>NC_064409.1:76828726-77197059 GCF_023375975.1 Astyanax mexicanus
TAATATTGCCAAGCTAAGAAATGCCCTATCACTGCATGACGCAGAAAAATTAGTACATGCCTTTATTACCTCAAGGCTAGATTATTGTAATGCGCTACTGTCTGGATGTTCCGGCAGTAACTTAAATAAACTTCAGCTAGTTCAAAATGCTGCAGCCAGGGTCCTTACTAAAACTAGAAAATTTGACCATATTAGTCCAGTACTATCAGCACTGCACTGGCTTCCAGTCAAATTCCGCATAGACTATAAAATTCTCCTGTTAACATATAAAGCCCTACACGGGCTCGCTCCTGAGTATTTACAAGACCTCATCTCCTGTTATGAACCACCACGATTACTTAGATCTCAGGGTGCTGGTTTATTAGTAGTTCCTAAAATTCAGAGGAGCTCTGCAGGAGGAAGAGCTTTCTCTTATAAAGCGCCTCAACTCTGGAATAATCTCCCCGAATATGTTCGGGACTCAGACACAGTCTCATTCTTTAAGTCTAGACTGAAAACTTACTTGTTTAGTATAGCTTTTGGTAATTAACGTTTTTCCCTTTAGATAAGGCTGCAGATTCAGGGGTTCATGGACAGAGGAAATTGTGGTAAACTGAGATGCTGGTGCTGCTGTTCTCCCACTGCACACGGTCACTCAGGTTTGTGGACGGTGGAGTGGGTGGATGCTGGTGTTTCAGGGTGCCTCCATGTCTATGTTACCTTCTGGCTCTCTGCCTTTAGTTAGGCTGTTTTATTCAGTTCTGCCGGAGTCATTTGCCACACTCTGATAATGTTTTAATATTCTCAGTTTTGCATAAATCCAGTAAAAACTAATTCCATCTCTCTGCTTTCCTCCGAGTTACTGACTGCCCACCTGTCTGACCCGATACCGATGTTGGACCCTCAGGCTCTCGCGTCTCCTGTCCGGCCAGACTGATGGAATTTTCTGAAGTCAGCTCTTCTCCACCACCACCACAGATCAGCTGCTCATCGACCATCTTACTCTCCACTACAGATTACATCCAAGCCATTAGTGGCGCTATTACACTCCTGAGTACATAAAACCTATATGGATGTATAAAAGACTTTTTAAATTTTAATTTAAAAGCCGTTTGACCAGTGGTAGGATGGTCCCCCCTTTAATGTGAGTCTTGGTCCTCCCAAGGTTTCTTCCTCCTCCTGCAGCTCTGAGGGAGTTTTTCCTTGCCTCCGCGCTCACTGGGGGTTCTGTATTCTGTATTTTCTATGTTTAATGTTTTGCCTGATTCTTTGTCCTGTAATCATGTTTCTGTAAAGCTGCTTTGTGCCAACACCTGTTGTAAAAAGCGCTATACAAATAAATTTGATTTGATTTGATATAGCAACTATACAGTAGTAACACCTTATCAACCGACATCTATGCCTGAACAACCAGCCCCTACAGTAGATCACAGAAACCCTTCTGATTTGCTAAAACACAGGTATTTTCTGCAGGAAAAGCACTTTTATTAATATTTCTACTGGTCCGGTGTTTATCATATCTTACAGCACAGTGCTGACGATAGCACTTCAGCAGAAGCTTTAAAAGCTCTTGGTAAAGATCTGGCTTTGACCATTGCCATTAAGTTTGAAGGATCTGGTTCTTTTCTGGTTTTGTAGTCCAGCGTCTGAGAGGGTTTTGAATCTGATGCAAGCGGCAACAAGAAGCCATAAGGGAACGCAGAAAGAGAGTCACATGACTGAACTTCAGAAGACAAGAGGTGAAGCCTTGAAATGGTAAGTGGTTGCACAAGTACTTGAGTGGCTTCCTTAGAAAGAAACTGTGGAATTCCTTGAATGTTTTCAAGGATTAATCTACATGGCCAGATGAGTCAGATGTGCAACATGGCTCGAGAATGATAGCTAGTAATAGTTACAGTGTGACTACAGTGTACAGTGTGGCTGTAGTTCTTGAAATGAACACTAGGGCTAGCCCTAGTGAGGACGCAAAAAATATGTCTTTCGCAGCTCAAAACATGCAAGAGGCATGAACTAATTCTCTTAATTAATCATGGGTGTGGTTAATTTTGGGCATAGCGTGAAATTAACCAATCAGTGTGTCAGTTGTCATTTCCTTTAAGAGCCAGGTGAGTTCTGACTTTGGCGCGTTCGTATCTTAACAGTGCAGCGCTTTTGTGCGTCTCATTCACGCTGTGACCACCACCAGCAGATGACATGTCTTTCCAAACTATACATCACTGATTGGTGGAAACTTCACACTAGACCTCGAGCAGTTTGGACTGTGTGTCTCTCCACTCCTCCTCCAGACTCTGCTCCCTTGATTTATAAATGAAATGTAAAATGTACTGATGATCAGTGATGGTTTGGAGAGACATGCTGATCATCTGCTGGTGTTGATCCACTGTGTTTTATTATCAAGTCTAAAGTCAGTGCAGTTTTGTTTTCCCACAAAATCTTACAGCACTTCATGCTGCTTCCCTCTGCTGCTGACAACTTTTATAGAGATGCAGATTTCATTTTCCAGCAGGACTTGGTCCACTGCACACACTGCTTCCAAAAGTACCGATTAGTCTTATTTATAATATTCAAATTTTCTGAGACACTGACTTTTTTGGGTTTTTATTGGCTGTAACCAATAATCATAATCATTAATAAAAGCAATAAATGCTTAAAATAGATCACTCTGTGTTTATTACATCTATATAATATATGTGTTTTACATTTTGAACTGAATTACTGGAATAAATTTAGTTTTTTATGATATTCATTTTTTTTAGATGCTCTTGTAATAATAATACATTCTACACATTAACAGTGTGGAAATGTATGTAAAGTGACACTTTAAAATTGTGACATTTTACATTTAAAAATATATATTTATACAGTACAGGCCAACAATTTGGACACACCTTCTCTTTTTCTATGCATTTTCTTTATATTTTCATAACTATTTACATTGTAGATTCTCACTGAAGCATCAAAACTATGAATGAACACATGTGGAGTTTTATGTACTTAACAAAAAAGGTGAAATAACTTTAAAAAACATGTTTTATATTCTAGTTTCTTCAAAACAGCCACCCTTTGCTCTGATTACTGCTTTACACACTCTTGGCATCATTCTCTCAATGAGCTTCAAGAGGTGGCCACCTGAAATGAAAAGTTTTCCAACAGTCTTGAAGGAAGGAGTTCCCAGAGGTGTTTATTAGCACTTGTTGGCCCTTTGCCTTCTTCACTCTGTGCTCCAGCTCACCCCAAACCATCTGGATTGGGTTCAGATAGAAGTTTCTCAACACTGTAAATCCTGTAGATAATCTTTATTCTTGATCTGTTTGTTTGATTCAGTGATAAGTTCTGTCTTTACACTTCACATGTGTTTGTGGCAGATCTTTGGAGGAATCAAATGCAGAACAAACTATGAATAAGCTGATCCACAGAGCAACAAGCCCTAAACCCTGAAACAAACTGAAACCCACATGGACTGTGTGCTGTGGAAACAGACGGGTTTAATGTTTCACTGTTTAATTACTTTGCTTGTTTAATCCACCTGTTCGCGTGCACTGTGGTTTCAATTCCGATTGTTCCTGAGCACACTCTGTTCATTCCACTGCTTTTGCATGAGCAGAACATCACCTCATATTTCTAGAGGTCATTGGCAGTTCACATGATCTGATCTGATTCTGAACACATTTGAAGAAAAATGTGTAAATGTGACTTTTTTTTATCCACCAGCTACGATTTAACAACAGTTTATCTGATAAAGAAAGTTCTGATGGTCTACCATATTAAATATTAAATGAAATCTAATTTCCTATTAAAAACTAACATGCTTACTTAGATCATACAGTTGCAAAAAAAAATAAATTGTATGTAAACCCTTTGGGCATAAATTAGTCATTAAATGTCAAAAAAATAGACTGGTGAACTTATGATGAGAATCTGATGAGAGCCAGTTTCATCATCATCTCGCTTTTTCAGTCTTTGCGACTGCACTTGAGGACACTTTCAAAGTTTGACTGACCTTCATTTCTTCTAAAAGTCAAGTTTAAGTAGTTGTTGCTTCTCATAACCTGGATTAGAACATTACTCAAATATTCACCTGTAACTTTACCTCTCACTACTTTACTTTAACTGATGCTCTCAAACACTTTATTAAGAGACAAGAAATGAACTCTTGACTCTGAGTTCAGCACAGCTGTTAACTGAAAGCCAAATCTAAAATATAAAGCATATTCTGTTTTTTTTTTAAACACTATTTTTTGTTTACTAAATAATTCCATACGCTTTTTCCATAGTTTGAATGACTTTAAAAAACTAATTAAAAAATTATTTTCCTCAAAGTGATTTTTAAATAAGCTGAACAAAAAATATTGAATTGCACCATAAACTATAGCAAACTAATCACATCTGTTGCAGCATTTTTATGCTGTCAGGTGCAGGGCAGAAAGACATTTCCAACACACCTTTCTTGAAGTCAAGGTCTTGAGTCTTCCAATAAGGTTTGACATGTTTATTTGTCTTTCAGGCATCCAAGGGTTCATTTTTTACAGTTACATTGCCTGTCTAACATCCTTAACTAAAATTGACCAAAAAGGGGTGGTTGAAAAGCTGAACTGCTCCCACCCTGCGAACCTTCCTCCTGCTGCCACTCTCTCTACAAGCATAATACAAAATCAAAATAATCTACAGCATACTAACTCAAATCCTAACTAACACATTTACATATACAACTTAAATTTAATTTACTGTAAACATAAACAAATAATTTACCAAAAAATATATATTGGCTCCAACATCCGGCCCCTAATTGTGGACTGCGCAATTATAAAATAAATTAGGAGCCTCTTATCAATATCCTTAAAGTTCAATCAAAATCAATCATATACAACCTTTTTATACTCATATTAAGTCCAATTTCTTGGTTGTTTCATCTGGTCTTCAAAGTACTTCCTTTGTCGTTTGTTGGTTTTGGGGTCAGAGGTCTCTAGTACTTGACCCACCGTAGGAGCTCAGTCTTTACCATTGGCTCTTTTCATCAGCAGCTTCCAAAAGTAAACATAGTTTACTAATTGGTCTATGAAGTACATTTGTTTTAGTTTTAAGCAACACACTTCGAACAAGTCCTTGAGTGTCGGGGAAGGTTTTTATAACACGTCCCATGAGCCATGTGTTTCTTGGGGCAGTGTCATCTACTATAACCACCACATCTCCTACCATTAGATTCCTTGTTGTTTGCTGCCACTTGCATCTTTGCTGCATAACTGGAAGATATTCCCTGATCCAGCGTTTCCAAAAGAGATCAGCAATATACTGTACTTGCTTCCATCTTCGTCTTAGGTATAAATCATCTCTTTTGAAGAGACCAGGTGGCAAGACTGGCTGTGCTTTTAATGAAAGCAAATGGTTGGGTGTTAGAGGTTCAAGATCATTGGGATCATCCGAAACTGTGGTTAAAGGGCGATCATTCATAATGGCCTCTACTTCACACATAACTGTCTGTAAAGATTCATCATCAAGAATCTGTTCTTTTGTCACTGAATATAGAATCCTTTTAACTGACTGTATAAGTCTTTCCCATACACCACCATGATGAGCACCATATGGGGGGTTGAATTCCCATTTCACTCCTTGCTTTGTCAGAGCAGTTTGGATTTTATCATGGTTTAGTGCTTTCAGAGATTCTTCCAGCTCTCTTTTTGAGCCAACAAAATTGGTTCCTTGGTCTGTTTTAATGCTCAGTACTGGACCTCTTCTGCAAACAAATCGTCTCAGGGCATTGATGTTTGAGTCTGTGTCCAAGGAGCTTGCAACCTCGAGATGAACAGCACGTGTTGCCAGACATGTAAAAATGACTCCATACCTTTTTACCTGAGCACGGCCTCTTTTCACTTTTATTGGACCAAAGTAGTCGATACCCACATGAGTGAATGGTGGTACACATGGGGAGAGGCGGTTTTGGGGGAGATTAGCCATTTTTTGTTCTTGTGGTTTAGCCTGAAATCGTCTGCAGATTACACATTGCTTGATTATTTTTCTTGCTAAGGAATTGGCACAGGGAATCAAGTACTGCTGTCTGAGTTTTGAAAGCATGTGATTTCGTCCAGAATGACCAATTTGTTCATGAATGTTTTTCAGGATAAGTTTTGAGATGTGAGATGTTTTGGGCAAGATTACAGGATGTCTTTGCTCAAGTGGCATGGCCATTTTGTGAAGTCGTCCTCCTACTCTCAAAAGTCCGCTGTCCAAAAAGGGATCCAGTTTGATTACAGGACTGGTAGCTTTAATATGACCCCTTTGATATTTAAGACATTTAATCTCTTCTGGGAAGTTCTGCTGCTGAACATATTGAATTATTCCATGTTCTGCTTTTTTTTAAATCTTCAACCATGAGGTAACATGGGGGTCTTGTTTTTACCTGGTTGGTGATTATCTTTCCTTTGGACAACATTTCTTTTAATCTCAAAATCCATGCAACAGCTCTTTTTAATTTATTCCACTCAGAGTAATGTTCAATCAACTTGCCGGTTGGACTTTGATCATCAACTACTGTAATGTTTACAGTTACATCCCTTTTGACTTCTGGGTCTTCTTCTGGGGATACAGACCCTAAATCATTCAATATTTTGGGCCAGGCACTTTCCTCCTTCAGTAGAAATGTTGGACCATTTAGCCAACGATCAGATTTCAAGAAGGCTTCCACATTGAGACCACGAGAGGCATCATCTGCCGGATTTTCTTTGGAGTTTACATACCTCCACTAAGTAGGCTTGGTCAGATCATGTATGACAGAAATTCGGTTGGCCACATAAGTGTGAAATCTCCTGGTCTCGTTATTTATGTATTTCAGTACTGATTCACTATCAGTCCACAGAACTGATTTATCCAAATTTACTTGCAATTCACATTTCAACATATGTGTTGCTGCTGCAAGTTCTAATCTTGGCATAGTGATTTTTTTAAGGGGTGCCACTCTAGCTTTTCCCATCACAAATGCGACATGTACTTCACCTTTCCTGTTTGTGTACCTCAGATAGCTTGCTGTTCCATAACCGGATTCACTGGCATCACTGAAATGATGTAGCTGGGCCGTCTTGACTCTCCCAAAGCCTTCTGGTAGCATGCACCTACTGACTTGGAAATCAGACAGCTGGTTAAGTTCTAGCAGCCATTTTTGCCATGTTCTGGCTAGAGCATCTGGAAGGGTTTTATCCCATTCATATTTCATTTTGCATAACTCTTGGAGTATCTGTTTAGCCTTTAGGATAAATGGCGCTAGGAAACCTAGTGGATCATAAACTGAGCTGACAACAGAAAGGATAGCTCTTCTTGTGACTATATTGGTTCTTGGATTGATTCTAAAACTAAATGCATCACTCTCTACATTCCACTGAATGCCTAGAGCCCGTTCTACAGGTAGTTTGTCTCGATCTAGATCCAGTTCTTTTACTGGTTTACATTTGTCCTCAGCTGGAAGGGTTGCTAAAACCGCTCTGCTGTTACTGATCCACTTTTTGAGTTTGAATCCTCCTTCAGCACAAGCATTTATCAGACCTTTGGTTAGAGCTTTAGCCTTCTGTCCAGATTCGACAGATCGTAACCAGTCATCAACATAAAAATTGGATTTGATTGTACTAATGATTTCTTCGTCATATTTACCAGAGACATCATCTGCTGTTTTTCTCAATGCATAATTGGCGCAACTCGGGGATGATATGGCACCAAAGAGGTGAACCTTCATCCTGTAGTCCTCTGGTTCTTTGCTTGTGTCGCCATTTGGCCACCATAAGAATCTCATGAAATCGTTTTGATCTGGAGGAACTCTGACTTGGTGAAACATCCCATTTATATCTGCCATCAGTGCTATCCGTCCTTGACGAAATCTAAGTAGAACACCAATAAGAGTGTTGGTTAAGTCTGGACCTTGGATTAGTTCTTTGTTCAGGGAAGTACCCTGGTAGGTAGAGGTGCAATCAAATACTAAACGAAGGTTTTTCTTGCGTTTATGATAAACTCCATGATGTGGTATGTACCACACCTTACCATCATCTCTGTTAAGTTGCTCTTCTGGAACTTTCTCTGCATATCCATTACTGATCATTTCATTCATGAAGGAGTTATACTCATCATAAAAGGCTGGATCTTTTGTAAATTTCTTCAAAAGACTGGTAGCACGTTGCACTGCCATTTGCTGGTTATTGGGCATGGTAACGTTTTCATTACGAAATGGTAATGGTAAGTAATAGTGGCATCCTGGTGAGTCACAGCATCTGTCATAATTTGCATAAACTTACAGTCTTCCACAGACATTTCCTTCTTGTTATATTGTTTTTCAGAAAAGTCCTGATTGTACTGTCTAACCAGGAGATCTTCCAGGTTAGATACGGATATTCTGTTTGCTGTGACTTTTACACGGCCTACTTTGTCTGTTGTAGTAGAACTTTGGATTGGACCATTGACCACCCATCCCAAAAGCGTTCTAACTGCATATGGCCCATTGCCTTGACTATTCACAATCTGCCAGGGCTCCATGGCTTTTGGAACATTAACTCCAATCAGAAGTTCAACATTTGCATCGATGTCTGTAATCTCCACTTCCCTGAGATAAGGCCACTTTGTGAGATCTTCTCTGGTAAGAGCATTTTCCTTTGCGACAGGTATTTCACGTTGGGTATATACTTTTGGCAATTCAAGGAAAGAACTGCCCTGTAAGTCACTTACTTCCAACCCTGTGATTTCGTAGGTTGTTACTGGTCTTTCCTGAGCCATAGTTTTCAAAAGTATTTCTGTTTTTCTTCCTTTTGTATTCAATTTACGCATAAGATTCTCAGTACAAAACGTTGCTGAGCTGCCAGGATCCAAAAAGGCATAAACAGCTACAGTTCTGTTTCCTTTGATGGACTTGACTTGTACTGGAACTATGGCTAGTGTGCAATCTTTGCCAGCCCCACTACATTCACCAGGTCCCAAAGATACAAGAGCACTACTTACTGACGTTTCCATAGAAGTCAGCAGCTCTGGTTGTTGGGTTCTTTTGTCTGTCTGGGTAGAATGCTGGGTAGCAACATTGGAGATTCCGTCTTTTAACTGCTCGCTCTTCTCCGGATTTGCATTCATATGGAGTAAAGTAGGATGCATACGATGGCAGAGTTCACAGGTCATTCTCTTTTTGCAGTTTTTACTGAGATGCCCTTTTAACAAACACCCAAAGCATAGTCCATTGTTCTTTAACATTTCAACTTTTGTTTGATGTGACTGGGCATTCATATGGTGGCATTTGACAAGAGTATGTTCTTTTTTGCAGAATAGACATGGAGTAGTGAATGCATCTTGCATGTTTACATTCCGTCTTATTTCTCTAATTGCAGTTGGTTTTAAAGTACCATTTGCTACATTTATTGTGGTGGCAAAACTACTCCTGCTTGCTCAGACTGCTACTGCTGCTTCTCTTGGGATTTATATGCTGTATGTGTTTTATAATAGTTAACTAAAGCCTGGCCTCAGTGTTTAAGGCTATAAGAGCAAGTAACAGTCATTGACACAACTTTTTTTCAACACCTTTTTTTAGTTAATCCTAAAGAACTTACAATACATAATATATATATATATATATATATATATATATATATATATATATATATATATATATATATATATATATATATTGAACTTAATTTAGGCCAACTAAAAACATAAAATGATGTTTCTTTTTAAGTTGGTGAGATGTAATATTTGTAATATTTTTTTACAGATAAGAAAAAAATATTATCTGAACTAAAGATTTTGTTGTTTTTTTTTTTATAAAAGTTTGAGTTGGCCTCAAAACTCAAAAATATCTAGTGCAGTAAGTTGCCTTGAAATATTGATTTTTTTTAAAACTTTTTTAAATGTAATTTTTACAGTGTATTAATCTATACTGCAGAACATTTTTAAATAAGGAAAAAAAAAACTGAATGTGCCCATGCTTTTTAACTGTACTGTAAGTGATGCATCCCTATTTTTTGTCCTCCACCTTTAAGAGAGTTTAATGTTTTATGTACTGAGTTTTTTCCTCATTTATGGATTTTAACGTCCGTTTAAAAACTGCTGTAGAAACAAAATTCATTTGATTTGATAAAGGTCAGATTTTCTCTGCATCTTAATCCTAACCAATTCATGAAACTGCTGTAATTCTGTATTGACTCAGAATAAAAGAGGAAATGGCAGTTTTAGATTAAATAAAGTAAATTAAATAAAGGAATAACTGCGTGTGATTTAGTGTTTGCACAGCACTGTATGTGATATATATTCACACAGTACAGGCCAAAAGCTTGGACACACCTTCTCTTTTTCAATTATTATTTATTATTTACATTGTAGATTCTCACTGAAGCATCAAAACTATGAATGAACACAAGTGGAGTTTTATGTACTTAACAAAAAAAGGTGAAATAACTGAAAAAAACATGTTTTATATTCTAGTTTCTTCAAAACAGCCACCCTTTGCTCTGATTACTGCTTTACACACTCTTGGCATCATTCTCTCAATGAGCTTCAAGAGGTGGCCACCTGAAATGAAAGGTTTTCCAACAGTCTTGAAGGAAGGAGTTCCCAGAGGTGTTTATTAGCACTTGTTGCTCCTTTGCCTTCTTCACTCTGTGCTCCAGCTCACCCCAAACCTGGATCTGGATTGGGTTCAGGTCCGGTGAAGTGTGGAGGACAGCTCTTTTTTTGTTAAGAACATAAAAATCCACATGTGTTCATTCATAGTTTTGATGCTTCAGTGAGAATCTACAATGTAAATAATAAATAATAATTGAAAAAGAAAAGGTGTGTCCAAACTTTTGGCCTGTACTGTACAGTATAACCCCAGCTCCAGCTTCAGGTGCTGCTGGAAGTCCTGCAGTATAAGGTTCACGTTCAGAAAGAGCCCCAAATGTCACTGAGCTAAAGCTGAAAACAGGCCTCCTCCACAGCGCTGCACAATCTGATCAATAACTGCAGAAAAGCTTTCAGCCGCCGTCGTTCCGGCTGAAGATTTCCAAAGCGTTTACTGAAGCGAGGGGGCAATTACTTTTCACAAAAGAGCACTTGGAGTCGATTTGTTCTTTGATAAACAGGACACAAATAGTTGTTTAGGAGAACACAGTGGAGTAGTCCTGCCACATATACAGGAGCTTATAGCGCTGGCTAGAAAATCTAGATACCTCCACCTGGATTAGACAAATAAAAGGATTTTAAGTGTGCCGTAAAGGGCGAAAACTATGGTACATTCTATCAAAGTATCATATGCGTGATTTGATCAGCCGTGGTTTTATGTTTTTTGGATACAATCCTGGTTAGAACATCCCTTTCAGACAGCTTCCTCTTACAGCGTCCACAGTTAATCCTGTTGGATGTGGTTGGTCCTTCTTGGTGGTATGCTGACATTACCCTGGATACTGTGGCTCTTGATGCATCACAAAGACTTGCTGTCTTGGTCACAGATGCTCCAGCAAGACGTGCACCAACAATTTGTCCTCTTTTGAACTCTGGTATGTCACCCATAATGTTGTGTGCATTGCAGTATTTAGAGCAGAACTGTGCTCTTACCCTGCTAATTGAACCTTCACACTCTGCTCTTACTGGTGTAATGTGCAATTAATGAAGATTGAACACCAGGCTGCTCCAATTTAGCCATGAAACCTCCCACACTAAAATGACAGGTGTTTCAGTTTCATTGTCCAACCCCTGTAAATATGAACACAGAAGATGGGGGTACTCACTTTTGGAAAGACTTTCTACCAGGTTTCTACCTCATCCCAAACTCATCCCATCTGAAAGTATTAGATGGAGCGCCATCATTGCAGAGAACACAGTTCCACTGTTCTACCTCTCCCAGCAGTAAAGGTGAGGTGTTTAAAAACTCCAGCAGCACTTCTGCAGTGTATGATTCACTCACTGTACCTGAACAACACACACCAACACCTCATACACCACCGCCATGCTAATCACTGCTAATCACTGCTGTATCTGATCCACTCACTGTACCATCAGCTCAACACTCACTAACACCTCATACACCACCACCATGCTAATCACTGCTAATCACTGCTGTATCTGATCCACTTACTGTACCACCAGCTCAACACACACTAACACCTCATACACCACCACCATGCTAATCACTGCTGTATCTGATCCACTTACTGTACCACCAGCTCAACACACACTAACACCTCATACACCACCACCATGCTAATCACTGCTAATCACTGCTGTATCTGATCCACTTACTGTACCACCAGCTCAACACACACTAACACCTCATACACCACCACGATGCTAATCACTGCTAATCACTGCTGTATCTGATCCACTTACTGTACCACCAGCTCAACACACACTAACACCTCATACACCACCACGATGCTAATCACTGCTAATCACTGCTGTATCTGATCCACTTACTGTACCACCAGCTCAACACTCACTAACACCTCATACACCACCACCATGCTAACCACTGCTAATCACTGCAGTGCTGAGAATAACCACCCACCACTCAAATAATAATAATAATAATAATAATAATAATAATAATAATAATAATAATAATAATAATAATAATAATAATAATAGCTGCTCTGTGGTGGTTTTCTCTAATGTGGGTTCTGAGTATTGAAGAAGAGAGTAAAAGGAGGATGATAATTTTAGTAGTGCATTAGTGGCTAGTAAATGCCACCTAACAGTGCTACACTAAGGAACTAAGATCAGCAGTGATCTGGTTAGCCAAAGATCATAAAGAAGAGGCAAATAGAGGCAAAAAAGACAAAAGGCTTTGTATCGTATCGAAGTTACTGTTTCTTTCAGTGGTGTAGTGGTGCAGTAGTGTGTTTTCCATTGCCAAGATAGCAATATGCCAGAAATTTACTTGGAAACAACTTATTTCCAGACCTTCACCCATTAATGTAGATATATTAAAGGAATCAGGTAGAATGTGTAAAAATAGACTGTTGGTGGAGTAAGTAAGTCGGTAAGTTAGGGCCCAAATCCAGTCCTTCAACAAAAATGGAGCCAATCTGTTTCTCTTTGGAATTTAATACTTGTTACAGTGACGATGGTGATTTGGCTGTTAATATTCTGTGTGAGGTTGATGATGAAGATGATGAAGATGATGAAGATGATGAGCTCAGCAGGTGTTTGTGTTGTTAATGATCTCCTTTGTGAGCTGCATCTTGAGTTTTTGTTTGTTTTGTTTTTAAGCCTTTATTCTCTGAAGTATTGATTAATACAGTTTGACTGCTTTTGACCTTTTAAGAGCTTGGCTGTTAAATTCAATTCTTCTTTTGTTCTCAATTCTTTGTGTTTTGCTCCTGTTATTTTTTTTACTCTTTCTTTTTGTTCTCTCTAGATTCTTTCTCTAATTTCTTTCCTTCACCTGGTTTCACCTCTCTCCCTTTCTTTCTTCTGTTCTTTCTCCCTCCTTTGTCTTTTTCTCTTCTTTTTCTTCTCTTTACTTCCTATTGTTTTCTTTCTTTTTCATTTTTCGTTACTTTTTCTAATCCATCTCTCTCTGTCTGTCTCTCCATGCTTTCTCTCTTTTCTTTCTGTATCTTTCTTTCTTTAGTCTCATATCATCTTCTGTGTTCTCTCTCTCTCGCTCTCTTTTGCTCTCTCTCTCTCTCTCTCTCTCTCTCTCTCTCTCTCTCTCTTTCTTTCCTTTACCCGTCTTCTTTCTCTTTCTTTTTCTCTTTAGTTTGTTTCTCCTTTTACACTTTTCTCTTTTCTTTTCTTTATTTTTCTCTGCATCTTGCTATATTTTATCCTCTGTGTCTATCTCTCATTTGTTCTCTTCTGTCTCTCTTTTTCTCCTTCTGTCCATTTATTTCTGTTTTTGCTCTCTCTTGTTTTTGATCTTGTTGCTATCTCTATATTTATATTCACTTTTCTCTTATCTTTTTAACCACTCCATCGCTCTTTCTTTCTTTATTTCTTTCTTTCTTTTTTTTCTTTCTTTCTTTATTTCTTTCTTTCTCTTTACATTTTTTCTTCTTTATCCCCCTTTCCTTTTTTCTTTTTTCCTTTTTTTCCATACCTTTCATATTGTATATCCTTTTGTTCTTTCTCTTTCTCTGTGTTGCTCTCTCTCTCTTTCTGTTGTTTATCTCTCTGTTGTTTTTTTTCTCTTTCTCTCTATCTGTCTCACTCTCTCTCTCTCTCTCTCTCTTTCTTTCTCTTTCTCTGAGGTGAAATGTGTGTTCATTAATGATGTACAGGATAAAGAAGCGGTTATGAGGCGATCAATAGCAATACAATTGTTATAGATGTGTGAGTGTTTGTGTGTGTGTGTGTGTGTGTGTGTGCGTGTGTGTGTGCATGTGTGAGAGTGTGTGTGGGTGTATATATGTGTGTGTGTGTTAAATATATTACGAATGCCTCCTTCCCAAAGCATAAAATATAAAAAACTCATCTGATAGCCTGGATACAATGTGAAGTGTGTGTGTGTGTGCGCGCATATGTGTGTGCATAAATATTATGGGATGTCCGTGGCTGAAGTTCAGTCCAGATGGTTGTCGGGGGAGATTTGTGCAGTGCTGCGTCCATAGGGAGACTAAGCCCTCTGGCTAGGAAAGATGAGTAAGTGGTGTGTGTGTGTGTGTGTGTGTGTGTGTGGGCTGAAATGCGTTTAACACATGTTGTCTTCTGCCACTGAGCAGTCAGGATGGCCTCCAGCCAAGGTAAGCACACACAGCGCCAGCCGTAGAGTGAGAGCGAGTTCAGAAGACACTATTGTGTATTGCTGTGTGTGTGTGAGTGTGTGTGTGTGTGTGAGAGTGTATGTGTGAGAGTAACTTTACATAAAATATAATATGTCAGTCAGCGGCATGCAAATATAAATGTGCTGGTTCTACAGACAGACGTGTGGTGACTACAGTAAAAGCTCTCACATTTGTATAACAATTCCACCTTAAGAAAGCAGCTCCACCGTGCAACCTGCGGTGGTGTATCTCTGTCCAGAACTGTGTATCAATGCGTAACCCAATGCGTAAGTAATATCAGTGTAAAATAGTGTAAAATTACTCTACAGCCTTCGCTCACTCTAGACGCTGCTTCTGGATCTCTCAGCTTGTCCAGAAATGCATGTGTACAGCTGTCCGAAGCATAATTTGTATTTACTGCAGTGGAGTCAGTGTGAAGTGTGAACTACACTGTAATTACCCCAACTGTAGGGGGAGCCCAGGAGCAATGTTTAAATCAGTCTCAGGGTAAGGGTTTCTGCTGGCAATTCTAGCCAGATGCCGCCGCTCACCATCATTCTCACCCACTTTTAATTCAGGGTGAATAAGAGGGAAATCTGTTCCCCAAAGCTGAAATTTGGTTGGATTCTGTTGTATCAGTCCAGACAAAACATTGTTACCTGGCCCATGTTTCTGCCTGTACTGGCTGTAGAAACTTTCGCCTGGGATTCCCCATCAAATTGACTGTGATCTTGTCATGTGACCACTAGATTGTATGAGCAGAGTCTCCAAATGAGGCCAAAGGATTAACGTTTAAAAAAATTTAAGTAACTTATGGTGCAGAGAAGCAGACATGTAATGTCCCCATATGAGGACACTGGGTCTTGCTTAAGAACAATATAAAATACTCAATAATTTTTGCGCCTCTCAATGATATAAATTTAAAAGCTTGGTTTTAATTTAGCGAGACTTAAAGAGAAGTTCGTTCCCCCAAAACTGACTTTGGTCAGGAAGTCGTTTTCACAAAACGAAACAGCGTCCTCAAACAGGGACAGTAGTTTGTTTTAACATTAAAATAAAAATGAATCTTGCCATTTGGGATCAGAAGAAACCAATAAGTCCTGAAACTAATATTTAACTATATTTTAGCTTTCTACAGTAAGTAAATCAATTAATTTCTGTCTGGACTGGCTGTAGAAACATTTGACTGGGATTCCTGCCATTATGTTTTTAATCAATTGTCATTTTACCATTAGAATATATGGTCTAAGTCTCTATATGAGGCTGTGTCTCCAAAAGAAGTTAACATTTTAAAAATTGAGTATCTTATGGTGCAGAGAACTTACACTAAATAAAATGCTAAATACCCAATAAATACACTCTTGGGTGTAAACTGGATCGTGAGATCACAATTTCGTTCCACCTCATGGACCACATGTGATGCGAATGACAATAAAATCTCCTTGAATCCTTGAATCCTAACATCATTAACAACTCAAGTTTTTCTTTGTACAGGAATTCATTTTTGCTAAAAAAAACAAAAAAAAAAACACAATGTCCTCATATGTGGACAGTAGTTTGTTTTAACGTAAAAATAAAAATGATACTTGCCATTTGGGATCAGAAGAAACGAATAAGTCCTAAAACTAAAATTTTAATCACATTTTAGCTTTTTACAGTAAGTAAATCAATTAGTTTCTGTCTGGACTGGCTGTAGGAACTTTTGATTGGGATTCCCACCATCAGGTTTTCAATTGATTGAGTGTAATGTTGCCATGTTACCCCTGTACTATGATATGGTTAGCATCTCCATATGAGGCTGTGTCTCCAAAAGATCAACATTTTAAAAAATTAAGGTGCAAAGATACAGAAATGTAATGTACCCATACCCTCTGGAGAGCCGGACTTTTGCTTGGTGCACAATTTTCATTTGTCCTAGCTATGAGTAGTGATTATGTGAATGTCCTCATATACAGTAGTCTGTTTTAAAATGTTAACTACATTTTACATCTTTCTACAGTAAGTAAATTAGCTAGTTTCTGTCTAGACTGGCTGTAGAAACTCTTGACTGGGATTCCCGTCATATATATATATATATATATATATATATATTGTAGAAAAATAATCTTAGCTTTTGTGTTGCATGTTCGTTGATCCAAGGAATTCAGACGACACGGAGATTGAAAGTGAACAAGTATGATTTATTTCAGATCTGGGAAGAACATTACAGGCATGTCGCCCCGAGTTCTTCTGAACCTCGTGCTTCTCTGACTCCAATTATATACCCTTCTCTGACGTATCTACGTTGCTAGGTGGTTGCTAGGCAGGAATGAGTAATACTTCTTATTTTGTGCCAAATATGGTATCGTTATGCATTACTCTTTAGTTTAATTAGACCTTCTCGGAACCCGTGAAATGTATTCATTGACCTTTGTCCAGTAAGCCTTCTGGGGAATCATGGGTTGCTAAAAACACTGCTCGGGAAGTTTCACTTCCCCTCAGTAGCGGGCCTTTGGTTAAACACGGTTCTATTATTGATTATTAATTTTCCCCTGCTCGGTAACCGGGGAAGATTCACTTCCCCTTTGTGACAGGCCTCGGGTTTATTAAAATTCACATTCTCTCTTGATCATGCTTTTTACATTTCCAGTAGCCAAGTTCGTACTCTCTGTTAATAATGGTTTTGCTACTTCTACCGTAAGATTAGTTAGTTAGTATATCTTAAACAAAGCTTGAAGCTGTATGTATAATTTTTGCAGAGCAATCTTTTAATGTAAGGTTACAAAATGTACTTTATTCATTGTGGTTTCAATCTAGCTGTCCCCTGCTTGACCATAGGAGAAAAAGAGGAACCCTGTAGTCTGCTAACCTTTGTAACCTCAAGATGTTTACCATTAAAAAGAGGAAGTATGCTTTCTGCAGTTGATGAGAGATTCATTTAAGCAAGTATATAATGTGTCTACGTGCGGATTATTGACTAACTCTTAATTCAGTGATTAATGATTACTGGAATATAGATGATAGCTTACATGGATATATTTGTGTAATATGTGCTTTAATTATAGGTTAAGGCTTTGGCTAGCATGATTATTTTAAGCTAAGCTTGTTATCTTAAGGCCAATCTACCACAATATATATATATATTTTTTTTTTTTTCAATAAATTAAATGTAATGTTGTTATATTACCACTAGGTGCAATGGCCAGTGTCTATAAAAAGCCAACATTTAAAAACATTGAGTATCTTAAGGTGCAGAGAACTTACACACTAAAGAAAATGCTAAATGCCCAATAAATACACTCTTGGCACCTTTCAATGATACACATTTAAAAGCTTGGTTTTAATTCAGCCTGAATAAAAGAGAAAATCGTTCCTCCAGAGCTGAAACCCGTTTGTGTGTATCTGTGCTACCGTGTTATTACTGCAGACTGATGGGTAAATCATCATTATAGCAAGTAATTCCCGAGCTGACACGTCCTCATATGTGGACAGTAGTTTGTTTTAACATTAAAATAAAAATGATACTTGCTATTTGAGATCAGAGGTACCTGATTTGTCCAGAAACTAAATTTTTAACTACATTTAATCTTTCTACAGTAAGTAAATAAATTAGTTTCTGTCTGGACTGGCTGTAGAAACTCTTGACTGGGATTCCCGTCATTTTACCACTAGATGCAATGGCCAGTGTCACCAAAAAGTCAACATTTTAAAAATGAAGTATTTTATGGTGCAGGGGACTTAAACGCTAAAGAAAATGATAAATACCCAATAAATACACTCTTGGCACTTGGCAATGATGTAAATTTAAAAGCTTGGTTTTAATTCAGCATGAATAAAAGAGAAAATCGTTCCTCCAGAGCTGAAACCCGTTCGTGTGTATCTGTGCTACCGTGTTATTACTGCAGACTGATGGGTAAATCATCATTATAGAGAATAATTCCCAAGCTGACGCTTCTAAAAACAGAGACAGCTCATCATCCTCGTGCATTCAGAGTGACACGCCAACAACTCGACATGACAGCAGCAGGTGCGACTGGTTTGAGATCTGTTATTCCCCCCCCCCCACATTGCGTTGCGTTTCTAAATGCGGTGTTTCTGCACTTTGTTACCGATGGAAGTTCTTCTACTTGTTCGGGTTCTGCTCTGTCTGGAACTGCCTGTCAAACTCAACCCCGTGGGAGCAAACAAGAGCTCTTGAGTTCTGATTCAGAGAAGGAGAAAAGAGTTTTGAGTTTTTGAAGGCCTGAGATCGCTGCGGAAGAAGAAGAAGAAGCAGCAGACGTTAATATTTAGAAAGCAGTCATTCTTCAGCGACGCTCTTGTTGTATAATAAAGCGGATGCAGCTGCCGGCGCTGTTTCACCAGTTCAGAGAGAATTAACAAAAGAGAAAGAGGACAAAAGAGAAAAGAACGAGACACGGAGACAAAAAGCACAACAAATCTGCATTTGGACGCAAACCTCTGGATTCGACAGCAAACAATAACCTCTATTCACTGTGTTTTTCAGTGTTTTTTTTCGTAAGTAGAGAAGGAACAAGCGCGCCTTTTGTCGGTTCTGAAGGGAAACAAAGTCAAATGGAAGGAAAGACAAATGGAAGGCTTGTGGAGGAAAGAAGAGGCAGCACCACATCTGCCAAAGCTTTGTCGGGCCTAAAGAAGTTAGGACAGCGTGTTACAGGCCTCGGGCGGCTGGAGATCTTGTAAATCCGCGAGAATAAACCGAGCAGGCCCCATTAGGATGCCGGGAAGACAGCGTGTCAGACGAGTTCAGAGCAGCCGATGCCATAACGTAAAGAGATGGTGGGAGATTATTAGGGGATTATGCAGCTCCCATCTGCCACAGTTCACTTCCTCAAGTCTGAAGGTTAGAACAACTTCAGAAAAATGAGGTACAGAGTGTTCAAACGCGTCCAGAACTTGAACTTCAGCTGCTTTAAAAGCACACCTACTGCTGACACAAGCAATCGCTTGTGCGCACACAGCTAGAAGGGTCTGGAGAGTACTGCAGGAGAGCTGCTGAGGAAGGAAGGAAGGTACAGTATCTTACTGAGGCTTTGTGGGGATAAATGCAATTTAAATGCTCTTCACAGCAATGTTTCAAGATCTAGTATAAAACCTACCTGGAAAAGTAGAGACAGCCTATTTATACTAGAATTAATGATGGAGCTCAACATGCAATACTACTGGGTTGAATTACTGAAGTACCGGACCTCATTGATGCTCTTGCGGAGGCTGAATTCAATCAAATTCTTCTGAAAGCAATGTTCAATTATGTAGTCCAAAGCCTCCACAGAAGAGTAGAAGCTCCCTTTTCCCTGATACTACCCTTGATTTCAGAAGAAACATTGGAAAAGTTGGACAAAGTGTCTACAAACCTTTGGTGCTGCCTACTAATTAATGGTGCACCACCCATGTCAATAGAATGGTCCAATGTGGGTTGAATTTAAGTACTGGACCTCATTGATGCTCTTGAGGAGGCTGAATGCAATCAAATCCTCTTGAAAGCAATGTTCCAATATGTAGTCCAAAGCATCCACAGAAGAGTAAATGATCCACTTACTGAAGTACTGGACCACATTGATGCTCTTGTTGAGGCCGAATGCAATCAAATTCTTCTGAAAGCAATGTTCCAATATGTAGTTCAAAGCATCCACAGAAGAGTAGAAGTTCCCTATTCCCTGTTACTACCCTTGATTTCAGAAGAAACATTGGAAAATTTGGACAGGTGTCTACAAACCATTGGTGCTGCCTACTAATTGATGGTACACCACCCATGTCAATAGAATGGTCCAATGTGGGTGGAATTTAAGTACTGGACCTCATTGATGCTCTTGTGGAGGCTGAATTCAATCAAATTCTTCTGAAAGCAATGTTCCAATATGTAGTCCAAAGCCTCCACAGAAGAGTAGAAGCTCCCTGTTCCCTGAAACTACCCTTGATTGCAAAAATAAAAATTGGTTGAACTGAAGCACTGGACCACATTGATGCTCTTGTGTAGCTGGGATGCAATAAAATGTCCATATTAGCAGCAATGTTCCAATATGTAGTCCAAAGCCTCCACAGAAAAGTGGAAGCTCCCTAATCCCTATAACATTGGAAAAGTTAGACAAAGTGTCTACAAACCTTTGGTACTGCCTATTAATTAATGGTACACCACCCATGTCAAAAGAATGGTCCAATCTGGAAAAGTTGCATTTGTGATGTTATGAGCTAAAGTATGAAGTATGCAATCAAATCCTCCTGAAAGCAATGTTCCAATATGTACTCTAAAGCTTCCCTAGAAAAGTAGAGGCTGCCTATTTATACTAGAATGGATGATGGAGCTTCACATGCAATACTAATAGGTTGAATTGAAGTATCGGATCTCACTGATGCTCTTGTGGAGGTTGCCTATTAATTAATGGTACACCCATGTCGATAGAATGGACCAATGTGGAGAAGTTGTATGTGAGCCTGAGGTAAAATGTTGGCTAGAGGAGTATAAAGCTCATCAGTATTAAACTGTAGAGCAATAGACCACTGAAGTTGTGTCATCATTTTGTAGTGGGTGCCATGTTGTTTATGCCCATATTTGGGGTTCTGTGTATAAGCGGTTCATGTGAATGGGGAATTTGAATGGGCTTTTCAAAAACTGGCTTCTGTCGTCACATTTTGTGGTAAATAAATATGTTCAGAACCCTGTACATTTTATTCTGTGTAGATTAACCTTCTAAATACCACTGGATCTTCTAAATTTGGAGATCGTTTAAGGGGAGTAATTAGAAAAATGCTAACTTTAAGATAATGATGTAATTCACTACAGGACACTCTAAAACTCAGTTTACTGGTGTCACTAAATCATTTTAAATTATTAATATCTAACCACCTTCAGACAGCCAGTTCCTTTTTTACTTAATCTTATTTATTCTTAACTTTTCTTTTAGTTCTTCTTTTAGTTTTATTATTTCCTTTTTTATTTTGTTTCCTTATTTTATTTTCATTTTATTAATTTTTTATTATTATTATTCTTGTAGTTATTATATTATTATTTTTAATAGTTTTGTATTTTTGCTTTTTGTCTTATTTTGATTTTCTTTTATTGTTATTACTATTTTTATTATTATTATTTTTTATTATTTATTTTTGTTAGTTCATTTATTTATTTGATTTTTTATTGTATTATGTACAAGTTAGTTTTAGCTCATTTTAACCCATCATTTTTTTTCTATTTTATTTTAATTCTACTTTTATTTTTTGTATCTATTTTTATATTTTATTTACTGCTATTTTACAATAATTAAATTTAGCTTTTATTTTTTCTGTCATGTCAATCCCTGTTTTTGTAAATTCTCGGCTACGTTGGAAATGACCCCGGACTGGATTTTGCATAACACCAGCGAACTCCGGTCAGATCACGTTTTGGATTCTTCTTCTTCTTCTTCTTCTTCTTCTTCTTCTTCTTCTTCTTCTTCACAGAGGATCATTAAAGCATTTAAACAGGTGAAAACTCTTTCAGTAATGTTGAGCAGTGTGATGTTGAGCACACTGCTCAACATCACACTGCTCAACATCAACAGTTGGAGAGAGTGCGCATTTCTAGCGCAGAAAAACGGGCCAAAAAGTCTAAAAGCGGAGAGAGTGCGCATTTCTAGCACAGAAAATCGGGCCAAAGAGTCTAAAAGAGGAGAGAGTGCGCATTTCTAGTGCAGAAAAACAGGCCAAAGAGTCTAAAAGAGGAGAGAGTGCGCATTTCTAGTGCAGAAAAACAGGCCAAAGAGTCTAAAAGAGGAGAGAAATCAAAGGTTTGTGTCCACAAACCTTTTAAAATAATAAAGGAAAGTGGTTCCACATCTACCTGGCTTTGATGGCCCGAGAGACATGATACTACCGTACCTTTTAAAAGTATGGTAGGAGATATTCTCGGTTTTTTCAGCTCCTATCTGGCCCAATCTCCTAAATGAAGCTCAGATCTGAGGTCTGGAACTTCAAACATGAGCCTGAAGAACACGACCTACTCAGATGCACTTTGTACCCTCCAGCTGTCCACTCATTTCCAGAGATGTAAACAGTTTTCTGCTGGACTTTCTTTTAAAAAGCACACTGTAAAGTAGAGACTGGCTTAAATCACAGGCCGTGAAACAAGAGCATTCCAGAGGCAGCTTCCATAAACGCTTGCCTCTCTTAAGCTGTTTTCAACCTGAACACGGAAAATTCTCTGCTGGCCTTTAAAACATAGTATTTTCAAGGGGATGCACAGCCAATCAGTGCAGCCAATCAGAGAGCAGCTGTGTGTCTGGTAGTTTACTCCAACCTGGAAGCTGGAAAGATAATTGTATCTGTTTCTTAACAGAAGCTAGGGGTGGGCGATAAAAGAATGGCCATAAAATAATATCACGATATTTCATGCTATTTTTATGATAACGATACTCTTGGCGATATGACAAAACACTTTAAAAAATATATATAAAAAAAAAATACACTATACACGGCAAGAAAATAAAAAATATATTTTATTATTACATACAATATAATACTGCACACCCCAAAGTGAGATATTAAAAAATACAAGAATGTTATCAGATTTGTAACAAAGGTCAATTATCCAGAATGTTATGATACTAATAATGTACTCAAAATATCTCCATGTATCCAGAATTAAAGTAAAATAAATGATACTCTAGCAGCTATTTAATGGGATATGGGATGGGTGATATGGCACGATATTATAGACCATAGGTCGGCAATAGGCGGCCCGCGGGCCAGATGCGGCCCGCAAGCAAGAAACATCTGGCCCGTGAAGTTGAACTATAATGAAAAAAAAAATCGGACTGTCCGTCTCAAAAATGCTCTTTATTTAGAAACTTAATTTTCCAAAACAGAAAGATTTTTTGATAGAGCCACGGGCTGTTAGATAACTGCTAGCTTCTTTATTCTGTTATTTTTTTTTTATTAGTTTGTTTTTTTTTATTTAACAAACAGGTATATCATTAATAGCGCCCCCAATGGTCAGTCCACAGATTTCACCCACATCAGCCCACTTGAATGTCTGCTTGTCATTTTAAGAGCGCCCTCCCGCCACCGCGCCCGCCAATCCCCCCCCCCAAGTGCTTGTGGCCCGCCATGTAATGGCTTGGAAAAAATCTGGCGCGCGGCCAAACTTAATTGCCGACCCCTGTTTTAGGGTATAATATCGTTCACGATATTTAAACATTTTGACGATATTATCGTGTACGATACGATATGGCACACCGCTAACAGAAGCTGTACAATATAAGAAGCATTTGGAAACCGATGATTAATGATTAATCAGGGAAGGTTTAGTATGGAAGCAAATTTAGGCCCAAGGTTGGTTTTCTAGAATTGTAGTTTTCTCAGCAATGTTGCAACATCTAGTACTAATCAGAGTCTAACCAGAGATGTACAGGAAGTTACTGCAATTAAAGAAAACAATCTCTCTATAAATATCCTTAGAGCCCTATTTTATTGATCTTTTAGCGCATCAGTCAATTGAAATCGTGCATCTCGATTTAGGGCGTGTCGGTGTGTCTTTGGTGTTGTGATGCGCAAAAAGGCAATAGAGTAATAAAAATTTACTAATTCTCTTAAAGATTTGATTTCATCATTTTTTCACTAATTTTAAAATATCTAAATGTGGTATCTAGTATGATTGAATGATATTTAAGCTGTTTTTGTGAAAAAAATAAATATTAAAAAGTGCTCCGGTGATCCAGTACAACCCTGCTTTAGTCTGGTGGAGAAGTGGGCGGAGAGAAACCATTGGATTTCAGCTCTTGCTTATGAATATTCATACATGCAAACATATCGCCTCTGATTGTTCAACAGTACAGTGACACAAGGAGCAAGCAGCGAGACGAACAACAGTTAGAAATGTTTTAAAATAAAGACATCATGATTAATCAGGGAAGGTTTAGTATGGAAGCAAATTTAGGCGCAGGTTGGTTTTCTAGAATTGTAGGTACCAGCATTTAAACCAGCTTAGAAAAAGTAGCAGCTTAGAAAGTAGTAGTAGAACTTCTAACTAGGGCACAATATTGGAATAGCAATAGTTATATTCCACAATATTCAGAACCAGTCAAACGTCTCTAATTGTAATGTTCTGCATTGTAGATGAACCCTAGTGTCATCCAAACTATGAAGAACATATGGAAATATTTAGTCAATAAAAATGTGTAAAGAATGTGTTACATATTACCTTTTGCTAAGATTAGACAGTTTTATTCATCTCTGCTGGATTTTCTCAGTCAGCTTTATGAGGTAGAGTCACCTGGAATTCAGGCTTTCAGTTAACAGCTGTGCTGAACTCATCAAGAGTTAATTACTTGAATTTCTTGTCTCTTAATAAAGTGTTTGAGAGCATCAGTTAAAGTAAAGTAGTGAAGAGATAGAGTTACAGGTATACAGTGAATAGTGAACATTTGAGTAATGTTCTAATCCAGATTATGAGAAGCAACAACTACTCAACTAAGTAAAGAAATAAAATTACTTTAAGAAACGAAGGTCAGTCAATCCAAAACATTTCAAGAACTTTGGGGCAGTCGTCAGGACACCCTAGGAAAGGAAGAGCAAGAGTTTCCTCTGTTGTACAGGATAAGTTAATCAAGAGTAATCAGCCTCTGAAATCACAAGTTAACAGCTTCCCAGATAAGAGCGTCTAAATGCTTCTTCACACAGTATTTAGGTTTGTTTAACAACTTTAAGTTACTACATGATTCCTTATGTGTTCCTTCATATTCACAATAGTCGGTGACCCAGCGTTTGATAAAAACTGAATCTCCACTGCAGGTTAATCAGTACAATAAGCTGCTTTAAGGTGGTGCATATATTGCTGATACAGTTCTGCCAATATAATGGGACCCTCCAAGGTCACCTTCTTCATTGTTAAGTTTAGACTAGATAAGGAAAAGCCCCCAGCTTCGGGTTGAGTACTGGTGGAACATACTGGTGCAATCTCTGAATTGACCAATCACCATCCACCATACTTTCAGAATAGACTAAATAAATTGAGACCTGGATAAATTGTTGCTTATATAACACCAAATTACTAAATGCAATCAAATTATCCTCCCAGCAATGTTTTAACATCTAGAGTAAAACCTTAACGGAAGATTAGAGGCTGTTACTGCAGCAAAATGGAGCACCAGTCTATTAATACCATTAATTGAAAGAAATGCTGGAGACAAATAGAAGCAAATGAAAGAAAAAAGCCTAAAGAGGCTGAATACAATCAATACAACTCTCAGCTATGTTGCAATATCTAGTACTAATCAGAGTCTAACCAGAGATGTACAGGAAGTCACTACAATTAAAGAAAACAATCCCTCTATAAATATCCTTAGAGCCCTATTTTATTGATCTTTTAGAGCATCAGTCAATTGCAGATCGTGCATCTCAATTTAGGGTGTGTTGTTGTGTCTTTGGTGTTGTGATAAAAACTGATTTTAAAATGTCTAGTTGTGATCTCTAGTATGAATGAATGATATTTATTTATTTTTTTGTGAAAAAATAAATATAAAAAATTGCGCCGATGATCCAGTATAACCCTGCTTTAGTCTGGTGGAGGAGTGGGTGGGAAGAAACGATAGAATTTCAGCTCTTGCTTATGAATATTATGAATACATGCAATTATATAGCCTCTGATTGGCTAACAGCACTACGACACAAGGAGCAAGCAGCGAGACGAACAACAGTAAGAAACGTTTTAAAATAAAGACATTTTTTACACTATTAACAGTGTTTGCAATGACGTATGTTACTTTATAATATATATGTTTTATTTATGTGTAATAATGCCCTACTAAGTGCAGTTCAGCCACTGAACCAGTCTTAGAGTCTGTTAAATGTGAAATCCACCGGAGATCCCATTTAAACCTATAGTTACTTACACACAGAGGTGGGTAGTTACGGTCCAGAAAGTAAAAATAATGGTGTTCTATAGACAAATTCTAACCATTTTGTCACTTAGCTCTGAATTACTGGGTAAAGCATAAAACACTGATGTGATATTTGCACAAATAACACAGGAATAATCTGCCATGCTGTTCATATTATTAAAGTAATTACTTAGAAATAATATAAAGCCATTAAAACACCAATAAGATTTCTATTTTCAATTGTATAGTGATGTGCATATTTGTCCATAAATGCATGACATGTATTCTGTAGGTAGGTTGAGGGGGTGTGGGGGGTATTAATTTTAAGGTTATTTAATTAGTCAACAAACAAATATAGCATGTGACATAAATTTGGGTTACAATTTAATTATTATATAATACTTATCTGGAGTTGTTAATAACATAAAATATTTTCCATCTATTTTAAACAAAAATATTTATTTAGACATAATATTAAAAAAAACAAAATATATAATATCAATAAGACCACTATTTTCAGGTATTTTAGGTAAATTAATGAGATTTTATGGTGGGGGTAAATTTTTTTTTAATGACTATGTAAGTAGTCAACAAACAAATATAGCATGTGACATAAACTTGGGTAACAATATAATTATTATATATTCATTTTCTGTAGGTTAAAATCACTGGGGTCAAAATAACACCAAATATAAAAGGTGTTAGTAAATTTGAAGGTAACAGGAGGGTTAAGGATTGGATGGCAGACTGTTGACTGTTGTCAGGGTTTTAATAAGTCAGTGGCGCACCTGCGCAGTGTGTTTCCTGCTGCAAAGATAGAAACACACCAGAAATTTACCTGAACACACCTCACTTCCAGGCCAACACACCAATCAGCGTAGATGAATTCCTGAGTTCCTGCAACAAAGGAAAACAATATTTCTATTAATATTCTTAATTCTGCAAACCTTCAGACACAATAAATCGAGGTGGTGCCAGATCTGCCTGGCTTTGTGGGGCTGAGAGATGTGATACTGCTGTACCTTTAAGAGAAGGTGGGAGACCTTAGCTGATTATAGAGCTCCAATTCACAGCAGCTCACCTACTGAAGCTCAGGTCTGCAGGTTAGAGCATCAAACAAAGAGCCTGAAGGACCCTTCAGGCCAAACATCCACAGCCTTCTCAGATGACCTCTATATCCAACAGCTGTCCACTGTTGTTGATAGGTAAGTCTAGACTTTCCATCCAAAACCTTTGTAATGATTCCCGGGTGGCAGAACTAATCATCTAACATCAGAACTTGACCTCATTAATTCTTTAATAAAGGGAAAATGCAATCAAACCTTCTTTATTTACTGTAAAAAAAAAAACTCAGCTAATATTAAGTTAAGTTAAGGACAATGAAACAGAAACACCTGTCATTTTAGTGTGGGAGGTTTCATGGCTAAATTTGAGCTGCCTGGTGGCCAATCTTCATTAATTGCACATTGCACCAGTAAGAGCAGAGTGTGAAGGTTCAATTAGCAGGGTAAGATCACAGTTCTGCTCTAAATATTGCAATACACACAACATTATGGGAGACATACCAGAGTTCAAAAGAGGACAAATTGTTGGTGCACGTCTTGCTGGAGCATCTGTGACCAAGACAGCAAGTCTTTGTGATGTATCAAGAGCCACGGTATCCAGGGTAATGTCAGCATACCACCAAGAAGCACCAACCACATCCAACAGGATTAACTGTGGACACTGTAAGAGGAAGCTGTCTGAAAGGGATGTTCGGGTGCTAACCCGGATTGTATCCAGAAAACATAAAACCACGGCTGATCAAATCACGGCAGAATTCAATGTGCACCTCAACTCTCCTGTTTCCACCAGAACTGTCCGTCACCTCAATAAATTATTGTGCTCTAAAACCAGGTGTTTCAGTTTCATTCTCCAACCCCTGTAGATAATAGTGAACTGCCAGGCCTTAGTGTTGTAGGATATAAGAGCAAGTTGCTATGTTTTGTGTTGCTCAGTATATAAAGACTATATGCTGGCTTGGTCCTGCCTGTCACATTACAACCTAAATACAGTTATATGAAACTAACAACCCAAATAAAAATGCATTTGTTAAAAAAAGTATGTTTAATTTTCCATGTTTCGTTTTATTAAATTTAGCCAATATTTAAATATTGGCAGTTTTGTCAGCTTTGATACTGCTTAATAATTAACTGAATTAAACAAATGTAACTGACACAAGGCAAAATATGTAGTTGGACCAACATAGGTGTATTTGGTTCAAAGATAATATTTAATTGACTCAACTTATTTTCTTATATTTAATTGGACCAAAATTTTAGGGTTGTCAGCTAAACTTAAAATATGCATCTCACAGAACTTAAATTAATTCTAACAATTAAAACAATAGATGCACTGGGTCACTAGGCATTTTAAGACATTTTTTTATAAAAAAAAAAAATATATATATATATATACAATGCTGGGTGGTTTAGTCTCCACAATTTTGGGAACCAAATAGAAGCCAAATGGGCTGAATGCAATCGATCACATTTCACAACCATTATTTAACATCTACTATTAAGCCATCCCAGAAGAGCATGAGATGTTGATGTAGCAAATGTTGATGAAAACACCCTAAAATAGCATTTGTAGAAGCCTTTTTAGAATAAACACTAAAACCATGGGTGTCCATAATGGAAGATGGAAGCAAATGAAAGAAAAACAAGTCAAATTTAACGTTGCAATACAATTTCACTTGCATTACTGTTCCAACATCTAATTTAAAACATTCCCAGAGGAGAACAGGTTGGAGAAACACCCTCAAAATATCATCATTTTCAGAGGAAATGCTGGGAAAATATCTTAAAACCTTTACTAGAAATAGTATCTGCTGTATCTTTAAGAGATGGTGGAGGATCTTCAACTGTTCACCTGCTGAAGCTCCAGTCTGGAGGTTAGAGCTTCAAACGAAGAGCCTGAAGAATCCTTCAGGCTAAACGTCCAAAGCTTTCCCCCAATGATCTCCATATCCTATAGCTGTCTACAGTTGTTAAGAGGTAATTCTAGACTTTCCATAATGGAGCCCCATTCCAGAACCTTTGGGAAGACTCGCAGTGGAAGAGCTAATCACATGGAACCAGAACAAGACCTTACTAATGGTCTTAACAGGGATGGATTCAATCAAATCCTTCTCATAGCAATGCTCCAAAATTTACCATAAAGACTTCCAATAAGATTAGAGGCTGTAGCTGCTGCAAAGATTGGAAAAACATCCCTTAATACTCATGTTCTCAGACAAAAATCTGGAGAAGATTGTATACTTTATATAGTACCCTTAATGCCAAGTTCACAATACACAATTTTGGGCCAGTTTTTCTCGGCACTTGTGCTGTCACGTAGTGTGAACTACTGAAAGACGCTCACCGATCCGTCGCTGACTGATCGCCCAGAAAATATTCAACATGTTTAATATCTGACTCAGTCATCGACTGGGAGTCAGGAGCAGCGGCTACATACAGCCAATAAGATCACAGAGTGTCCAAAACACAGCAGAGCTGTTTATGTAAAGTCTGACCACCCTACCATTCCCCCTTTTATATCAGTAAATGACTCTAGAGGGAGCCTCTGAGTGAGTCCTCTATGAATAAAGGGTGAACGTAGCTAAAAGCTTAAAACTTTAAAGTAAAAATAATTATGAACTACTTGTTCTGAATATTTCTTTAATTATAGAAAATAGAATAATGTATTTTACTAAAAAAATAAGAAAGCATTTCTGTATATTTCAGTTTATATAAAGAAAACAGGTTTTATACTGTAAAGCACTAGCAGTACTGCTGCTGTGAGCTGATTGGTTGGCGAGCTGATCCTGGAGATATAGGTAGAGCATGTTTAAAAGGTTTATAACTGGAGTTCAAAATGAAAAAAAAAATTATGTATTCATTTCCTGCTGGAGGAAATGAATACAATCAAATGCTCCTCACAGCAATGTTCTGACTTCTTGTCCAAAGTCTTTCCAGAGGAGTAGAGTCTCCTTCAGCAGATAAAGAAGGATAAAGCCAGTATAAAGAGCACTGATTGATGTTTCTGAAGAAACACTGGATATGCTGGTGAAGCAAATAAAACAACAAAGCAAAAGGCGCTGATGCAATCAAATGCTCCTCAAAGCAATGTTCCAACATCAAGTGTATAGCCTCACTGATGTTCCAGTAAGGGATGAATGCAATCAAATCATCAATGTTCCAACATCTAAGCTAAAGTCTTTCCAAAGGAGTTGACAGATAAATACATTTTTTCAAAAGAACTGCTGAAGTAACAGGTACTGATTGCAATCAAATGCTCCTCACAGCAATGTCCTAACATCTTGTTCAAAGTCTTTCCAAAGAATCAGAGTCTCCTTCAGAAGAGAAGAGGGATAAACTCTTTGTTGCCTTTATCTTACACTTTTCAGCAGCAGAGAGATCCTTTTTCTTCCCATATTGCTTGAAACCTGTGGCTTGAAAGAGAGGTAGTCTCTGTTTAGTCTTTTTTAGGCAAGTCAGTTCACTCTAATGACTATTTGAACACCATATTTAACATCACTGATCAAATCTGGTAAAAATCTCATGAACAGTTTGTAACATTTGGCCCAAAAGAACCTAAAAAAACATTATTTTTTGTTTGGCTTGTTATGGCTACTGCACCTGCGCAGATCTCCAGAGCCAGAGGTCTCTCTGCTCTCTGCACAAGCAGCAAGCTGATTGGCTCTTCTTCAATAGAAAAGAGGGATAAACTCTGTTTAAATAGCCTTACAGGTAGAGCATGTTTAAAAGGTTTATAACTGGAGTTCAAAATGAAAAAAAAAATTATGTCTGTGGTACAGAAACATTTGATATAGTTCTGTTTTGAGGACATAAGTACATATATTAGTATAAAACTGATCAGAATGATCATTTATAAACTCTGATTTTACTCAGTTTTGGCTTCATATGAACCTGTTCATGTTGGACTCACTTTAAGTGCGTATTCTCCTCTATACAGATTCTCTAGCATGGTATCGCTAGTCCTCGTGTGTTTAGTTCTGGTGTGTTCTCATGACAAAACATTTTTTTCTGGAGAGCAGACAGGTGAGTCTTTGATTTCCCACATTGAGAAATTGTGTAATTTGTGACCCCGTGTCTCTGATCAGTCATGTAGTGAGAAAGTCTCAACAACAGAAAAACTCAGGATTACATGCAAATGGAACTGAATGCAACCAAATCCTCTTCACACCAAAGTTCCAACATCTAGCATCAACCTTTCCCAGATGGGTCAAGTCTTTTACTGCAGTAGAGGCTGAAAAAACATATTAATACTCTTGTTTTTCTGTTTTTCAAAGGAAATGAATGGAAAAACAGATGTCCACAAACTTTTATTACCGACAGTTGAATGAAAATGAATGCAAACCAAATTCTCCTCAAAGCCACGCTCTAACATCTTTTGTAAATCTTTTGCAGAAGAATACAGGCTGTTATGTAAGCAAATGTTGGCAAAACATCCTTGAAATACCCTTGAGGAAATACTGGAAAAGCTTGCATCTAAAAGTGGTGCCACATATGCCTGGCTTTGAGCTTCAAAACCAAGTTAAAAGCTTGGTTAGATCCCCAAACCAAGAACCTGAATAATCCTTCATGCCCAAACATATTGTCCATAGTGGTTAAGTGGTATTTCTGGAATTTCCGTGATGGAGCTCCATCCAGAACCTTTGGGATGAATAGCAGTGGCAGAACTAATCGTCTAACATCAGTACCTGACCTTACAGATGTTCCAGTAAGGGCTGAATGCAATCAAATCCTCAAGGCAATCAAAGCATCAATGTTCCAATATCTAGGCTAAAGGCTTTGCAGAAGACTAGAGGCTAATAGTGTAGTAAATTAGGGTAAACTCTTGATAAATACCCTCTATAAAAAGAACTGCTGGAGGAATAGGTATTGATTGCAATCAAATGCTCCTCACAGCAATGTTACAACATCTTGTCAAATGTTTTTCTGAATGAGTAGAGGCTCTTTCAGCAGAAAAAGAGGGATACAGTCAGTATAAAGAGCACTGACTTCCAAAGAAATGATGGTGTACACAATGTTTGGGCACAAGTGGATGTTTGCACAACTAAGCAAAAGTCACTAGTGCCATCAACTGATCCACAAAACAATGTTCCAAGACCAAGCATAAAGCCTTCAGAAGGATCAGCTGAAATGGGCAGAACCTCACTGATGTTCCAGTAAGGGCTGAATGCAATCAAATCCTCAATGTAATTGAATCACCAATGTTCCAACATCGTATCTAAAGTTTTACCAGAAGAGTACAGGCTGCAATAAAGGGGGATAAAGCCTTAATAAATACCCTCTTTTAAACAAACTGCTGGAGGAAATGAATACAATCAAATGCTCCTCACAGCAATGTTCTGACTTCTTGTCCAAAGTCTTTCCAGAGGAGTAGAGTCTCCTTCAGCAGATAAAGAAGGATAAAGCCAGTATAAAGAGCACTGATTGATGTTTCTGAAGAAACACTGGATATGCTGGTGAAGCAAATAAAACAACAAAGCAAAAGGCGCTGATGCAATCAAATGCTCCTCAAAGCAATGTTCCAACATCAAGTGTAAAGCCTCACTGATGTTCCAGTAAGGGATGAATGCAATCAAATCATCAATGTTCCAACATCTAAGCTAAAGTCTTTCCAAAGGAGTTGACAGATAAATACATTTTTTCAAAAGAACTGCTGAAGTAACAGGTACTGATTGCAATCAAATGCTCCTCACAGCAATGTCCTAACATCTTGTTCAAAGTCTTTCCAAAGAATCAGAGTCTCCTTCAGAAGAGAAGAGGGATAAACTCTTTGTTGCCTTTATCTTACACTTTTCAGCAGCAGAGAGATCCTTTTTCTTCCCATATTGCTTGAAACCTGTGGCTTGAAAGAGAGGTAGTCTCTGTTTAGTCTTTTTTAGGCAAGTCAGTTCACTCTAATGACTATTTGAACACCATATTTAACATCACTGATCAAATCTGGTAAAAATCTCATGAACAGTTTGTAACATTTGGCCCAAAAGAACCTAAAAAAACATTATTTTTTGTTTGGCTTGTTATGGCTACTGCACCTGCGCAGATCTCCAGAGCCAGAGGTCTCTCTGCTCTCTGCACAAGCAGCAAGCTGATTGGCTCTTCTTCAATAGAAAAGAGGGATAAACTCTGTTTAAATAGCCTTAAAAGCTGGAAATGCAGACTTCTGCAAAACTTCTACAAAAATTAAAATAGTTCACAACCGCTAATCTAAACGTTGACCTCTAGACTTAAACCCTAATGTCTGCTGTGTTTCAACAAATAACCTTTTCTTAATGTAAGCCTTCTGTACATCATGTTCTGGGGAATATGTCTAAATAAATTGGGATTGATTATTATTTTTAAACACCTGTTTGGTGCTTTGTAATGGCATTTTAGCAGCTGTGCTCTTAATCTGATGAATTTGTCTGCCAGAATCTTTGCTCATGTTGCCTTTAACTCAGGCTTTTCAGCAGCAGAGAGATCCTTTTTCTTCCCATATTGCTTGAAACCTGTGACTTAAAAGAGAGGTAGTCTCTTTTTTGTCCTTTTTAGGTGAGTCAGTTCACTCTAATGACCATTTGAACACCATATTTATCATCACTGATAAAATCTGTTAAAAACCTCATGAACAGTTTGTAACGTTTGGCTTGTTATGGCTACTGCACCTGCGCAGATCTCCAGAGCCAGAGGGCTTTCTGCTCTCTGCACAGGCAGCAAGCTGATTGGATCTTCTTCAACATTTGGAGTTTGACATCTAAACTTTGACATCTAGACTTAAACCCTAAGCCCTGCTGTGTTTCAACAAATAACCTTTTCTTAATGTAAGCCTTCTGTACATCATGTTCTGGGGAATATGTCCAAATAAATTGGGATTGACCAGCTCCATCACAAAGGCCCCCTCATTAATAGGATTAGAGGCATCTCTCGGCGGACGGTGTTCTGCCTTTTATCTCGACACCAGGCTGTAAAAAGCCTGTAATGTGTTCCACATGATAACAGCCCGGGTTTTTAATGTTGGCCTTTTCGTCTCAGGCCAGGGGAACCGCCGCCGCTCAAAACGACACCAAAACCCAAATGCGCCGCGTCTCTGCAGGCCTGTCACCATTATTACAAACAGACCAGAAAACTCACGAGCTCTGAGAGATGTGACAAGCCTGAAACCCAGTCCTCTGTAGCGCAGTCCGGCGGCGGCGTTTTCCCTGGAGGAAACTTTAATGATTCCGACATGAAAAGTCTGGTGCGTTCTGAAGCTTTAAGAACTCTGCAAATTCCAGACACCCAGTCATGCCTGAAAAAGAAAGTCCTTTTGAGACACTACATCTATTATGAATCAGGCCAGTCTAAAAACATTGTGCATAGAAATGCATGGAACAATGCTCGAACCCCTAAGATCGCCACTGTTCGCAAGTTTTTTTTTCACTGTTTTTTTTTATTTTTCTCCTAATTTCAAGTCATGACCCATTTAAGTATGCTGCACTTAACATCCTTTAATATTCCCAAAAATGAAATGGCATTTTGCCATTTGTCTGCCACAAACGTTCCTCATTTCGTCTTTATCTCACGTTTTTCAGCAGCAGAGAGATCATTTTTCTTCCCATATTGCTTGAAACCTGTGGCCTGTTGAAAAATGTGGAACAGTGCATTTTCAGTTTTTTATAAAGTAAAAACAGTAAAAAATACTGTTATAATTGGGAGGTTTGTCCAATAAAATTTGACTTATAGGTAACGGGTCATTTGCATTGAATTTTTAGGAAAAATCTAAGAAAAATGTCACTTGCATAATCATTTGGAACACTGTGTCTTGTCTACCCAAAGTCTTTTTAGGCAAGTAATTTCACTCTAATTACTATTTCAACACCATATTTTTACATCACTGATAAAATCATGTTTAAAAAATGTATGAACAGCTCAAAAAGGCCAAAAAAACATAATTTGTTGGCTTGTTATGGCTACTGCACCTGCGCAGATCTCCACAGCCAGAGGGCTTCACCTCCAGCACTACACTACTGCCACTACTGCACTCGCTGCAAAAGCAGCAAGCTGATTGGCTCTTTTTGTAAAAGGTTGCAGTTTTATCTATAAATGTGCACCATCATGAGTGTTACGAGAAATCCCATTAATTGCAATCACATGCTATAGAAATCAACAGGTTCTGCATTAATTTTGGATCAAAACTGAACATAAAGAGGTGATCTAAGTATCTAATGAAGACCATTTCAAATCTATATGCTTTATTTTCTGCCATAAAAAGGCTATTCTAGAAAGAAATCTGATTATGGGAAAATGATATAAATCAAATATCATGCTATCATAACTTTTTATAGCATTATATTAGTTCTAAATTGGGTTGGGGCAAAATATTGATATCATGATATATCATATAATGTTTGTTTGCAATTCATTATCGGTATGTGGCATCAAATATGGATATATTTATTGAAACATAAAAGTTCTAAACTCCCTAAGACTCACCCCCCCCCCCCCCTCCTTACTTATGTTACTTACTGCTTCATTTTTCCATGTGGTGGCGCTCTAATCTATATAATATAATGAATATGGTAAAGCTGCAGCAAATAATATTGGTTGTTAAATTCAGTGAAACTGATAAATCAATAATTCCTCATATTTTATTATTTAGGACTATTTTATCTTCTTCAGTAACAAAGATGCTGTGAAGTATCGTAGAAAATTGTTGTGAAAATTGTGATATATATCGAATATCAATGAATCACTGTATTGTTTTTGATATCATCATTACCGTGGGCAACGTATCGTGATAATATCGTATTGTGATTCTGAATGGTCTATATAAAGTAGGAAATTAAGTTTTAAACTATTTTAAAGTGACATATAGACAATTCTAGCCAGATGTCACCGGTCACCATCATTAGCACCCACTGTGCTGTGCTGTCCACTGTGGGTGGGAATGCCTTCCATAATGTATTTACGATACACACTTATAGTACTGCAGTATATTATCTTGCAAACAGTATCATTATATAGTACAGGTACCCACCACGACCCTAACAAAAAAAAGAGACTGACAGATGGATGAATGGATGGATGGATGGATGGATGGATGGATGGATGGATGGATGGATGGATGGATGGATGGATGGATGGACAGGTGTATAAAAATCATTACACTCGTATGCTGAGTGTACGCCTGCACTCCGGCTCTGGGTGTGTATAATGAATGTTGAGTAGTTAATGTTACGCTCATTCGCCTCCATCTGATGGTGTTTCTGTTCCTCATGTGTCATTAATCCACATCCAGCCATCAGTGACCTTCTGAACAGCAGAGAGTGTTTAATTAAAGGAGCTCTGCGGGTCCGACACAATAACCCACAATCAATACAGCATACAGAGTGGCCTTTAATACACGCTGGAGCTCTCTGTCTATCACTCTCTCTCTATCTATCTATCTTTCACACTCTCTCTCCATCTCTCCCTACCTCTCTTTCAATCCATCTCTTTCTCTCTGGGTCTCTCTCTCCCTTTCTATACCACTCTCTATCTCTGAGTCTTTCTCTCTCTCTCTCTCTCTCTCTCTCTATCTCTATCTCTCTATCTTTCACACTCTCTCTCCATCTCTCCCTACCTCTCTTTTAATCTATCTCTTTCTCTCTGGTCTCTCTCTCTCTCCCTTTCTATACCACTCTCTTTCTCTCTGGTTTCTCTCTCTCTCTCCCTTTCTATACCACTCTCTTTCTCTCTGGTCTCTCTCTCTCTCTCCCTTTCTATACCACTCTCTTTCTCTCTGAGTCTCTACCTCTTTCTCTCTTTTATACCTCTTTCTCTCTATATATCTCTTTCTCTCTGAGTCTCTACCACTCTCTCTCTACCTCTCTCTATTCTTTACCACTCTCTCTTTCTCTATTTCTTTACTAAACTCCCCCCCCTCTCTCTCTCTCTCTCTCTCTCTCTCTCTCTATATATATATATATATATATATATATATATATACGGCACGCTCGCCCGCAGCGCTGGCTCGTCTTTTGTGGAAAAAAGGGAAAGAAAATCGCTAGGCTACTGCTGTCTGACAGCCAGAACGGTAACTTAACCAGCCAGGCTAGGCTACGCTAAGATAATGCTGAGCTAAAGCAAGCTACGCTAACCTAACCACAGTCCAGCCGGCTAGCTAAAACCAACAACACCCAGCAAAACAAGCAGAAATGCTCAAAAAATGCGCAGCGTTCACCTGAAGACGACTCCACAGAGCAGGAGAGGAGAGTATTAGAGTTATTTCACCCTCCTAACGTTACCATCTTCACTTATTCACCATTTTGATTTAAAGCTAACTTTCGTGGTGTTAGTCTGTATGAACTATACACTGTTTTGTAGTTAAGTTTCAGTTCTGTTACAGGTGTGGTGGAACTACTTTTTGGCGGAAGGCACAGTCCATATTAATATGGATTTCTTAAAGTTCTTTGATTTATTTTCTTTATTTAATTTGTAAAAAAACTCTCACTCACATAGGGTTGCAGCGGTAACCGGTTTCACGGTATACCATGGTATTAAAATGCACGGTTATCATACCGTGTGTGTTTGCTTATTACCGGTAAAAGGCAAGCCAGCGGAGAAACTCACCCGCGCATGCGCATCTCTGCTCCGCTTCAGCTGCTCAGCACACAGCGGTGAGAACAGCAGAAAGTGCATCAGACTAAACAAATCTCCGTCCGCCTAAAAAAAGGCTAAACTAAAATCAGCAGTGTGGGACTATTTCGGATACCCGCCGAACGCACCCGAGGATGGTTATCCGATTTGTAATCAATGTGGCCGTACACAGTCACAGCTAAAGATGGACATACGTCAAACCTGTTCTTCCATCTCCGAGAACACCGCAGCGCAAAGTATGTGTTTAGTTTATAATTTTACTCTGAACCTAAATAAAACCTCTTTGTAGTCGTGCACAACCCATGCGGTAAGCGCCCGCAAAAGCGCTGAGTTATCCGAAATTTGGGCACGCAGGTACAGGCGTGAAGTGCGTGCTACGATGGATTCACGTGTCCGTGTAAAGGTCCTGGCCGGACTGGATGTGAAAGACGCCATTCATCTACATGCGTTCATTTTCACATTCTGACGTGCCTGTTTTTCATGTGTTAAAACCAGACTCGCTGTGAAAGCCTTAAAATGGAAATCTCTATTGTGAGGATCATGTCAGAAATAAATCCCCTCTTTCTGCAGTATCTGGTTATATACCAACTTGGCAGTAAAACGGACGTTTACAAGAGTTGTTGATCAGACACTGACCCAGGCTCAGTTTATCAGATATTAAATAATTTAAACTTAAATAATTGTACTGAATATTTTAAATACAGGATCTTTACTTATTAGAGTACATGTAATGTGTGACACGTGTGTGTGTGTGTATGTGTGTGTGTATGTATATATATGTATGTATATATATATATATATATATATATATATATATATATATATGTATTTATTTATTATCTATATAGTTGTTCCAGGTTTCTACAATAAATAGTTAATTGAACAAAAAACCTTTGTTGTAATTTCTTTAAGGGACAGTTTAATAATATATGTAACAGACTGTGATACCGTGATAACCGTGATACCGCGGTATTTTCTGAGACGGTTATCATACCGTGAAAATCTCATACCGTTGCAACCCTACACTCACAGTTCAGCAGCAGGCTTTTGTATTCGCCACATTTCAGGTCAGAATAAACATCAGAACAGAAATAACTTCTATACAAGATGAAGAATAACACACACACACACACACGCACACACACACATACACACATCCACATCACAGCAGCTGGTCCAGCTCTTTGAAGAGCAGTGCTCACGCTGGTTTCTAGTAAGAAAGTAAGAAACCCTGTTTCTCTTTCTCTCTTTTCCAAATGAATGAAAATCATTCATTCATTTGCTGTAACTCTGCATGTATCCATCACTCTGTAGCGCAGTCATTGTACCTATTTGGCCATTTTTAATTAGGGGTGTATCCACTTGTATTGCCAAGCGGTTAAACTGACATATGTGTGTTGAGTGATTTAGATATATTTTAATAGATAAGACGGAGAGAAAAATGAAGAGAGCACTTCAGTTTCTGAATCAGTTTCTCTGATTTTGCTATTTATAGGTTTATGTTTGAGTAAAATGAACATTGTTGTTTTATTCTATAAACTACAGACAACATTTCTCCCAAATTCCAAATAAAAATATTGTAATTTAGAGCATTTATATACAGAAAATGACAAATGGCTGAAATAACAACAAAAAAATGCAGAGCTTTCAGACCTCAAATAATACAAAGAAAACAAGTTCATATTCATAAAGTTTTAAGAGTTCAGAAATCAATATTTAGTGGAATAACCCTGGTTTTTAATCATAGTTTTTTTTTTCATGCATCTTGGCATCATGTTCTCCTCCACCAGTCTTACACACTGCTTTTGGATAACTTTATGCTGATTTACTACTGGTGCAAAAATTCAAGCAGTTCAGTTTGGTGGTTTGATGTGTTGTGATCATCCATCTTCCTCTTGATTACATTCCAGAGGTTTTTAATTTGGTAAAATCAAAGAAACCCATCCTTTTTAAGTGCTCTCTTATTTTTTTTCAGCGCTGTATGTATATCTGTCTTACACTCTCTTTTACTCTTTCTCTGTATTTCTCTTTGTTCTCTTACCCCTCTCTGTACACAGAGATTGAGATATATTCAGTGTAAATGCAAATCTAAAAGAGTGTGTGTGTGTGTGTGTGTGTGTGTGTGTGATGTGTGTGTTCCTAGTAAAAGCTCCATTTGCGCCTAGATTAGTGCTGTAGCTGCTTTAAAGGCTTTATATAGCACTCTCTCTCTCTCTCTTCCGTTTTCTCTCTATCTCTCCCTCTCTCTCTCCACCACTCTCGTTCTCACACTTGAATTAGGTGACAGACGGACACCCACACTCGTGCTGCACGCACACATACACACACTGTACACACACTCACACACACACACACACACTGTACACACATACACTTCAAATATATAAATATTATCTGTGTATTATGTAATCCACAAGGCTGTGAGTATACCAGCTTGAGTACACACACTAGAGCACTCAATACACACACACACACACACACTTAATACACACTTACTACACACACACACACACACATATATACACACACACACACACTTCGCTCTCAGCTTCCCACCTGCTCTATAAAAAAACACTACAGCAGCAGATCAGCAGACTGATCCTGACCCTCGGTACAGGAAGCAGCGCTGCCCCCAGGTCAGGCAAACAAGCCCCGCCCGCACAAGCCCCGCCCCCTTCGCATATCTATACATCAACCAATCCCTGGTCACTGTAAACATTGGCTCCATATATCCCAGCTTAGGAGGCCGGGGTCAGAGCGCAGGGTCGCTCATGCTGCAGCTGCCCTGAGGGCATGTTGGGACAACAGTGGCCAGCAGCTTAGTGGTCCTGAGTATTGAACCTACGACCACGTGATCCGTGTCCTGGAGCTCCAACCACTGAGCCACCGCTACTGATCCCAAACCGGGAATAACAGCATTAATTACGCCGTATTAATTAAACAAATAAGAATATGTTTTATATTTTACATTCTTGTTTAGATAGAGACAGTTTTGCACATCTCTGCTGGATTTTCTCAGTCAGTTTTATGAGGTAGAGTCACCTGGAATTCAGGCTTTCAGTTAACAGCTGTGCTGAACCCATCAAGAGTTAATTACTTGAATTTCTTGTCTCTTAATAAAGTGTTTGAGAGTATCAGTTAAAGTAAAGTAGTGAAGAGGTAGAGTTACAGGTATACAGTGAATAGTGAATATTTGAGTAATGTTCTAATCCAGGTTATGAGAAGCAACAACTACTCAGTCACCGCAAAGACCATCAAAAACAATTTGATGATGAAACTGGCTCTCATCAGGATAACGGAATGTTCTGTGATGTCACAAAATGTTTTGTGATGACAAGGAGTGTTCTGTAATGTCACGGAATGTTCTGTGATGTCACGGAATGTTCTGTGATGTCACGGAATGTTCTGTGATGTCTCTTCTGATGGTCTCTCATTTGTTGTATTGTTTATTTTAGTGTTTTTCATTATATTAAAATGTTCTGTATTGTAGATTAATACTAAACTCATTCAGACTATTAAGAAAGACATATGGAATTATTTAGAATATGTTTTAGATTTTAGATTTTTTTAAGTAGCTCCTCTTGCTCAGTTTCACTCATCTCTCTTTTCTCAGTCAGCTTTATGAGGTAGAGTCACCTGGAATTCAGGCTTTCAGTTAACAGCTGTGCTGAACTCATCAAGAGTTAATTACTTGAATTTCTTGTCTCTTAATAAAGTGTTTGAGAGCATCAGTTAAAGTAAAGTAGTGAAGAGGTAGAGTTACAGGTATACAGTGAATAGTGAATATTTGAGTAATGCTCTAATACAGATTATGAGAAGCAACAACTACTCAACTACTTTTAAGAAATGGTCAGTCAATTTCATACATTTCCATTATGGTGAAACTGGCACTCATCAGGACCACGCCAGGAAAGGAAAATCAAAAGTTACCATAGCTTCAGAAACAGCAAGTTAATGGCACCCAAAATAAGTTTAGGTTTGTTTAACACTTTTAAGTTACTACATGATTCCTAATGTGTTCCTTCATAAACTATATGACTTTAGTATTCACATTAGGGGTGTGCCTAGGGGTGTACGCAATAATATCGCCAACATTTAAACAATATTACACCCTGCAATTTCCTCTAATTATCACATTAGGGTACAACTTTTTTACTGTTTTTAGCAAAAGAAAAATCCACATTCATTATTTCCCATTATATATCTACTAGAGACAGATTATATCTGTCCAGTATCATTTATTTTACTTTAATCCTGTATATATGTATATACAGGGGTTGGACAATGAAACTGAAACACCTGTCATTTTAGTGTGGGAGGTTTCATGGCTAAATTGGAGCAGCCTGGTGGCCAATCTTCATTAATTGCACATTGCACCAGTAAGAGCAGAGTGTGAAGGTTCAATTAGCAGGGTAAGAGCACAGTTCTGCTCTAAATACTGCAATACACACAACATTATGGGTGATATACCAGAGTTCAAAAGAGGACAAATTGTTGGTGCACGTCTTGCTGGAGCATCTGTGACCAAGACAGCAAGTCTTTGTGATGTATCAAGAGCCACGGTATCCAGGGTAATGTCAGCATACCACCAAGAAGCACCAACCACATCCAACAGGATTAACTGTGGACGCTGTAAGAGGAAGCTGTCTGAAAGGGATGTTCGGGTGCTAACCCGGATTGTATCCAAAAAACATAAAACCACGGCTGATCAAATCACGGCAGAATTCAATGTGCACCTCAACTCTCCTGTTTCCACCAGAACTGTCCGTCACCACAATCAATTATTGTGGTCTAAAACCAGGTGTTTCAGTTTCATCGTCCAACCCCTGTATATGGAGTGCATTATTATTAGTATCATGACATTCTGGATCATTGACTTCTGTTACAAATATGATTTAATATCTCAGTTAGGGGTGTGCCATATCATATTGTATGCACAAATAAAATTAATTTGTTGCAGTAGCTTCACGTCTATAGTAAAGGTGCGAGGCAGAAAATTCTATTCAGTGTTTTGAAATTAGACTGCAGTAAGAATTTTACACACTTAAAATCATTTAGTGCAACATGTTGCTGTACAGAGCCAGACTGTAGAGTACGAACCGTGTTCAGCGTCTCCAACTGTTTTCAACCTGCTGCACCTCAACTCAAACAACTCAAACAACACAGCAGCAGCAGCCGAGCGTACCGTCTCCTCTCACAAGGACAGACTGAGCCTCAGGCCTTACAGAGTTTAAGGTTTAGTGGCCTTAATTTGTTCAGCTGAACAGAAGAGCTGAGACTTAATTTAGCCTGCAGTTCTGGAGTGGCGTCTCAACGTGGATTAACACTCAGACCTCTTTACCCGCATATAATAAGAGATAATAATACAGATATAAAAAAAAATTAATAAAATTGTGTGTGTGTGTGTGTGTGTGTGTGTGTGTGTGTGTGTGTAAGAGAGGGCATTAGCCATAGGGAAGGAGTTTTAGAGAAGGTCTCACACCCAGACTTGAGACTTGAGTTTTGCTTTGGTTTTTTAATAAAATTTATATGAAAGGTTTTTTTCTTTTTGTATAAAAATATTCTAATATTTTTGTATCATTTTTTTGTATATTAGCTAGATGTTAACTACTCAACCTGCTGTTAGACGTTATCTGTTGTAGGTGATGTTAATTGTTAACTAGCTGACATAAGGTTAGGAAGTAGATGTTATCGACTTCATCTGATGTTACAGTAAATCTAGATCATCTAGATATTTTCCAAGCCATCACGTGGCCACAAAAAAAAATAAAGTTCTGCTTTGTAAAATTAAGTGTAATGGGATGAAGTGCTACAGACTAGTAGCTCTCCAGCCCAGAGGGTTGTTGAACCCAATTGCAGAACAGTTGATCTCAAAGCAGGTAAACTACATAAATAAATAAACACACCGCTTTTCACGCGGGATTGAACAGCTCTAGCTCATGTTAACTAGATGCATACTACTGTAGCTCATGTTATCTAGATGCTAACTACTGTAGCTTATGTTATCTAGATATTAACTACTCTAGCTCATGTTACCAAATGTTTTCCAGATGTTAATAGTTCTAGCTCATGCTATCTAGATATTAACTACTCTAGCTCATGTTAACTAGATGTTAACTACTCTAGCTCATGTTTTCCAGATGTTAACTACTCTAGCTCATGCTATCTAGATATTAACTACTCTAGCTCATGTTACCAAATGTTTTCTAGATGTTAATAGTTCTAGCTCATGTTATCTAGATATTAACTACTCTAGCTCATGTTACCAAATATTTTCTAGATGTTAATAGTTCTAGCTCATGTTTTCCAGATGTTAACTACTCAAGTTCATGTTATCTAGATATTAACTACTCTAGCTCATGTTACCAAATGTTTTCCAGATGTTAATAGTTTAACTCGTGTTTTACAGATGTTAACTACTCTAGCTAACATTAACTAGAGGTTAACTCCTCTAGCTTATGTATCTAGATTTTAACAGCTACAGCTTCAGCTCATATTAACTACAAGTACTCTAGTTTACGTTAAATAAATGTTAATTCTGTAGCTCATGTTTTCTAGATGTTAGCTATTCTAGCAGATGATGCAACAAGGCCAGGTCATATATTGTATATGTACAGTATATATATAACACACACTTGTTATCAGTGAGAGGACTGATGAGTCTCTCATTGGCTGCAGCTGCTCCTGTTGTCTGTCAGTGTAACTCTATTAACAGATGCTCCATATCAACACTACAACGTTTAGCATCATTTAAAAACAGAAGACATGTGGTGTATGGCTCTGTAGCACACTCTTGTGCGCTCGTGCCGAAGCGTGCGCCGCTCTGTCGCTCACTTGTTGTGAACAGACACCACATGTCTGTTTTTTATCACCGCAGTGCCAAAAAGCTTCATTATCACCAGAAACCACAGCGTGCAGCGTCTCGTACCGCTCACAATCAGCTCAGCCGAGCTCGGACCCTCCGCCGGAGCGAATTAATGAGCTATCACTGACTTCACAACGCGTAACTCGCCTGTACACAGAAAATATATTCATACGCTGCATCGCTGCGTGACCACTTCCCATCACATACACGCTCTGTCAAGCTGAATAAACAGGAAAACAGGCTTTCATTACACTGAAAAGTGAATACATTAATGACAAAATATGTTAATAGCATCAGAAACGCTGAAATATTAGAGATACAATGATTGATTTACATGTTGTCTTACTTAATATACACTTTTAGCCAAAAAAAAAAACCAAAAAAAACTTATACATACACTATAAGGGCTATTGAGTTTCTTATACAGGGATTAAGCCTAGAATTGGACTACACAGCATTTTAAACTGAGATTTTAAATCAAAAGAATTTGATTAAGATTAAAGGAGAACTCCGGTGTGAAATGGACTTTGTGTGTATTAAAACGTGATAAAAAATAATTACTTTTGTTGAATAGCTCAACTCAGTTCTCCTGCAGCTTTTTGAGATCCAGTATTTTGTGCAATTTGCCCAAACAGGCTTTAAAATAAGTGATAAGGGGCATATTTTGCCCCTGCAGATAAATCGCTTTTTTTTACCTAATGCTAATGCTGCTCCAGCAGTGCTATCCGGGGTTAGAAGCAGACTACAGGCTGATAATACTCACCTCTGAATGGCTGAATGACTAGCGCTTATCGGGTAATGCTAATGCTGCTCTAGCAGTGCTAGCCGGGGTTAGAAGCAGACTACAGGCTGATAATACTCACCTCTGAATAGGTGAATGGCTAGCCCTTAGCAGGTAATGCTAATGCTGCTCCAGCAGTGCTAGCCAGGGTTAGAGGGAGACTAAAGGCTGATAATACTCACCTCTGAATGGCCAAATGGCTATCGCTTATCGGGTAATGCTAATGCTGCTCCAGCAGTGCTAGCCGGGGTTAGAAGCAGACTACAGGCTGATAATACTCACCTCTGAATGGGTGAATGGCTAGCCCTTAGCAGGTAATGCTAATGCTGCTCCAGCAGTGCTAGCCGGGGTTAGAAGCAGACTACAGGCTGATAATACTCACCTCTGAATGGGTGAATGGCTTGCGCTTAGCAGGTAATGCTAATGCTGCTCCAGCAGTGCTAGCTGGGGTTAGAAGCAGACTACAGGCTGATAATACTCACCTCTGAATGGGTGAAAGGCTAGTGTGTATCGGGTAATGCTAATGCTGCTCCAGCAGTGCTATCCGGGGTTAGAAGCAGACTACAGGCTGATAATACTCACCTCTGAATGGCCAAATGACTAGCACTTATCGGGTAATGTTAATGCTAATACTGCTGGAGAACTAAACTGAAACTGTATAACTCTGTACTTCAGTGGAGTGGCTTTACTGCTCCTTAATATCTGATGGGTAGAAAATCATATATTCATATAAGGCGCACTGGATTATAAAGCGCATTGATATTTTTTGGGAAAATTAAAGTTTTTTACGTGCGTTTTATAGTCCGAAATAGGGGTGAAACGATTACTCGAGTAAATCGAGTAACTCGATTCACAAAATTGATCGATTAATTTTCTGTGCCTCGAGTAATCGTTTATTTAATTAATAAACTCAGCGCGCGGTATTTTCGCGACTTTTATTTTGACAACGCGCTCAGCGTTACGTCACCCTGCCCGGGAACAAGGAGACGGAGGTTTGAGCAGCGGCAAAAATGGAAGTGGCGAGAGAAAACAGCGATTTTAAAGGAATAAAAGCATTTTATGTTCGAACTGTGACCTGTACTCGGTGCAGTGCCAAAACAGCGCGTTTTAATGCTGCACCATCTGAGCCGAGGACACGCGAGGACGCCGAGAGAGCAGGTAAATATAACTTATAATAAATCAATGAGATTAACATTAATGTGAATTAATAACAAAACGACAGCGCTTTGGAGTGTGAATTAATAGAAGCACTGTCTATAATGTGTGGTTAGTTTATTAGAACAGAGTTCATACAGGCTTTATGTAAACAGTAAACACAGCGCTGTGGAGTTCAGAATATAAACAATAAAAATGTTAAAAGTTAGCTAAACTGAAGTTACTTTGGCTGGAAACTAAATGCTTGATTTCTTCATCTAAGAGTACATTTGGCCAGTGAGACAAAAAAGTATGAACACTTTTGTTCATATAAGGAAGTGTGTCTCTTATTTATTGGGTAAAATATTGATTACCACTAGTGTCTAATGTGCCCCAATGCGATAGGTGTCAATCTTAATAAATGCACGGCCATGAACTTATTATTAGAGTTATTAGTCTTAGTGATGTAATTAGACCCAAATAGTCCAACATATAAATAAAGAAAAAAGCAACATTTGTAATACTTGTGTGTCACAATTATTGCACAGGTCCTGATATATTTTGGAGAAGTGGCTTGGTGGTAAAAGAATGCAGCACACTGATGAACACTGGCAGAACTGACAACGTCTCAGAAGCTAAGATGCACAACACAAAGACGATGTTTATGCCTTTTTTATTGATTTATACACTATATTTGTTATTTACAAGAAATCCAAATGTGAAAGTAATGTAATTAAATTTATTTTTTTTATTGTGGTATTTATTTATTTATTGTGTTTTATTTATTTGTATTTGCAATTTGGAAATGTTGTGAATTTAAAAATATAACTTATCTAAAAAAGGAAACCAATTGGTCATTCATTATTGAGTAAAATTCCTTTTTAATTGCTCTTTAACAAAAAAAATGTTTTATCCGATTACTCGATTAATCGAATCGATTTTTCAGTAGAGTACCCGATTACAAAAAGAATCGATAGCTGCAGCCCTAGTCCGAAAAAAAAAACTGTAAATTCACTCATATAACTGCATTACTGCAATAATTAACACCAGTTCAACAGGCCCTAAAACCGAGCCCTGAGGGACACCACAAGACATGTTAAATAAATGATCATCTATTTTATAATATGGACAGAATCAGTTTTTCTTTCACTTACACAGTTACAACAATATGAAATAAACAGGCTATCACTGCTGGCAGCTTTTAATGAAGGTGGCAGAAAAAAACAGATAAAAGAAATATATCTACTCGTGTTTTGTTTGTTTTACAATAACACTGATGATCATCATCATCACGGCTCCTTTCACTGCTCTTTCATAATCAGCCCCCGACAACCGAATCTGAAGCAAAGCCAGGAAAAACATTCCCAGCAAGTGAAGCAGGACTCTGTGTGAGGCCACTTGATTAGAGCGGGGAACGCTGGGGGTTCCAGTTCCAGTGCCAAGTTCTGTTTCTCTCTTTATACTTGCTCTATACTCCATATACATGGTGCAGGGATCAGTTTCTAATGATGCCAGATCACCTGTGTATCTCTTCATTACTGGCATTCTGACAGCTTAACGCTACATACGGTAAACAAGGTCCTGCAACCAGTGGCTCTAACTCTGCTGCGCTATTTCAGCAGGATAATGCTGCCCAAACCTTCCCCTTTAGTTGTAATAACTTGATGTTCTAAGTTATGCGAACTCAAGTTTGTATTACCCATTACTTAACTTTTTTAAGGCAACCTGTTTCCTCAATTTTTTATTAAGTAAATTCAACTTATCCGGTCTTACAGTGTACGATTCGATTTGATTATGATTCTGAGAATCTGAGATGTGCTTATAAATTGATTATTGAGCATCTTGTTGCACCTTTTTCTTCCTTGTTGCATTACTACTTGCTACTTTTAAAGGTCTCATTCCATCATTTTTAAATCTAGTCTAGTTGTGGTCTCTAGTATGAATGCATTTCATGTGAGAAGTTTTTTGTGAAAAAAGTAGATCACTGAATTTGAGGTCTCTGAAGAAAGAAAGGATTTGCCTCTTGCTCATGAATATTCATACATGCAAATATATCATCTCTGAAATTATTTTTAAAAAATTATCTTTAAATATTAAAATCTTGATATGATTTTTTTGTGTTATTTTAAACTTAGTATGGTATTTGATAGTTTGAAACAGAAAACAGTGGTTTTCAGCCTACCACTTTCTCACTAAAGAAAACCCTTTTTTACTCAAATATATAAAAATGCATTTATAGCGTTTTGGAACCAAACTCTTTATGTTATCATATAGTGTTTCTGATTCATTTCATAATTACCTGAGGAATTAATGAGGTGTACAGCAGTGTGAGGAGGGTTTGAACCCCTGTTGGTTTAATAATCAGAAAAGCCTGATCTGCGTCCTCCTCCTCCGAGCCGTGCTCCCGAAACTTCCTCTCTCACTGTGAGCGGGACTCAGCGAGAGGCCGGGCGATATGAGCTGAGGAATTAATTGGCGGGAGCTGCAGAGATTAGCGGCCGCTGGTGGAGCTGCATTAGCCAGCATTAGCCTGCATTAGCGTTAGTCAGCATTATGACCAGCACTGCTGATAAGTGATTTATTTGGATGGTTGGGTGGAATGAGGAAGCTGAAAGTGCAGAAAGTGACCAGCAGCTGCGTTCAGTATTTATTTTTTGGATTTTATTAATAAATATGTGTTCTGGAACATTTCGAACTGAACATTAGAGGAATGTTTTAAGAACGTTACTCTGTTTTAGTTGAGAGGAAACGCTCTGAGCTGAGAAATCGCAGAGATTAGCGAGCGCTGGTGGAGCAGCATTAGCATGCATTAGCATTAGTCAGCATTATGAGCAGCACTGCAGGTCCTGTGGTCAGAAAGTGACCAGTGATTAATGAACTGATGAACTGGCAGAGTGTGATTACACTGTATAAACTGATATAGAGGATCTGAATATAGAGATATTAATGTGTGAATTAATGCACTGAATTATTTAAGATTTATTTAAGAGTAAGAGCACATCAGTGAGTGAGTGTCAGGATGTGTATAAACGAGTATCTGATTTATTTAAGTTAAATATGATGATAATATACGAATAAGACGATTTGAAGATGATGGACTGTTATATATTTCCAATAAATTACGTATTCGAATGGGTAAAAATCTTATTTATCACTCCTCTCCACATCCATCCTCACTCCATCCCCTCACCTCTCCATCATCTTTCAGCTTCATTTATCTGCATAACTTCAGTACGGGAGCAGCGGCTGCTTTTCTACTGATAAACACTTAATAAACGGTTCTTAAAGCCAGACTAAGTGAATGGACTCCTCTTGAACTCGATAGACTGGTTACAGTTTATTTTTCCATTTCCTGTGTTTCTAAATCAGAACCATAAAATACATGTCACTTTACCTCACGCTGCAACTTTAACTTGCTTTACCTCATTGTACCACACTTTACCTCACTCTACCTAACTTTACCTCACTATGCCATTTTACCTCACTTTACCTCATTGTACCACACTTTACCTCACTCTACCTAACTTTACCTCACTCTGCCATTTTACCTCACTTTCCCTCATTGTACCACACTTTACCTCACTCTACCTAACTTTACCTCACTCTGCCATTTTACCTCACTTTCCCTCATTGTACCACACTTTACCTCACTCTACCTAACTTTACCTCACTCTGCCATTTTACCTCACTTTACCTCATTGTACCACACTTTACCTCACTCTACCTAACTTTACCTGTTTTACCTCACTCTGCCATTTTACCTCACTTTACCTCACTCTACCTAACTTTACCTCACTCTGCCATTTTACCTCACTTTACCTCATTGTACCACACTTTACCTCACTCTACCTAACTTTACCTGTTTTACCTCACTCTGCCATTTTACCTCACTTTACCTCACTCTACCTAACTTTACCTCACTCTGCCATTTTACCTCACTTTACCTCATTGTACCACACTTTACCTCACTCTACCTAACTTTACCTGTTTTACCTCACTCTGCCATTTTACCTCACTTTACCTCATTATACCACACTTTACCTCACTTTACCTCATTGTACCACACTTTACCTCACTCTACCTAACTTTACCTGTTTTACCTCACTCTGCCATTTTACCTCACTTTACCTCATTATACCACACTTTACCTCACTTTACCTCATTGTACCACACTTTACCTCACTCTACCTCACTTTGCCTGTTTTACCTCACTCTGCCACTTTACCTCACTTTACCTCATTATATCACACTTTACCTCACTTTACCTCATTGTACCACACTTTACCTTATTCTACCTCACTTTAACCTGTTTCCCTCACCTTACCTCATTATACCACACTTTACCTTATTCTACCTCACTTTAACCTGCTTTACCTCACTTTAACCTGTTTCCCTCACCTTACCTCATTATACCACACTTTACCTTATTCTACCTCACTTTAACCTGCTTTACCTCACTTTAACCTGTTTCCCTCACCTTACCTCATTATACCACACTTTACCTTATTCTACCTCACTTTAACCTGCTTTACCTCACTTTACCTCATTTTACCTCATTATACCTCAGTTTAAACTGCTCTACCTCACTTTACCTCGCTTTACCCCACTCTGCCTCAACCTACCTCACTCAATCTCAATTTGCCTCAATCTACCTCATGCTACCTTATCGTACCTTGCACTACCTCACTTTACCTCACTCTAGCTTGCTCTACCTCACTCAGCTTCACTCTATCCTTGCTTTACCTCACTCTAACTCATTTAACTTCACTCTACCCCACTCTACCTTGCTTCACCTCAATCTAACTTGCTCTTCCTCACTTTACCTCACTCTACATCACTCTGCCTAACTCAAGCTTGCTGTTCCTCACCCTACCTCGCTGTACCTCATTCTGTCTCACCCTATCTCTCTTAACTTTACTCTACCCTCGTTTTACCTCACTCTAGCTCAATTAACTTGACTCGATCTTGCTTTACCTCACTCTACCTCACCCTTCCTTGCATTACCTCAGTCTACTTTGCTCTACCTCACTCTAGCTTGGTCTACCATAGTCTGCATCACTCTAGCTCACTGTACTTAAGTCTACACAACTCTACTCTTGCTTATCACACTGCTTTTCAAAATACCAAGGTCCAGCTAGCCAATCAGCTCATCCCAACATCTTTAGGTCCTCCCACTGAACAGCTCTGTGTCCCCACATATGGAGTCAGAAAATCGTGTCCATTCTGGTGGGTAATCTCTCAGTGTCTCACCTGATCCGTGTGGAAAACCTTCAGAAGCGTCCCCCTGCAGTGGAGCATCAGTCCATGTTTGAGCTCATTAAAGGGACCCATGTGCTGCTCGTCCCTCACCTGCTCTTACACAACCAGAACACACTCCCAGCATGCAGTTCAAACACTGCACTGAAAAAAAAACACACACCCGAGCGTGAAGCGTCCAACACTCGACACAATACACACCTGAAAACAACGAAGCACTAATTACAGACCAACACACAGCAGTGAAATACGAACCACCGAACACCAAATACACACACAAAACCATTAAAACACAACGTACAGAACACAATACAGCCATAAAACCACTGCTGCATCAACTATTCGCGCTAATACTCCCTGTAGAAGCAGTGGAGTCAAACCTAGAGAGAGCATAAAATACCCTAAAACACTGAGGAACAGGCAGAATGTCTCTATATAACCCTTTTTTAGTTAAATACAGAGCCATTTTTCATCTACAAGAGGTTTTCAATCATAGCAAAGACCCAATTAACAGGAAAAGAGTCATTAAAACATTCAAATGGTTCTCTGAGCTGTTATTATACATTATTAATCCATTACCATTACTGTAGAGCCCATTTTTGTAAGGGTGCCAGGAACTAGCAGCACAAAAAATAATAAGTAATAAGCCAAAATGCACAATCAAATACACTATATTAAAGAAATAAGAAAATTAAAAAGCACACTAAAGTACTACTTAAACACAATACACAACATTTTACCATATTACACTATTTAACACTGATTTTCTGAGTTTCTCTGATTTTGCTGTTTATAGGTTTATATTTGAGTAAAATGAACATTGTTGTTTTATTCTATAAACTACAAACAACATTTCTCCCAAATTACAAATAAAAATATTGTAATTTAGAGCATTTATTTGCAGAAAATGAGAAATGTCTGAAATAACAAAAAAGATGCAGAGCTTTCAGACCTCAAATAATGCAAACAAAACAAGTTCATATTCATAATCAAGTTTTAAGAGTTCAGAAATTAATATTTGGTGGAATAGCCCTGGTTGGTTTTTAATCACAGTTTTAAACATGCATCTTGGCATCTTGTTCTCCTCCACCAGTCTTACACACTGCTTTTGGATAACTTTATGCTGCTTTACTCCTGGTGCGAAAATTCAAGCAGTTCAGTTTGGTGGTTTGATGGCTTGTGATCATCCATCTTCCTCTTGATTATATTCCAGAGGTTTTCAATTTGGTAAAATCAAAGAAACTCATAATTTTTAAAAGTGGTCTCTTATTTTTTTTTTTTTTTTTTTACAAAGCTATAAATATAATAAAACACTTATTGGGACTATTAGAAAAACAATGGTCTGTAAAGTTCAGTACCACAGAGAAATATACTGCAATAAGATCAATGAGACATAATGTACTCTTAAATATGAAGTACTATATAAAACACCATGACAAACATCTAATAAACTACCAAACTATGGTTATAAGACAAAGAATACACATAGAATATACTGGATTATGGGATTTTAGAGAAAAAACAATCCTTACTTAAGAACTATAACACATAAAATGCATGTAATATATACTTATAACACTAATATCACTATAATTCAAGATAAATGTTACAATAAACACTGAAATATGTGCTACAACATGAACCACACTGTACAAAATCTTATAAAAATGCTTTCAAGGAATCTATTACACTCAATTTGCATCTAATATAGCAACAAGGAAAGGCTCTTAAACAAAGTATTCCAGGAAAACACTGTAATATTAGCTCTAAATATATGAGCTATAACACAATACAAATATAATAAAGCACTTACATTCATTCAGGACTATTAGACACAATATACCACTGATTATGAACTGTATGGCACAATGTACATCTAATAAATTACCCATGCAGAGATATTAAACACAATTCATATCTAAATATGGACTATGAGACACAATGTACATCTAATAAACCATGTAAGCAGGGCAATAAAGACACAATGCATCCTTAAAAATGAATTACAAAACAATATACATCTAATAAAGTACCAGAGCAGGGTTATAAGACTAATAAAGAACCAAAACCTGTCTATTAGACACAAAATATTCTAAAATCTTAACTTTAAGACACCATTTGCAGCTATTAAAGTGCAAAAGCAGGACTATTAGACACAATGCAGCCCTTAGTTTAAGCAATACAGCAGAATTACATCTAGTAAAGTATCTCAGCAGGGCTATTAGACACAGTACATCCCTAAATATGAACTACAGCTGAAAATATTTAATCTTAAATATACTGCCACAAGGTTTTTAGACAAATATAAGAATATAAAGAACAATGTGCACCTAATAAAGTACAAAGGCAAAGCTACTGGACACAATACTACTGTAACCCAAACAACACAACACGTTAGGGGTGGGCGATATGGCCATAAAATAATATCACAATATTTCACTGTATTATCACGATAACGATACTTTAGGTGATTAAAAAAAAAAATACACTACTGCAACAAAACAAAACTTACATTTTATTATTGTATACGATATGATATTGCACACCTCTAACTAAGATATAAAAAAAACAAGAATTTTAGCAGATTTGAAACAAAAGTCAAATGATTCAGAATGTCATGATACTACTAATAATAATGCATTCCAAATATCTCCATATATCCAGAATTAAAGTTAAATAAATGATACTGGACAGATCTAATCTGTCTCTAGTAGATATATAATGGGAAATGAGAACAGTGTGAATTTTTCTTTTGCTCAAAACAGCCAAAAAAAGTAGTACCCTGATGTGATAATTAGGGGAGAGTGATATGGCACGATATTTCAGGGTATAATATCGTTCACGGTACTCAAAAATGTTGGCAATATTATCGCTTACGATACGATATGGCACACATCTACAACACGTCTCTATAATTTAACCCATAAAAACACACATTGCATACAATATATATCCAATAAAGTGCACAAACAGATATACTAGTGCATCTCAAACAAATAGAAGATCATTGAAAAGTAACTTTATTTCAGTAATTCAGTTCAAAATGTGAAACTCAGCATTTATTTCAGCCAATATAAACCCAAAAATCAGTATCTCAGCAATTTAGAAAATTATATAAGACCAATTGGTACTTTTGGCAGTGTGCCAAGTCCTGCTGGAAAATGAAATCTGCATCTTCATAAACCATCACTGATTGGTGGAAACTTCACACTAGACCTCGAGCAGTTTGGACTGTGTGTCTCTCCACTCTTCCTCCAGACTCTGCTCCCTTGATTTACAAATGAAATGTAAAATGTACTGATGATCAGTGATGGTTTGGAGAGACATGCTGATCATCTGCTGGTGTTGATCCACTGTGTTTTATTATCAAGTCTAAACTCAGTGCAGTTTTGTTTTCCCACAAAATCTTACAGCCCTTCATGCTTCCCTCTGCTACTGACAACTTTTATGGAGATGCAGATTTTATTTTCCAGCAGGACTTGGCACACTGCCCACACTGCCAAAAGTACCAATTGGTCTTATATAATATTCAAATTTTCTGAGATACGGATTTTTGGATTTTCATTGGCTGTAATCCATAATCATCAACAGTAAAATAAATAAACACTTAAAATAGATCACTCTGTGTTTAATACATCTATATAATATGTGAGTTTCACATTTTGAACTGAATTACTAAAATAATGTAACTTTTCAATGATATTCTAATTTTTTAGTAGTAGACACTATTAGACACTATTAACCCCAAAATACACAGGGATATTTGGCACAATACCATATGATGAGCCATTAGACCCAAAACACCCATAAATATGAACCATAAAACACATAAACCACAAAGAACCTCTATTAGACACTGGAGCATGAGCTATAAAAACCATGTATTTCTATATATTAACTATAAGATACAATATACTATACTATAAGTCACAATATACATTTAATAAAGTGCAAAAGCAGGAATATTTGCCACAATATACTAGTAAAAAAACATTATATATATATTTAGCATCCCCAATTATATATCCCCTATATTGCGTATTACATTACCTAGTGTACATCCACTAAGGTACATAAACAGGGCTTTTTAAACACAATACAAATACTATATATTGATCATAACCCAATATACAACTAATACAATACATAAACACACATCTATTAATCTCAACAGAACTCAGAATCAACAGAATAAAGTACACACCAAGGAATATTGACCCAAATGCATCAATAACTATTAATTATATCCCATTATGCATCTAATAAAGTACTGAGACAGGGCTATTAGACACAGGACATAGCTAAATATGACCTATAAGATACAATACACAATCATAAACTACTTAAGCAGGGCTATTATGCATGTAATAAAGTATCAAAAGGAAGCTATTAGGAACCAAAACAATGACAGACATTTACGAAGACACAATACTCATTCAATAAAGTACATAAGCAAGACTTTTAAACATAATACTGATAATAATTAATACAAAACTGGATTATAAGTCATAAGACACCATCAATATTAACAATAAAATTTAAGAGACCCAATGTCTCTCCTAAATGGCCATTATAACCCAACACACTTATAATAAACTACCTAAACAGGGCTATTATGCACTATACATCACTAAAGATGACCTAAAAGACACAATATTCATCTAATAAAGTATTTAAACAGGGTGATTACACAAAATCACACAGGCAAACCTTGGAGTATTAGCTATAACACAATGAACCTCTACTGAAGTACATAAGCACGGCTATTAAACCTAATGCATCTCTTAAATGTCCATTATAACCCTATACACAGCTTAAAGTAGGTCAGCAGGGCTATCAGACACAATACACCACTATTTATGAAGTATAAAATAATTTTACATAGTACATAAATAGGGCTGTTATAGACAAAACCCAAGTAAAACCAAGCAGGGCTATTAAAGTCAATGCATCTACTAAATATTGCTTATAACCCAATATACAGCTAATAAAGTGCATAAGCAGGGCTATAAAACCCAATGTATCTACTACAAATTGCTTATAACCCAATATACAGCTAATAAAGTACATAAGCAGGGTTATTAACCCTAATGCATCTACTGAACATTGCTCATAACCCAATATACAGCTAATACAGTACATAAGCAGGGTTATTAACCCTAATGCATCTACTGAACATTGCTCATAACCCAATATACAGCTAATAAAGTACATAATGTAATGTAATGTAATATGCCAATTGTAATGCAATGTAATAAAGTTTATACGCAAGGCTATTAAAGCCAATGCATATACTAAACATTGCTTATAACCCAATATACAGCTAATAAAGTACATAAGCAATGTTAACAAATCCAATGCATCTACTAAATATTGCTTATAACCTAATATACAGCTAATAAAGTACATACGCAGGGCTATTAACCCCAATGCATCTACTAAACATTGCTTATAACCCAATATACAGCTAATAAAGTACATACGCATGGCTATTAATCTTAATGCATCTACAAAACATTGCTTATAACCTAATATACAGCTAATAAAGTACATAAGCAGGGTTATCAACCCAATGCCTTCAGCAAACATTGCTTATAACCTAATGTACATCGAACAAAGTACATAAGCAGGGCTATTAATCCCAATGCATCCTCTAAACATTGCTTATAACCTAATAAACAGCTAATAAAGTACATAAGCAAGGCTATTAAACCCAATGCATCTACTATACATTGCTTATAACCTGATATTCAGCTAACAAAGTCCATAAGCAGGGCTGTTATACACAATGCATCTACTAAGCTATGCTTATAACCCAATATACAGCTAATTAAGTATATAAGCAGGGATATTAACCACAATGCATGCACTAAATATTGGTTATAACCTAATATATAGCTAATAAAGTACATAAGCAGTGCTATTCAACCAAATGCATATACTTAACAATGCTTATATCCCATTATATAGCTAAAAAAAGTTCATAAGCAATGTTAACAAATCCAATGCATCTACTAAATATTGCTTATAACCCAATATACAGCTAATAAAGTGCATAAGCAGGGCTATAAAACCCAATGTATCTACTACAAATTGCTTATAACCCAATATACATCTAATAAAGTACATAAGCAGGGTTATTAACCCTAATGCATCTACTGAACATTGCTCATAACCCAATATACAGCTAATAAAATACATAATGTAATGTAATGTAATATGCCAAATGTAGTGCAATGTAATAAAGTTTATACGCAAGGCTATTAAAGCCAATGCATATACTAAACATTGCTTATAACCCAATATACAGCTAATAAAGTACATAAGCAATGTTAACAAATCCAATGCATCTACTAAATATTGCTTATAACCTAATATACAGCTAATAAAGTACATACGCAGGGCTATTAACCCCAATGCATCTACTAAACATTGCTTATAACCCAATATACAGCTAATAAAGTACATACGCATGGCTATTAATCTTAATGCATCTACAAAACATTGCTTATAACCTAATATACAGCTAATAAAGTACATAAGCAGGGTTATCAACCCAATGCATTCAGTAAACATTGCTTATAACCTAATGTACATCGAACAAAGTACATAAGCAGGGCTATTAATGCCAATGCATCCTCTAAACATTGCTTATAACCTAATAAACAGCTAATAAAGTACATAAGCAAGGCTATTAAACCCAATGCATCTACTATACATTGCTTACAACCTGATATTCAGCTAACAAAGTCCATAAGCAGGGCTGGTATACACAATGCATCTACTAAGCTATGCTTATAACCCAATATACAGCTAATTCAGTATATAAGCAGGGATATTAACCACAATGCATGCACTAAATGTTGGTTATAACCTAATATACAGCTAATAAAGTACATAAGCAGTGCTATTCAACCAAATGCATATACTAAACAATGCTTATATCCCATTATATAGCTAAAAAAGTACATAAGCAGGAATATTAACCACAATGCGTCTACTAAACACTGCTTATAACCTAAAATATACAGCTAATAAAGTACATAAGCAATGTTAACAAATCCAATGCAACTACAAAATATTGCTTATAACCTAATATACAGCTAATAAAGTATATAAACAGGGCTATTAACCCCAATGCATCCTCTAAACATTGCTTATAACCCAATATACAGCTAATAAAGTACATAAGCAGGGCTGTTATGTACAATGCATCTACGAAACATTGCTTATAACACAATGTACAGCTAATAAAGTACATAAGCAGGGTTATTAACCCCAATGCATCTTCTAAACATAGCTTATAACCTTTATATACAGCTAATAAAGTACATAATCAGGGCTGTTATGCACAATGCATCACTAAAGAGGATGCAAACTATGATCTGTTAGACGGTGAGTGACAGCTGAAAGCTCGCGCTACCAGAGGATCAGCAGGAGCGCGCATCTATAAAACAGCGTGCATCCTCGTGCAGCGCTGAAACAGAAACTACGGGACTCACAATCAGCAATTTACTCACCGGAGCTCGCGCGTGCAACAGCAGCAGGTGAGCGCTAATCTTCTTTGCAGCAGACAGATCCGTCCGCGCGCGTGCCGTTCCTCTGTTCAGCAGCGCGCGCTCGCCTGTGTGTGCGTGTGTCGTATCTCCGCCTTCAGCCTTTACGGTCCGCACTCTGCTGCTGCCAGCGCTCAGGCTCGTGCCTGCCTTTAATACGCCCTCCCCCCCTGCGGCCACGTGGAGGGCGGGGAAACGCGAGACCACGCCCCATTTGCTCTTCATCACTCGCACACACCGATCACGCGCACGGTACAGTGCTGAGGTGGTACCAGTCTGATGATGTTTAGTGTTGCTTTAGTGTTGATAGATGTTGGAACATGGCTGTGAGGAGGATTTGATTGGTTTCAGCCTCACAAAAGCGCATCAGTGATGTCAGGTACTGATGTAGATGCATTATCTTGTGAAATACTACTTTTATTACCACTATGACCTATGCTAATAACGGAAGGAATAAGGATTAACGCTTATTATATGTTGGAACATTGCCGTGAGGAGAATTTGATTGCATTCAGCCTCCCGAAAGAGCATCAGTGAGGTCAGGTACTAATGTTCGATGATCAGTTTTGACACTTTATAACCCTCAAACCCATGTTAAAAAACTGAGCAGGTACCACTTTAAAATAAGACTACCTTTATAAAGGGTTTATAAATGGTTTACAATTAGTTTATTAATGGTTACTAATTAGGTTGTAAATGCCTTAAAATCATTAATAATCAGTTATAACACTTACGTAGAAAGGGCAACAATATAGATGGCTGCGGGTTCACTATTTGGAAAACAACAGGTCATTCTTGCCCTTTCTATGTATGTGTTATAACTGATTATTAATGATTTTTAAGGCATTTACAACCTAATTAGGTACCATTAATAAACTAATTGTAAACTATTTATAAACCCTTAATGAAGGTAGTCTTATTTTAAAGTGGTACCATTGTGCAAATAAGGAATAACACTCGGTTGAAACATTGTTGTGAGGAGAATTTGATTGCATTCAGCCTCACAAAAAAGCATCAGTTTGGTCAGGTACTGATGTAGATTGATTAGTTTGTGAAACACTAACTTTATAACCATTATAACATATACTAAGAATTGAGCACATAAGGATTAACACTCATTAGATGTTGGAACATTGCTGTGAGGAGAATTTGATTGCATTCAGCCTCACAAAAGAGCATCAGGTAGGTCAGGTACTGATGTTGGATGATCACTTCTGACACTTTATAACCCTCAAACCCATGCTTATAATTGAGCACATAAGGAATAACAATTGTTAGATGTTGGAACATTGCTGTGGGGAGGATTTGATTGCATTCAGCCTCACAAGAGAACTTTAGTGAGGTCAGGTACTGATATAGACTGATTAGTTTGTGAAACACTAACTTTATAACCATTATAACCTATGCTAATAACGGAAGGAATAAGGATTAACGCTTATTATATGCTGGAACATTGCTGTGAGGAGAATTTGGTTGCATTTAGCCTCACAAGAGAGCATCATTGACATCAGGTATTGATGTAGATTGATTAGTTTGTAAAAAAAAAAAATTATAACCACTATAACCTATGCTAATAATTGAGGCAATAAGGATTAACACTCATTAGATGTTGGAACATTGTTGTGAGGTGAGATTTGATTGCATTCAGCCTCACGAGAACATCAGTGAGGTCAGGTACTGATGTAGACTTAACTTAACTTGGGTACGGGTACTGGTAATGAAAATTTGTAGCCCTACTAAATACACTAAATATAAATGTAAAAGGACTAAAGAATGATCAAAACTGTAAACTGTGCAGCAGCAGATTTAGATCTTCAGTCTCTGATTTTATTTTATCTACAGGGTGTTTCAGCTGTAGGTAGGAGTGTGTAACAGAGAGTGGAGGACAGCGAGAGATGATTAAACACAGTGTTTAACCCTTGTGTGGTGTTCATATTTTTGTTACTCGTTTACTTTGTTACTTGTATTTAATACAGCGAAATTAAGCAATTTTACATTAAAATGCTTTACACATGCTCGCTTCACCTAAATTGCAAGCAATATAAACAGCTTACATGGTTCATATTTGCCCTTTACCTTTCTTATGTCACATGTAGGAACCAACACTCTGTCAGGAAATAGATGTGTCAAGATTCACACCTCTGAAGAGGAACTTGTTGTGAAACACTAACTGTATGACCACTTTAACCCATGCTAAGCATTGAGCACATAAGGATAAACACTTGTTAGATGATTGAACAATGCTATGAGGAGGATTTGATTGCATTCAGCCATAGAGCATCAATTAGGGTCAGGTATTGATGTTGAAAGTTAGTTTGTGAAACACTAACTTTATAACTCTCAAATCCATGCTAAGCATTGAGCACATATGGATTACCCTCCCTAGATGTTGGAAAATTGCTATGAGGAGGATTTGATTGCATTCGACCTCACGAGAGAGCATCATTTAGATCAGGTATTGATGTAGATTGATTAGTTTGTGAAACACTGAATTTATAACCACTATAACATATGCTAAGAACATGCTCAGAGCACATAAGGGTTAAAACTTGTTTGATGTGTTTAAAGATGACGTTTTTTTTACGGATTATCACATACTAGATCCTGGAAAAATGTTGTGAGTAGGAATTTAATGCATTTAGAGCTATTTTTCTAGTGCAGAAAATGCCTGATTATACATTCTTGGTCGAACCCTTTGTTTCAGTTTTAAGAATAGTTGTGATCTTTAGAATGTGTGTGAATGCATGGGTGTGTTCAGTGTGCTTTTCCTGTGGTTTCTCAAGTTCCTCTTCAGAGGTGTGAATCTATTTCCTGACAGAGTGTTGGTTCCTACATGTGACATAAGAAAGGTAAAGGGCAAATATGAACCATGTAAGCTGTTTATATTGCTTGCAATTTAGATGAAGCAAGCATGTGTAAAGCATTTTAATGTAAAATTGCTTAATTTCGCTGAATTAAATACAAGTAACAAAGTAAACGAGTAACAAAAATATGAACACCACACAAGGGTTAAACACTGTGTTTAATCATCTCTCGCTGTCCTCCACTCTCTGTTACACACTCCTACCTACAGCTGAAACACCCTGTAGATAAAATAAAATCAGAGACTGAAGATCTAAATCTGCTGCTGCACAGTTTACAGTTTTGATCATTCTTTAGTCCTTTTACATTTATATTTAGTGTATTTAGTAGGGCTACAAATTTTCATTACCAGTACCCGTACCCAAACGAAACCTTGCTTTGATACCTTTTCTAAACTGTAACTAAATAATACAAAAAACAATGTTTGTGGCACTTTATTAAGAACACAAATCATTGATTGTGCTTAAACTACATTTACTGAGTCAAAGCTAAATGATAACTTAACTTAACTTGAGGAGTTAACACTCCTATTATGTTCATTTTTAAAGGAACAGTACCGGTGTTCCCGGGTCAGTTTGACCTGGTGCATGTTTAATTATCCAAAAGATATCTAAAAAAAATCCTAACAAGCTGTGTGAATATTTTATGACTAACTCCATTGCTAAATATTATCAATATTGTCACGTCCTGGCCTCGTCTCGTGTCTCTGTGTGTTTTCCCCACGTGACCTGTGCTCCTCTGTGTCTCCTGTCTCAGTAGTTTTCCACCACATGTCTCATTTGTAGCTCCGCCCCTTCCCCAGGTGTTTCCACTTCTAGTGTGTTTCCTGTTTGGTTATATAGATCCCCTGTGCCACTTGTCCTTTGTCGGCCTTTGCACCTTCCCCTGTCGTTCGTCTCTCTCTGTGTTCCATAGCCTCTGTTCCTCGCGCCTTAGTCTCTGTGTTTATCTCTAGTTTAATGTTTCTAGTCTCTTGTTTATTTCCGTGTTCCCTAGTTCCTTGTATATACCCCTGCTTTGTGTTTAATAGTTTATTCCCTTGTATATATTTCCCTGCCCTGTTTGGTTTGTTTATTATTATCATCGCTCGTTTGTTTTGGTTATTGGTTATTTGTGTTTCTTTGTTACATGTTTACTTGTTCATGGTTTCTTCGTTTATTTGTTATTTATTTATTAAATATTTCACCCTACTTGCACTTGCGTCCATCTCCTCGTCTCCCTGCCTGGGTCATCCTGACAAATATAGGCAATATTTAGTACAATGGTGTTCCTCACCTCTAACAGGTAATGCTTAAATTAGCATAATTCACTCATTTTTCATGAAGAAATCATATAAATTTAAATGTTTCACTACTTTATTACTTTTAAAAGACCAACATATAAAACAATAGATTTACATTGAAACCTAACATTGTAATTTCGTTTTAGTTTTTGCAAGAGGTGATTGCAAATATGTGGGATGAACCATTTTCATATTATTCCTTCATTACACTAATTAATGCAAGCAAAATAAGTTTCATACTGAAGAAAATACTTTTAACTATTTTTTTTCCTACATCTTTAACCTTTAAAATAGGTAAATTTGACCCAGAACATAACAGGAGGGTTAAGTTGAATGAACTTACATGTTTTATATTTATAACTTAACTGAGTTAAATCTACAGTCTGTAATTATTATACTGCAGTCTATACTTATTATACAACTACAGATTGTCCAATATTTTCAGTGGAGCTGATAAAATGCACAATAAGTGTAGAAACAAAGAGGTGGTCATAATGTTATGGTTGATTGGTGTAATGGTGTAATTCTCCAGTTTGTCTTAACTTTCTGATCTGCTTCATCTCTACATCCCTCCTCTCTCTTATATATCCTCTGGCAGTAATCTTCCCACTCTACCTCAGCTGTAGGCTTTAGTCTTTATGGAGTGTGTGTGTGTGTGTGTGTGTGTGTGTGTGTGTGAGGTGTGTGTGTGTTGGGGTGGTGGTGGGGGGGGGGGGCATTTACTGCTGACTCTGAAATTCACTCTCTGACTGTTCTTCTTACCCATCTTCTCTTACGTCCTTCAGACATGACCTGAGTTCAAGATCACCTCTTCCCTTCACTCAGCTCTTTTTCCCACACTGAATAATAATAATAATACTAATACAAAAAAAACATATATATATATATATATATTTAGTACCAATCGAACGTTTGGACACACCTCAAATTAAGTCAAACCATGAAGGAAATCAAGTAGAATTGTTTAGTATAGAGTAAAAAAAAAGTTACATTTTTTAAATATTTTACATGGCTTTCAGCTGTACATATACATGTTTTATATTTTGATTCTAAGTTCATTGTTATTCATTTTATCATTTCTTATCATTATTTTGTATTTTATACATTTTTACTTTTTGTGTGTCAGTTTGTTTTTTTATGGTCTTTTAGAAGGTTTAATTTTACATATATATTTTGTTAATATATATTAAATGTAGATTTAAATTTAGTATTTATTTATTAATATTCCTTATTTTTTCTAATTTCTTGTTACATGTTTTCAGTCCCTAATTGCTCTGCAACATTGTAAATTGAGGGTCACCCTCAATGTTTTTCCCGAGCAAAAGTAAAGGTTGATTGATTGATAAATATACAATTAATTCATTTAAAAGCTTATTAATATGCCATATCATATGTCTGTCTTTGTTAAAGAGCATAATATAAAGTATTTCAGTTAGAAAGCAGGTATTTGTAATGTGAGACAGCGTCCTGAATCATTACTACATCTCTGCTGTTTGTAATAAACCAATATAGGTGTATTAAACACTTTCCTCAGTAAAAAATATATATAAATAAATAAATGCATAAATAAATGGCGGCCGGCTGCAATAGATGGCGTCAGTCGATGCAGCGTCTATGCATATCTACATGTCTGCGGGCAACAGCAGTCCAATTTCAAAACATCACAGAGAGGTGTCTGCCCCGCCTTCCTCTTTCCAGATGCGAAGCTCACTCGGGTTGCCAAGTTAAGAATCCAGTGCAAGATGAGTTCAATAACTTCTACCATGGCAAGCAATGATGAGACATGCACGCCTGAGTGACACATCTGCTCCTCCGCCGTGATTGATTGCAATCACATTAACACATAATCACATAACACATAATCACATGTTTAGCATAATTGCGTTAGCCAGCTTAGTCCAGATCAGGGCTTCGAGGGGGGTTTGGTGGTGGGTGCGCGCAGTTCTTCTTCAGTTGTTCAACAGGGGGGCTCAACGAGAGTATATTATAATATACAGTCGATGGATTGGCAAGTGTGAGAAATACCATGTGTGGCGCGTGAGCGTGTGAACTCTCAAAGCGTGAGACTTGAGAACACTAGTCCAGATCACTTTAGCTAGCCTTGCTAATCTAGTTATCATCTCCCTCAGTAACCCGCTGCACACAGACCATTGACCATTGACAACACTCAATTTTAATTTTTAAAACGAATTTAAACACCAGTACCTAGTAAGACAATCTAGTGGTTGTTATAAATTACTTGACTGAATTAGCTATAGCCAGTTAGCTTACCTGTTCAGGAGAAAAGTAGCAGCTCTGGGTCGGTCTTGTCGTCTTTTAAAGCTGTAAGTCTTCTCCATCTTTCAACTCACTGTCAATATTCACTCTTGTTTTATTCCTTCTTTGGTCACTGAGCTTTTTTGAGACATGCCGAGGCTTTTTAGGCTGTGTAGCAGCTGAGCAGCCCTGCTTGCTAGCTTCCATGCTGCAGCACCACTCACTTGCTGTTGTGTACCGTACTGGCAGCCTCGGGGGTGGAGTTAGTGTTGGTGAATGAGCGGTAGGTGGAGGCAGAGGCCAAAACAAACACAGATACTGAATACAGACTAAAGGTAACTTGCTCTTATACTCTACAACACTGAGACCAGTCTATAAAAGACCTACCAGTATATAAAATACAAATGAACATCTAAGAGAAGGTAGCTTTAAGGGGACTGACTACACACAGATGTAATTAAATGGGGTGGGGGCATCTGATTTTTAAATTTACTGTGCCAGTTGACAAAGGAAAAGATGTATGTTCTTGTAACCACTTTATTATTAATCAGTATATTTAAAGAGTGATAAAATGAAACAACTTTTTTGTACTTATTATACTTTAATTACAGTATAAAAATAGTACAAAGCTCTTACTTAAATTGTGCTAAGTGTACATAACTGTACTAAAATGGAACTATTTTAAATATACTTAAATAACATTTAAACATACAGTACTACTTCATGTATGTAACCCCATATTTTAAATATGCTTACATTAAAATTATTATACATTTAATAAGTATTACAACTGTATCACTATTTATTATACACCAGGTATATTTGAAATTCACTAATAATTAATGTTAAATATATGTGATTTATTTACATTAAAGCACAAATAAGCTTCTTGTTCCTGTCTTTTTTAAGTAGCTCACTTCAAGTATACTTCGTTAAAAAGGTATAAAATATATTTTAACATACTGTACTACAATTTTTAGTGTGTTAGTGTGTTACAAAGTGTTTAATTTACTTTCTAAGAAGTTACATAATACGTTGCACTTTTCAACACACTTTGCTAAAAATGTACAAAAGTATATTTGGAAGTAAGTATTTTAGAAGTGTACTGAATTGCATTAAACTAAAAGTGTATTTCATAGTAGTCTATTTGTTTTAAATACACTATATTGAACTTTTTTAAAAAAGTATGATCAAAGTTTACTTTCAAACATTTGATGAAAGCATAATATTAATGTATTTTTAATGTATTTTAAGTAAGTACATAAATCTGTTAGTATATTTACAGCATACTTAGACATTTCTCAATATGTTTTAAGTACAATTAAGTATATATATATATATATATATATATATATATATATATATATATATATATATAGGAAAGACTCTTGGCACATTGTATAGTATAATAAACGTTGGTTAAAAAAACTTTTTTCATTGGTTCAACAAGCATGTGTTGTTTTTTTTCTGTAAGTTCTTCAAACTCATTTTATTAAGTTTACTCAACATGATCAACATGAGTGTTCTTAGGTATTTATAATAACTTTATTAAGTGAACTTGGGCGTGATGCAGGTTTGTATTAAAAGGAAATGAATGAGTGCCTGAAATGTTTACTCGCACTTCTGTAAATAAGGTTGTTCTAACAGATCCACCCATCATTTCCACCAGTATAATACAGTGGAAACACATCTGCAGCGCACAACATTAAAATAAATCAACATTAGTGAGTTCTAGCACAGTTATATTACCACAGTCATATTCTTGACAAGTCTCGAAAGTGCCTAGTGCTCTGTTTCACTAGTATAAATGATAATGCACAGTTTAATTGATAATGCACAGTATGTTTGATAATGCACAGTATAAATGATAATGTACAGTATACATGATAATGTACAGTATACATGATAATGCACACAATATTTGATAATGCACAGTATACCTGATAATGTACAGTATACCTGATAATGTACAGTATACATGATAATGTACAGTATACATGATAATGCACACAATATTTGATAATGTACAGTATACCTATTAATGTACAGTATACATGATAATGTACAGTATACATGATAATGTACAGTATACATGATAATGTACAGTATACATGATAATGCACACAATATTTGATAATGCACAGTATACCTGATAATGTACAGTATACATGATAATGCACACAATATTTGATAATGTACAGTATACCTATTAATGTACAGTATACCTGATAATGTACAGTATACATGCTAATGTACAGTATACCTGATAATAAACAGTATACATGATAATGTACAGTATACCTGATAATGTACAGTATACATGATAATGCAAAGTATACATGATAAGCACACAATATTTGATAATGCACAGTATACCTGATAATGTACAGTATACCTGATAATGTACAGTATACATGATAATGCAAAGTATACATGATAATGTACAGTATACATGATAATGCAAAGTATACATGATAAGCACACAATATTTGATAATGCACAGTATTAATGATAATTCACAGTATAATTGATAATGCACACAATATTGGATAATACACAGTATAAAGTCTAAAGCATTTTTGGTAATACTTTACAATAAGAGTAAATTAATTAACATTACCAAGGACAGAATGTCAAATGTTAATAAATTATTACTTAACACTGGTTAAGACATTTTAAACTAATGTCTGAATTCATCACAATTATTTATGATACCACAGATCAGCTGCTAATTATCCATCTCACTCTATAAGCCATTAGTGGCGCTGCTATACACCTGAATATATAAAACCTATATGGATGTATAAAATACTTTTTAAATTTTAATTTAAAAGCCGTTTGACCAGTGGTAGGATGGTCCCCCATTAAATGTGAGTCTTGGTCCTCCCAAGGTTTCTTCCTCCTCCTGCAGCTCTGAGGGAGTTTTTTTTTTTTTTCAGTTTTTTTTTCCAGTAGCATTAAGCTGTACACAATATGTGCATCAATACCCAAAGTAGAACGTTTACAATATACTTCAAGTGTATTAAAAAATTGTTTAGTGTTTAAAAAATGCATACTTAAATCTACTTAAATAACACTTAATTACAACTGAAATGTACTTAATTTTCCATAAGTTGTTCCAAAATACTACATTTAGTATTTATATATATATATATATATATATATATATATATATATATATATATATATATATATATATATATATATTTAAATTTTAAAAAGTATGTACTTTTCCATGTTAGGTATACTTTTAAAATATATATTTAACACAAAGTAGTACATTTACAATGTTCTTCAAGTGTATTAAAAAGCATATTAAATCTACTTAAATCAACTGAAATATCCTTAAGTTGCCATAAGTTGTTCCAAAATAGTACATTTAGTATTTATTTAAGTATATATTTTAATTAAAAAAGTAAGTAAGTATGTACTTTTCCATGTTAGGTATACTTTTATATATATATATATATATATATATATATATATATATATATGTATATATATATATATATATATATATATATATATATATATATATATATATATATATATACATATATATATATATATAACACAAAATAGCACATTTACAATATACTATAAGTGTATTAAAAAGTGTTTAAAAAATGCATACTTAAATGTACTTAAATCAATAATAATAAAAAAAAATATTATTATTATTATTATTATTACTATATAATTATAATAATAATTATTACTATTATTATTATTACTAGTAACACAATCTAATGTAATGCACACTGATGGCCGCACCCGTTCTGCACATAAATGAAGTTCAGGCCAGATCTGATAAAAGGTCTTTCAGCAGAACCAACCCATGTCCTGTGTGTTTACCCACGGCGGTGCGGATCCAGGTCATTCAGCTGAGCTAATGATTGATTCCACAGCGCGGTTAGATCGGATTATTTGACAACATTGACACAGTATGATGTGGCTGGGATCCATTCACTGATCCCTCATATTACCTTTCCTTTTCATGATGCAGCGTGCTTTATTGAATGGTGTGAGTTATATAGAGTTATTGACTGTGCCAAACCTGACTGTGTACTGCGTAACGTCTGAGCAGGATGTTTGGCTTCCGGCGAGACGTTTAGGAACTGTGGACTTACTTTTTTTTATTAAAATATATACTTAAATAAAAACTAAATGTAGTATATTGGAACTTAACTTTGGAACTTTTGAAATTAAGCTATATTTAAGTAGATTTAAGCATGCATTTTTTAAACACTTTTTAATACACTTATAGTATATTGTAAATGTACTATTTTGTGTTAAATATATATATTTAAAAGTATACCTAACATGGAAAAGTACATACTTTTTAAAATGAAAATATATACTTCAATTCATTCTAAATGTAGTACTTTGGAACAACTTATGGCAACTTAAGTATATTTCAGTTGATTTAGGTAGATTTAAGGATGCATTTTTTAAACACTTTTTTAATACACTTGAAGAATATTGTAAATGTACTATTTTGTGTTAAATATATATTTTAAAAAGTATACATAATCTGTAAAAGTACATACTTTTTTAAATTAAAATATGTACTCAAATGCATACTAAATGTGCTATTTTGAAACAACTTATGGCAACTTAAGTTGCCATAATGTTTGATAGTCATAGAGCCTGTTTTAGCAATCTATACACCTTGCTATAAATATTGCATAGATGTTTATGTCATGAGTAGGATGGAGGTAAGTGCAGATATAATATTTTTTTTAAACAAACAGGATATACAAAAGCAAAACTGAAAGCAAATATGGGTAGTGCAAAAACTAAAAAACACAACAAAGACAAGAACTAAGACTAAGCTAAGCTAAGAAAACAAGAAACTCTATAACAGGAACAACACTGAGATCTAAGACTAAAAACTAAAACATGACAAGCATACATAGAATCTTTAGAACACAATTCAAACTAAGCACACAAAACAACAGACCTGGGACAGATGCGCCACTGACTGATTAAAACCCTGACAACAGTTAACAGTTTTCTGCTTTTCTGTTCTCTCTATAGCATTTTTTCTATAGTAAATTCATAAAATCCAGGTTTACAGTGTGTGATGGATCATTGCGGCACTCGATTAGGAACCTCTACTTCCTACTATGCTCTCCATTAACTTTTGTATGTTTAGCTCAATAAATATTTCCCATATCTGTCTTCAAATTTTATCAGTTATTGCTGATGGTACGTGTGATCTGAAATGATCTTCATTCCAAATAGTTTTTAAAATCCCACGCTTCCTTCTGTACAAAACTTTAGTTATTAGTAATTTGATGATTTTTGAGTTTATAACCCTACTGTTGTATTTGTTCGGTGTAAAAGCAGAATTTAAGGCTCCAGTTTTGTTTTTTCTTTGGTTATTTGAGGACATTAGAGAGATGTCTTGCTTGATGGTGACTTTAATGTAGGCAGGCTTTATGTGCAGCCCTGAGCCCTTTTGATCTATATGAGAGACTCTGAGTCATCTGCTCGGCACAGGAGAGGAATTACTGATTTAGATATGTAATATGATCCAATATTCATGCGCTGCTTCCAAGGCTATATATTCATAAGGAAGCTCGAACCAGAGCTGAGATATTACAGAGTTCATAATAATGATTTTAATGAGTGGAGTTCAGTCCTGCAGTGCAGTAAATATAGCTGTAAGACGTTCCTCAGGTACGACTCTCTTTAATTATAAACCTGGACATGCTGATACTGAAATACTCACTTAATATAAAGCTGTAACTAATGAATTATTGTTTTTATTTTATGTGGAGAAATAAATTAACTCTATATAAACAATTCCAATGAATGGGTGCCAATAGCTTGTTGTAACTCTTCCAAATGAAACGTATTTTTTGTAACCTTTTTTCATCTCTGATTCACATATAACACATATATTTAACTATTTAAAGCAAATACAGGTTAAACTCAGGCAGCAGTATTTATTTTTTTACAAGGTTTCTAATCCAAAGATTATTACAAAACTCATGTGATATTTAAAAAGCATGTTTAAAAGCAAGTCCACTAATTCCTTTGATTTTCTCTGAAGAAAGTCTTTAATTTAAAGAAATGATTGACTGTATGTTCAAATAATTGATATTTATGACAATAAAAATAATAATTCCTGTTACTGGAACTCATTCCTGTTACTGGCACTCACTCCTGTTACTGGCACTCACTCCTGTTACTGGAACTCACTCCTGTTACTGGAACTCACTCCTGTTACTGGAACTCACTCCTGTTACTGGAACTCACTCCTGTTACTGGAACTCACTCCTGTTACTGGAACTCACTCCTGTTATTGGCACTCACTCCTTTTACTTTTTTATGTTTTGAGTAACAGGACTAAAAATAACAGGAATATATTTTTTTGCATAGAATTAGCAAAAACATGAAAAAAAAAGCTAAATCGCTGCTATGCTAATAGCCTTAGGACACTAAGCACATTCTAGCAAGTTGTCTAAGTAGTTTTTATATTTTTTTTATAAGAAATTATGCTTTTACAATTAGGTTTATGTACAAGAGAATATGCTTAACAATAAAATGTATTTTAAAGTTATTTTTTGTGACACATTTATACATGTAATTTCCTGACACAGATTTGGTGGAATATGCCATATTTCATTAAAATACTAAACCCAAATAAACATAAAATCAGTGATCAGTGAGAGTTAATGTCTACCTGTAATTAACTTTATATAACATTAGAATATTAATAAAGTCAGTGATCAGTGAGAGTTAATGTCTACCTGTAATTAACTTTATATAACATTAGAATATTAATAAAATCAGTGATCAGTGAGAGTTAATGTCTACCTGTAATTAACTTTATATAACATTAGAATATTAATAAAGTCAGTGATCAGTGAGAGTTAATGTCTACCTGTAATTAACTCTATATAACATTAGAATATTAATAAAGTCAGTGATCAGTGAGAGTTATTGTCTACCTGTAATTTACTCTATATAACATTTGAATATTAATAAAGTAAGTGATCAGTGAGAGTTAGTGTCTAACTGTAATTAACTTTATATAACATTAGAATATTAATAAAGTCAGTGATCAGTGAGAGTTAGTGTCTACCTGTAATTTACTCTATATAACATTAGAATATTAATAAGGTCAGTGATCAGTGAGAGTTAGTGTCTACCTGTGATTTACTCTATATAACATTAGAATATTAATAAGGTCAGTGATCAGTGAGAGTTAGTGTCTACCTGTGATTTACTCTACATAACATTAGAATATTAATAAAGTCAGTGATCAGTGAGAGTTAGTGTCTACCTGTAATTTACTCTACATAACATTAGAATATTAATAAAGTCAGTGATCAGTGAGAGTTAGTGTCTACCTGTAATTAACTCTATATAACGTTGTACAGAATAAAGTGTGTGATGGTGAATCGATGGCGTGTGGGCTAGTTTTGGTTGGTTGGGTTGAAGCAGAGTTCACAGATTAAATACAGATCAGAGAGTCCGTGTCTGCGTTTGAAGATGCAGCACCTTAAACAGCTTCATTTCATCCCTAATCCAGATCAGCAGCTCCTGAAGAGCTGGAATTCCATTGTCTGTTTCTGGGATTACAACCAAGTCCAAATCCATTTGAAATGCTTTAGAAACACCAGCAGCTGCTGGACACGAGAGGAGAGGAGCACGGAGAACCTACACCTAATTATTATTTTTTTTCACTGCAAATGAACTGGATCAGAACTCTGGAAGTTGATCTGGACTAAGATCTCCTCTTTTGGTTGGACAAAGTTTTGATCCTTAATTTTTGGCCATGGGTCTTTCACACTTTACAATCTGTCCAGCCATCCATCCATCCATCCATCCATCCTGTAATCTATCTATAATGCAACTCAAAATCAAGTCTATCTATAATATAAAGGGCACTGTAGTCCACTGTAGTGAAGTTGTTTAGTGCACTGTAGTGTGAAACCAATTATTTGAGTTCTTATTTAAAGAACTGTAATCAAATGAGTAATTTCAAAAATTCTATTTATCTCCCCTCTAGGGGTATTTCAAAAGTTTGATTCTCTACTCAAATACTGGGTCAATTATTGTATATATTCTATTCTATTTCTTTAAAACTCTACTACTGTATTAACGTGTGTGTGTGTGTGTGTGTGTGCGTGTATGTGTGTATGGAGGTGTAAACCCATATGGGCTTTCTCACTTTCATTGCATATGAAAACAGGACTTTACGGAATAAATGCACAGAATACAATGTCACAAACACATGTAAATGAAAACATTTGTTATGTTATGTTGGACAGATTGATGGACAGACAGACAGACAGAGAGACAGACAGACAGACAGACAGACAGACAGACAGATAGATAGACAGATAGATAGATAGATAGATAGATAGATAGATAGATAGATAGATAGATAGATAGATAGATAGATAGATAGATAAGCAGTTATCTTCGTTTTGTGTTGTTCTCGGGGACTGACAACACTACACGTTAGCCTCTGACCAATCACCGTCCACGTCCTTACGTGAATTCGTAGGTCATCGCGGGGGAGGAGCATAGAATCTGAGGACAATTCAGGCTTTGTGTAACTTACTCCAGAGAGAACCTGAGGTAAAGATGTAGCTACTTTAGCTAGGTTTCAGTGCCTGTAAACAGAATAAATAAATAAAGAATAAACAGAATAATGGCAGGGGTATTGTCTATCTATCTATCTATCTATCTATCTAGCTCTGACAAAATCGAGTCAAAATCAGGTTAAAGTTGTGTAGAGGATTGCCTCAAAAGGTTGTGTAACAAAATATTAAGTTAGGGGTATCGTCATTTCTTTCCATGCCTGTTTCATGAGTTTATTATTATTATTTTATAATAATTCTGTTGAATTTCTTTTGTTGATTTTCATAGCATTTTTATTTAATATTACATTTGTCAGAGTTTTTCCTTCATTAACCGAGGGGTACCAACAATTGTGTCCATGTGTATTAGTAACACAGTATCTCACAGAAATCCCCAGTTCCAACATGTAGAGATGTAGAGAAATAGTTTATTTCCTGCTGGTTGGAATAAGTCTAGAAAAAGTCACAGGATTGAATCAGGACGTCGGATCTCCTCCTCTGTCCTGAAGCTCAGGTGTGGGGATGAAATTGGTCTAGGTGTCTGAACAGCTGAGACCTCTCTCTCTCTTCAGATCTCCTTAACTGAGGAACTTGGATGAACATTAATCTCACACATGTGAGGGCTAACACACTAACACTCTGGTGAGGATGTGAGGCGAGCTGTGTGTGATATGGTGGCCACAACAAAGAACATCACACACCTGGGAAACTACAGAGGGGACTGTGTTACAAAGACTGTTCAGCTTATAGAAGATTTTTGGCTCATTATTTTCACTTTTTGGAAAGCTGAGTTTAATTTCACTACTAACCACAACCAGACCTGATTACTGCCAGACCTGTAGAATCAAGAAACCACTTATAAATAGAAGCTGTCTGACAACATGAAGCAAATAAAAGATCTCAGGAAATCTGAAGAAATCCCTAAACAGATGAGAAAACAAAGTCATTGATCATCTATCAGTATGGAAAAGGTTACAAGGTCATTTCTAAAGCTTTGAGGCTCCAGAGAATCACATTGATTCACTATTATTCACTAATGGAGAAAAAAACATGGAACACTGGTGAACCTTCTGGTGGAAACAGGAGAGTTGAGGTGCACATTGAATTCTGCGTGATTTGATCAGCCGTGGTTTTATGTTTTTTGGATACAATCCGGGTTAGCACCCGAACATCCCTTTCAGACAGCTTCCTCTTACAGCGTCCACAGTTAATCCTGTTGGATGTAGTTGGTCCTTCTTGGTGGTATGCTGACATTACCCTGGATACCGTGGCTCTTGATGCATCACAAAGACTTGCTGTCTTGGTCACAGATGCTCCAGCAAGACGTGCACCAACAATTTGTCCTCTTTTGAACTCTGGTATGTCTCCCATAATGTTGTGTGCATTGCAATATTTAGAGCAGAACTGTGCTCTTACCCTGCTAATTGAACCTTCACACTCTGCTCTTACTGGTGCAATGTGCAATTAATGAAGATTGGACACCAGGCTGCTCCAATTCAGCCATGAAACCTCCCACACTAAAATGACAGGTGTCAAAATCATTCAGAAAAAGCTCTGTAAATGCATTTTTACTCCTCACTCTACAGACAGCTGATGGATTAAACACCTGAACTGGTTATTACTGATTGTTTTATTTGTATTGTATATTTTTTTAATGGTTTGTTCTACATGTTTGATCAGCACTCATACAACTGTACCGGTCATCATCTTGTAATTGCTTTGGCAATATAACAGCAGCCAGGCAGTAAAAATCCACTGAACTGAGAACAGCAGAGAGAGAGAGAGATTTCTGACTATATAAAGCCTATTAATGCAGAACAGCCCATAAGAGCCGCAGTACTGCAATAAAACTCACAGCGCTATCTCACAGTCCCCAAACAAAGCACTGCAGGTTAATCAGGTGAAGCAAAGTGCAGAACCAGCCTGAAAAGACGAGGAAGATCCAGCCGAAGCTAAAATACAGCTTCTGCTGATCTGTATCTTATATATTGGCAGAGCTGAGCTAGCTTATGGATCCACATAGCGTCAGAGTTTAGGAATAAATCTACACTGATGAGCGTGGTGGTCTTGAAGTTCAGGTAAATTACTGGCGTGTTTCTATCATGGCAATAGGAAATACAGGTACGCCACTGACTGATTAAAACCCTGACAACAGTCAACAGACAGAGTCCATTCCTATTGTAGCACAAACCTAATTTGTACATCAACAATAAACAGAACAAAGAATAAAACAACATTGCTGTTCCCTGCTGCTGGAGTATCTTCACCTCTGCACAGAAGTACAAAGCACCACGCTGTTAAGATACGAACAAAGTGCCAAAGTGCCAAAGTCAGAGCTCACCTGCCTCTTAAAGGGAATGACAACTGACACACTGATTGGTTTATTTCCCATCACGTCAAAAAAACACGCCCATGATTAATTAAGAGAATTAGTGCACGCCTTTTGCATGATTTAGAGCATGTCCTTGTGTCTTTGCTATCGTAACGACGGGAAAAGTACACAGTTTGCGTGGGTCAAAATGTACGAAAGACATATAGTAATTATTTTAATTAATCGTGGGTTTGTTTTGGGCGTAAAGTGAAATAAACCACTGACCAACCAATAAATCAGTGGGTCACTTGCCATTCCCTTTAAGGAGTCAGATGAGCTCTGATTTTGGCGTATTGCTATTTTAACGGCGCAGCTATCTGAGCGTGTCCAACACTTTTTTTAGCAGAGAAAACTATCCTGCTCGTTCATTCTGTTTATTGTTGGTGTAAAAGTTGGGTTTGTGCACTGCTGGTTGTCCATTGTGTGCATAACAAGCAGAGTGTACTTGGTTTGTGGGGATACACCTGTGTTGATAGTTCACTGCCAAGATAGCAATGAACGTCTGACTGTTGACGTCTGTCTAGGTTGTATTCAGTCAGTGGAGCTCCTTTTTGTGTTTTTTGTTGCCAGGATATATAGCAATACTCCTGTAATGTACCTGAACATTTCTCATTTCTAAACAACCACACCCATCAGCGTAGATTTATTCACAAGCACTGTTGCAATTTAAACAAGTTCAGGGCCTGAAATCTTGAAAAATTGATAGTTAACATGGGAGAGGCATTTAGCGTTCATTGGTCTAAGATAATTAAAGGCAGGATTGGCTGCCCAGAACAGTCCCAGGTAGTTTAACACTGGTTGACAGTTCTGAAAAAACATTGTTCTCTTTCTCAAGCTTTGGTGGGATCCTGACTTATACTAACTTATATTACTTATATTAATAAATATATATATATATATTTTGGGGGAAACCTAACCCTGATCATTGCCATGACAACCATTTTTTTTTGTTGAAAGCATGTCGCTACAATGACAATTATCATTAGTTTTTAGGCAAAAAAAGGAACCTCAAGAAAGTCAGATTTCTTAGCACTGATCAAACAAATGCTCACATAAATCTGTTTTTACTCATATATTTACTAAATTAAATAGGATTTTAGTATCATTTAATGTTTAAAACCTCCCCATGTCCATTCCCAGCAGAGCTGCAGCTCTATACAGCCCACCCAGAGCTAGCGCTGCCCTCAGGGCTGGAGATTTCTTCTGGGGTCTCCAATAAATAAATACAGTTATATTGATTCTTTAATATTTAAGAGAGATATCAATAATAAATACTGCAATAAAAATATGAATGAACGTGTGCAGTACCACGGTGAAGGACTGGAGCCCTGTCCAGAGGAAATACTGTAGCTGTGTGATGTGCATAATGATTTTAGAAACCATGACCATGGAAAAACAGATAAAAAGATAAATGCCTGGATAGATGTTAAAAATAATATTAAAATAAAATAACTGCTCATCCCTGCTCTGAAATTATGAAGAAATTATGCTTAAAAGACTTTGGGTTTTGGCTGTGCCCCGTCTTTTGGTTTAAAATTAAAAACATATCCTTTTTTATTTACTTTTTTTTCTAATTTTTATTCCATATTCTTCCCAATTTTACAGAGCCAATTACTCAACCCTCTATCTCTAGTGATGCCCCAACACCAGAAGGGTAAAGAAAGACACATGCCTCCTCTGATACATGTGAAGTCAGACTCCGCCTCTTTTCCAATTGCTGCATCACAGCGCTAACGCTCGGAGGAAGCGCAGCGACTCGGTTCTGATACATCAGCTCACAGATGCCTTGTGTTGATCGACATCACTCTAGAAGTGATAAGGGGAAATAGTACTGTCTAGGGGCTCCGGCACATGATGGCAAGCTGCATGAACAGGATTCGATTTTTATCTCTCAGCCTATTCTTTTAGATTAGTCCATTAGTCAGTGATTGCTCCTGTAAATATCACACTTTTGTCCACACAGCTAATGATTTTGGGTTAGTAAAAACATTTAGATTTACTTAGAGTGTTCAATATGTCACATTTTCTTACAACATTTATTTTTATATAAATGTATTTCAGTTTTTTTTTTTCCCAATTGTCTCCCAATTTCAGCTAGGCCAATGGTTTCACCTATTCAGTTGCATCACTAGTGATAATACAACACCAGGAGGGTAAAGACTAGTACACACCTTCTCCAATACATGTGAAGTCAGACTCCGCCTCTTTTTGAACTCAGCAACCCCACAACCTTTTTTTACTTAACATGTAAATAAATATTTATTTATTTAGTAATTTATTCATCTTCATCTTAATTTATTCATCTTCTCCTAATGACCTTCAACCTTTATTTCTTGGCCTATATTTTTAGATTAGTCGATTTGTCAGAGATTTCTCCTGTAAATATCCCACTGTTGTTCACACAGCTAACGAGTTTGGGTTAGTAAAACATTCACATTTACTTAGAATGTTCAATAGGTCACTTTGATGGCAAGCTGCATGACCGGGATTCGAACCAGTATGTTCCCCGGTCATAATTGGCAGCACTTAGCCTGCTAATTGACTCTATGACCCTATATCCTCATTTTTAAGCATTAAATAGAAGCAGAAACAGCTGCAGATGATGGCAGTGTTTTGGCAGTAGCGCTGTCCTGCATGCACATCACCGTTACACACTCTCTGCTCCATGTTTCAGCTGTGATTTTTATTGGCATCATCTTGTGCAGGGTGACACAGACAATAAAATTATACTGCGGCTGTTATCACACTGTGTGAAAGGGGGTGTAAAGGAGCCCCTATGAGCTGAGATCGCTCTTAGACTCTGTAGAGTTGCAGTGGCTCCAGGTCTATTTGAGGCTCTTAAGCAGCATAGTATTTAAAGGAGATCTTTTGATGGACTTTTGTTGTAGTAAAACATGATAAAAAGTTCTTATCTTTGATGAATAGCTAACCTCCGTTCCCCCACAGCGTTCCGAGGTCCAGAAATTTTAACAAATCACTTTTTCCACCATTATCCAGCTCAAAGAAAATTCCCACCTCCTTGCTAGAATTGCTAGCATTTAAAACGAAGCATTAGTAACTTACAAAGTACAAAAGAAGCTTATTAAAAAACACTGTTTTCATCCTATAACGCTATCTTCAGCTCCGAGTGCCGCCATCACTGTACTGATAATGACATAGACATAAATATACATAGACTCCGCATTGCCTGCCTTCTGGCACCCGCAGCTACTCTATGCAAAATCTATGTATATTTCACATTACACCCAAAATCAACCACACCCATGATTAATTAGGAGAATTAGTACATGTGCATTTGAAGCTGCACCCTCACAATACTAAAGACACACTAAATCCACTAAATCCAGCTGTGCAATTGACCGATGCTCTATAGATCACTAAAATAGGGCCCCAGGTCTTCCTTTTCTTCGTGGTCCCGATGAGAGCCAGTTTCATCATAATGTTCATAATGTTTCTGATGGTCTTTGCAACTTTTAAAGTTCTTGATACTGTACATTTCATATTGGCTGACCTTCATTTCTTCCTAAAGTCATTTTTATCTTTACTTTGTTGAGAAGTTCTTGCTTCTCATAATATGGATAAGGTCAGGGGTCAGCAATTAAGTTTGGATACGGGCCAGATCTTTTCCAAGCCATTATGTGGCGGGCCACACAAAAAAAATCTGATTTAGAAAATGAAGAGTAAGACTAGTAGCTCTCCAGCCCAGAGGTTTGTTGAACCCAATTGCAGAACAGTTGATCTCGAAGCAGGTAAACCCAGGAAGAAAGGAAAAAATAAATAAATAAATAAGTAAACACACCACTCCTCACGCGGAATCGAACCCGTCTCGTCAGGATTGCATTCCAATACACTACCGCTTCCCCGGCTAGTGAACTGAGACATGGCCAGAAAAAGAACGCCCTTATACGGAGATAGGGAGCCCAAGAACGAGCGGAGAAACAAGAACAGGCGGAAACTAAAGTCACGCAGAGCGCGACAGAGAGAGAGACAGGGGAGGGATGTAAACAAAAGCTCACCAGAGAGGCATTTTATTTATTTTATTTTTAAATTATTGTTCATTATAGTTCAAAAACAACCTCACAAGCCAGATGTTTCATGCTTGCGTTATTACTGCCGACCGCTGGATTAGAGCATTACTCAAATATTCACTATTCACTGTATACCTGTAACTCTACCTCTTCACTACTTTACTTTAACTGATGCTCTCAAACACATTAAGAGACAAGAAACTCAAGTAATTAACTCTTGATGAGTTCAGCACAGCTGTTAACTGAAAGCCTGAATTCCAGGTGACTCTACCTCATAAATCTGACATAGAAAATCCAGCAGAGGTGAGTAAAGATTTAAAGATTAAAATTCCATATATTGGATGACTTTAGGATTAATCTATAATGCAGAATTTCAGGTGTGTCCAAAGCAAATCTGCTCTGTGGTGGTTTTTCTCTGAAGAACAGGTAAATGTAGAATAATAATAATAAAGTTTAGAGAGAAACAGATACAGAACTACAGGTCTGAACACTGCGCTCTCAGTTTAACGGATAAGAAATGTCCAAGGACGCAGATGGCCACCTGCTTCATACAGCAGCCTGACTGCAGGCTTGAAGACATTGTGGAGACGGAGGGAAAGAATGGAGCGATTAAGTTGGAGAGAAAGAGAGAGAGACAGATGAACAGAGAGATAAAAGTGAAAATGAGAAAAATCAATGAAAGTAGAGAGAGAGAGAGAGAGAGAGAGAGAGAGAAGGATAGAGACTGGTTGCAAAATGAGGAGAGCAACAGTGAAAGGAAAAAATAAATAATGAAAGGGGGAACGGCAGTAAGAGAGGGAAGAAAGTGATGGATGGAGGGAAAGCGTGAAAGTGAGAGAGGGCGAGAGAGGGAACGAGTGAAATGAAGAAAGAGACTGCTGAAAAAACATTTCATCTGATGCCACGGCGCATGCGCGCTTGCTTATAAATGAACTGTGAGTGTGTGACTGTGTGTGAGTGTGTGTGTATGTGAGTGTGTGTGTATGTGAGTGTGTGTGCCAAATATCAATGTCTCTCAGCATGCAGCGAGCAGCCCTCAGGCTATATCCTTCTCTTCCTGAGCCAAGGTCGTTCTGTAGGCCATGATGCCCCCCCACTCCACCCACACACACACACACACACACACACATAGGTATATATATATATATATATATATATATATATATATATATATATATATATATCAGCACATTATTATTATACCCCCATCTGAAGAAATTTAAAAGCAGATGACAAAGTCATTGATCATCTATCAGTCTGGAAAAGGTTATAAAGTCTAAATTTCTAAAGCTTTGGGACTCCAAAGAACCACAGTGATTCACTATTATTCACTAATGGAGAAAAAAACAAGGAACACTGGTGAACCTTCCCAGGAGTGACCGGCCGATCGAACAAAATTACTCCAAAAGGGCATGAACAACTCATCCAGGAGATCCCAAAAGAACCCAGAACTACATTTAAAGAACTGCAGGATCTCACTCGCCTCAGTTAAGATCAGTGTTAATGATTTAATAATAAGAATAAAGAGACTGGGTGAAAATGGTCTCCATGGGAGAATTCCAAGATAAAAAAACACTGCTGACCAAAAACCAAATAACATCTTGATGATCCCCAGAACTTTGGTTAATTATTTTTTACAGGACTGACGAGACAAAAGTGGAGCTTTTTGGAAGGTGTGTGTCCATCCGTTACATCTGGCGTAAAACTATAAAACACATAATTTCAGAAGAAGAAGAGCATCATACTAATAGCTGTTTATCAGACAATCCTGAAGGAGAATATCCGTCCATCTGTTAGTGATCTCAAGCTCAGGTGTACTTGGGTTCTGCAGCAGGACAATGAGCCAAAACACACAAACAAGTCCACCTCTGAATCGATTAAAAAAAAAAAAAAAACTAAATGAAGGTTTTGGAGGGTCTAGTTAAAGTCTTGAGATTGAGATGCTGTGGATGATCTTAAACAGGTGGTTTATGCTGGAAAATCATCCAATGTCTGAATTAAAACAATTCTGTAAAGACAATTTCTCCACAGTGCTGTGTAAAACACATTCTTAATATAATTTAATTAGTATATCACGGGTTTATCCAATATTTACAGACATCCCACCTCTTCTGTGACTCATTGGATTCTCCCATCTACAGTATATTGATATTTGCTTTCTGATGCCAATAATTCAAATACTGTAGAAATACACATACTGTCTCAGATATCAGGAGGTTGTTTATCAGCCTCGCCTTCACACTTTTTTGGCAGCGATCGAGCGATAAAGGGCCCTATCTTACATCCTGTGCAAGGCCTGTCAATAGTCTGTTTTTACACCTCCTGCCTGCTTCGCTTTAAATAGCAAAAGAGTGTGTGAATATATCTTTGCAGTTGGGCGTGAGGTGTGTTCAGTTAAAAGTGTTTTACTCTGTTTGTCAGTTCCTCTTTCACTTGTTATAAAATGTGTTTGTTCACGTTTTTCGTTACGCACCGTTTATCTCTTGTTTATTTCTAGTTCCCTGTATTTCACGTATATATTTCCTGTCACGTTTATTTCCTGTCTGTTGCCTTGTTTATACCTGTATATATTTACGTATTTATCCCTTGTATTTATCCCTAGCTTTGTTTAGTTTATTATCTGTTTAGCTTAGCTCTTTGTTTGTTTCCCTCTTTGTTTATGTTTATATCTTTTCTCGTTAATTCCCTGTATGTTTGTTTATTTATTTGTCATTTATTAAATCCTTTGTTCTTACCCGCTTATACGTCTGCCTCCCGTCTGTTCCCTTCGTTACACTATGATAATTCAACATACCTTTGATGCCATTGTTTATCTATATATATTTTTTTTGTGGTGCAACTAAAAAAACAACTACAATATGCATTTGTTGAGTGAAAAGAACTTAATGTAATCATTGTGATAAACTTAAACAAGTAAGATAGATAGTTTCAGCTACAACACATTTTGAGTGTTAAGTACTTGTGGTTTGTCTGTTCAACGTTTGTTTAACTCCACACAGTATTATAAATTACGTAACGAATTTCCTCAAATGATTTGAGCAGACTTAACTTATTAGAGTTTACAGTGTATGTGGACAAGCATTGTCCTGTTGGATCAGTGCACCAGAGTGTGTGTTCAAAAAAAGTAGGGTCACTGATTGCAGGACATCATTAATGTAATGTTGGGTTGTCATGCACTGTGAGCCTGGATAAGTTGAATTTACTTAAAAAATTACTTACTTAAAGTTTGGGTCCCGTTTTCATTTTTTCATAAAATGATACTAAAAAAATATTTTTTCTAACTCAAACTCATTGGCATTGGCTCATTTTTTTTGTGAGAAACATATATCAAAACACATTTTCGATAAACACACACTGTACAACCCCCCCCCCCCCCCCACACACACACATTTATATTACATACAGTATGTTTGGCAAAGGGCTAATAAACATTGCTTCATTTGTAAATTTGAAACTAAACAGATTTTCTACTCATATCTCGAGTTTAATTCATTTTCTTTTACATTTTATTAAAAAACTAATAAAAAAGAGTAGCACTTTTTGAAAGAAATGTAACATAAGAAAGGTAAAGGGCAAATATTAACCATGAAAGCTGTTTATATTGCTTGCAATTTAGGTGAAGCAAGCATGTGTAAAGCATTTTAATGTAAAATTGCTTAATTTTAATTAATAAATTGCCAAAAATATGAACACCACACAAGGGTTAAAAAGAGGAAACCGGTTGCCTTAATGTAATGAAAACTTAAGTTAGTATAACTTAAAACATCATGACAACTAAAGGGGAAGTAGATTTATTTGTAAGGTAGTCCAGGGGGAATCACTACACACTGATGGTGAGTGTTAGTCAGAAACTGTTGGACACACCCAGTATGCAAATAGATTGTGACAGAAGCCAATGGAAAAGAAGCTGCCAATGACAACAGACTAAACTCAGCTATTATATTAAGTTGGTTCAACTCAAAGATCTCAGTTTGAATGTTTTTGTGCCCACAAATTTCAACTAACTCAAAATAGTTGAGTATTGTTTAGAAATATCCAATTTTATGTAAAACAGACTTAAATCATTTAAGCTCAAACAATGGTACTACTTTAAAATAAAACTACCTTTATAAAGGGTTTATAAATGTTTTTTTTACAATAAGTTTATTAATGGTTACTAGTTAGGTTGTAAATGCCTTAAAAAACATTAATAATCTGTTATAACATATGAAGAAGGCAACAATGACCTGTTGTTTGCCAAATAGTGAACCCACAGCCATCTATACTTTTGCCTTTTCTATGTATGTGTTATAACTGATTATTAATGATTTTTAAGGTGTTTACAACCTAATAAGTAATCATTAATAAACTAATTGTAAACCATTTATAAACCCTTTATAAAGGTAGTCTTATTTTAAAGTGGTGCCTGTAATTAAGACCAAAGGAGATATAGCATTATATGATACTGCATCCCTATTTTTATGGAAAAAGGCTGATACTTTTTTCAGCACTGTATAGAAATCTTGTTTCTTTGTTTAGAATGCATTTGTTTCTCTGCAGTTAGTTTGTCTTTAGTTTTTCTGCAGTAAACTGCACATAGTATTATACTGTATATTATTTCCTGTTTAGTAATTGCTCAGGCAGTTCTCAGGCATGTGAAGCAGGGATGCTAATAAACCCCCCTGACCTGAACCGACCCGATCCGAGCGAAACCGGACTGAACCGGACTGATTGCTCCTGCAGGCGTGAAGCAGAAGATAAACGCTGAAGAGAAATGATCAGAGATTTCCGTCCTGTTAGAGAGCGTCCTGCCCGACCGAGCCGAGCTCCAGGCCAGCGATCTTCTATAACCACAGAACCGAGACATTCTGAACCCTTTCACCAACCCGCTGAACCCCCGCAGGCCTGAGGAAGAAAGAGTGTAAATCTGCTTAACTCTACACCCACTCAGCCCCGGCTCGACCCCCGAGCAGCACCGGATAAAACCCCAACACCACCTACCAGCCCCACCATGATTTCTCCTCTAATAACACCCCTAATTAGGATTAGCTGCAGAGAGAGAGAGAGAGAGAGAGAGAGAGAGAGAGTGAGAGAGAGAGAGAGAGAGAGAGTGAGAGAGAGAGAGAGAGAGAGAGAGGGAGAGTGAATCACCAAAGGCCTTAAAAATGTATTAAAGGGGGATTTAACCGAACAGTGAAGAACAGCTCCACCTCAGGGACAGAGGGCTGTACCTGTACAAATCTCCCACAATTACCATCAGCTACAATACAGAGAGAGAGAGAGAGAGAGAGAGAGAGAGAGAGAGAGAATTGAAGGATAAGCTCAGGGCACAGGAGAAAGAGACATAATGTAAAATGCAGGAGAAGAACACCAAGAACGAAAGATGAATGAGAGACAGGTAGATGACTAAACAATAGCAGAGAGACAGACGGAAAGACAGACAGACAAGAAAAGAGAAAAGAAAGAAAGAGAGAAAAACAGAGGAAAAGATAAGAAGACAGTGAGAGAGAAAGAGACAGACAGGGAGAATGATAAGGAAATAAAGACAGACAGGCATAGAGAAAGATAGACAAGAAGACAGATGGCAAGATAGAGAGAGACAGACAGACAAGAATACAAAGAGAAGAGAGGCAGATAAACAGAAAGAGTAACACATGGACAAAGAGAAAAAGAAACAGAATATGACAGTGAAAAATGTACAGACACAAAGATAGCAAAATAGAGAGACAGACAGAAGAGAGAGACAGACAGGCAGAAAAAAGATAGAAAGATAAACACAAGATGAGAGAGGTAAAGACAAAGAGACATTTAGAGAGAAAGACAGATGGAAATTATACAATTACGGAAGAAGAGAAAACAGACAGGAGGTGAGAGAGAAATATATTCAGGCAGAAAAAAAGATGGCAGACAGAGAGACAGTCAGGCAGGCAGGGATAAGTACAGAAAGAGAGAAAGACAGACATAAAACAAAGAGATAAACAGAAAAAGTGACAGGTGGACAAAGAAAAAAAAGAAGACAAAAGGTGAGATGTACAAACACAAACATGACAAAATAGACAGAAATACAGGAGGGAGAGTAAGACAGGCAGAGAGAAAGATTGACAGAAGGAGAAAAAGACAGATTGCAAGATAGAGAGACAGAGCGACAAAGAGACAGAGGAATACAGGTGGAAAATAGAAAAACACAGAAGGGGACAAAAAGGCTGAAGGTGAGAGAGAAAGGCATACAGGCAGATAGAAAGATGGACAGATAGGCAGGCAGACAGAAGTACAAAAAGTGAGAAAGAGATAAAGAAGATGAGAGAGGAAAAGACAAGAAGACAGTGAGAGTGAAAGACAGACATGCAGATAAAAAGATAGAAGGAAAGAAAGACAGACAGGCAGAGAGAATGAAAGAGAAAAGAGAGAGAAAGACAGACAGACAGATGGCAGGATATAGAGAGAGAAAAAAGACAGAAAGATAGAAAGACGATGAGAGAGTAAAAGACAAAGAGACAGAGAAAAAGAGAGATGGAGAATAGAAAATTACAGAAGAAGAGAAAACAGACAGAGAGAGGTGAGAGAGAGAAAGACATACAGGCAGAGAGAAAGATGGACAAAGAGATGGCAAAAGAGAAAGAAAGAGAGATAGATAGGCAGGCAGAGAGAAGTACATAAAGTGAGGAAAAGACAGTGACAGAAACAAAGACAAGCAGAGAGAAGGAAAGAGAAAAGAGAGAGAGAAACAGAAAGATACCAGAGAACAGAGATAGACAGACGGGCAAAGAGAAAGATGGATGTAAGGAGGGAAAGACAGAAAGTGAAAAAGAGCGACAGGCAGAGAGAAAGACAGATAGAGGTACAAAGAAAAGACACAAGCAGACAAAGAAAAAGACATGCATTTAAGGGTACCACTTTAAAATAAGACTAGCTTTATAAAGGGTTTATAAGTGGTTTACGATTCGTTTATTAATGGTTACTAATTAGGTTGTAAATACCTTAAAAATCATCAATAATCAGTTATAACACATACGTAGAAAGGGCAACAGTATAGATGGCTGTGGGTTCACTATTTGGCAAACAACAGGTCATTGATGCCCTTTATACGTATGTGTTATAAATGATTAATAATTATTTTTAAGGCATTTACAACCTAATTACTAACCATTAATAAACTAATTGTAAACCATTTATAAACCCTTTATAAAGGTAGACTTATTTTAAACTGGATAGTCGCAACAGTTACTCCAACAAAAGCAGGATACACTCTTTTTAATAGCCTTGGTTTTAGAAGAAGCAATGGATGAGCAGATTCCCAAAACTTTTGGCAGTATAGTGAAGACAGAAATTTTGCTCAGTACAGTAGTATGAGCTTCTCTCTCTCTTTCTCTCTCTCTCTCTCTCTCTCTCTCTCTGGTGTATTATTGAATTGAGTGAACAATGCTGCTTTGATTGCACCTGCCCGTAAACACACGGCTCGTCAGGAGCAGCGTTTATGGAGGAATGATTTGGGGGCTCTGGGGAAGGCTGGTGATTTAGTAGAAGTGTAATAAATCGGAGACGATGCTTTAGGGACCTGGAGCGGCTCTAAAGATCCCTCTGGGCTCTGAACGTTCTGTACATGAGCTTAGTCAGGCTTAAAGGAGCAGTTCTGTGAAAAATTTAATGAATGTGATTTACCACCGAAACCCACATTCAGCCAAGACCCTGATCCACCAAGAAACGTCTAATATTTAAGGGCTACCTTACGTTACAATGGAAAATGCTGGTGTAACATTACAAAAAAAATGTTTAAAAACTATAACTATGTTCCTCAAAGAAAGATGGGAAGGAATTTACATGTTTCTCCTATCCCATAATATCATTAAACCATTCAAAGAAGGAAGCTGATAAAATCACAAAAACAAGAGATCACAGTACTCTACACCTTTATCACCAACAAACTCTACAATACAGAGTTACTATATTCACTAATACCACTTACAACTTTACTACTGTACACAACACAAGCCTTATGTTCACCATGACCAGAAGAAGCTCCGCCCACTTCTCTACTACAATACAGTTACTATATTCACTAATACCACTTTACTACAACTTTACTACTGTACACAACACAAGCCTTATGTTCACCATGACCAGAAGAAGCTCCGCCCACTTCTCTACTACAATACAGAGTTACTATATTCACTAAAACATCACTTACAACTATATTACTGTACACAACACAAGCCTTATTGTGTTCACCATGACCACATGAAGCTCCGCCCACTTCTCTACTGCAATACAGAGTTACTATATTCACTAATACCACTTACAACTTTACTACTATACACAACACAAGCCTTATGTTCACCATGACCAGAAGCTCTGCCCACTTCTCTACTGCAATACAGAGTTACTATATTCACTAAAACATCACTTACAACTATATTACTGTACACAACACAAGCCTTATTGTGTTCACTATGACCAGAAGCTCCGCCCACTTCTCTACAATACAATAGAGTTACTATATTCACTAATACCACTTACAACTTTACTACTGTACACAACACAAGCATTATTGTGTTCACTATGACCAGAAGAAGCTCCGCCCACTTCTCTTCTCTACAAATACTATTAGTTACTATATTCACTAATACAACTTTCCAATTCTGAAATTGTTTGCGTTTTTGTTTCTCAGCGCTTTTAAAGAGTCTGTGTGATAATTGTATGAGCTTAGTTTTTATGAATTTTACAATGTTTCTCTTTGACATCTCATCAGTTGAGAACAATGTGAATGTCAATCTATCTCTCTCTCTCTTTCCTACATTCACTCTTTCACGCTTACATATATACGTGCACACCCAGGAAACCATTAAACCCACATGTGCTTTTGGCAGCATTTGCATTTGAACAAAAGAAGCCCTGTTTCTTCTGTCAAATTTCTTTAAAAAAAGCTTTTCTCTTCTTTTCTTTTCTTGCTTTTTTCTCGTTTGAAGATATGCAAATTAAAGCCACCTTCATGCTGCGGTGTAGCGCTGGGTAGGGAAGTCACTTATCATCAAATATGTCAAAATATCTCCTTTGTTTCTCAGTTGTTTTGCATTGTTCCAGACCTTTACACATCACTGTAGACTTGAAGCCCATAGGAGGCGGTGGAGGACGTGCATATTAACGCCAATGTCAAGTCAAGGTTATCCATTTATCCACTCACCACGCTGTACAGAATGGTAATAGGCTGGTCGGGGAGGGGCTGTGTGTGTGTGTGTGTGTGTGTGTGTTATGCTACTAATGCTAAAAGGCTGAATCACTGCCAGACAGTCATCTATACAATTTCTGACAAGAGAAGAGAGTAACAGTTGTTGGACAGTAAATGGATGCACAATGTAGAAGGTAGGCATTTCCAATAAAGTGGCCAGTATGTGTAAAAATAAGGTAGTAGGTGTTTTAAAAAAAAATGTCAGTAGATTAAAGTATGTGGCAGGTGTTTCTAATAAAGTGGCCACAGTTAGTGACTGGAAGCACAAGGTGTAGTAGGGGGTGTTTCTAATAAATTGGCCATAGTAAGTGAGTGGAAGCACAAGGTGTAGTAGGTAGGTGTTTCTAATAAAGTGGACACAGTGAGTGAGTGGAAGCACAAGATGCAGTAGGTAGGTGTTTCTAATAAAGTGGCCACAGAGTGAGTGAGTGGAAGCACAAGGTAGTAATGGGTAGGTGTTTCTAATAAAGTGGCCACAGTGAGTGAGAAGAAGCACAAGGTGTAGTAGATAGCTGTTTCTAATAAAGTGGCCATAGTGAGTGAGTGGAAGCATAAGGTAGTACTAGATAGATGTTTCTAATAAAGTGGCCACAGTGAGTGAGAAGAAGCACATGGTGTAGTAGGTGAGTGTTTCTAATAAAGTGGCCACACTGAGTTAGTGGAAACACAAGGTAGTAGAAGTAGGTGTTTCTAATAAAGTGGCCACAGAGTGAGTGAGTGGAAGCACAAGATGCAGTAGGTAGGTGTTTCTAATAAAGTGGCCACAGTGAGTGAGTGGAAGCACAAGATGTAGTAGGTAGGTGTTTCTAATAAAGTGGCCACAGAGAGTGAGAGGAAGCACAAGGTGTAATAGGTAGGTGTTTCTAATAAAGTGGCCACAGAGTGAGTGAGTGAGTGGAAGCACAAGGTAGTAATGGGTAGGTGTTTCTAATAAAGTGGCCATAGTGAGTGAGTGGAAGCACAAGGTGTAGTAGATAGCTGTTTCTAATAAAGTGGCCATAGTGAGTGAGTGGAAGCACAAGGTGTAGTAGATAGCTGTTTCTAATAAAGTGGCCACAGTGAGTGAGAGGAAGCACAAGGTGCAGTAGGTAGGTGTTTCTAATTAAGTGGCCACAGAGTGAGTGAGTGGAAGCACAAGGTAGTAATGGGTAGGTGTTTCTAATAAAGTGGCCACAGTGAGTTAGTGGAAACACAAGGTGTAGTAGGTAGGTGTTTCTAATAAAGTGGCCACAGTGAGTTAGTGGAAACACAAGGTGTAGTAGGTAGGTGTTTCTAATAAAGTGGCCACAGTGAGTGAGCAGAAGCACAAGGTGCAATAGGTAGGTGTTTCTAATAAAGTGGCCACAGTGAGTGAGCGGAAGCACAAGGTGCAGTAGGTAGGTGTTTCTAATAAAGTGGCCACAGTGAGTGAGCGGAAGCACAAGGTGCAGTAGGTAGGTGTTTCTAATAAAGTGGCCAGTGAGTGTAAGTTCGGGGCAGTAGCAGTAGTAGTAGATGTTTCTAATAAAGTGGCCAGTGATAGAGATAGAGATAATATCTTAAAATAATCAGAGTATCCTACAGTAATAACATAGCACCTGAAAATAATGAGATTTTTTTATTTATGTATTTTGTCAGGGAGGGTCTTCCATATTCAGTGAACAGTAAGGGATATTTGTGTACAGGCTTAAAGATTAATGACGCTCTTATTTTGAAATGGAGATTTAAATGAGGTCTCCACTTTCCATGCCTCATTAGTTTGTCATGAACAGGTTATAATGGTTAAATCTGGCCAATTTCTAAGACTAAATGTATAATTTCTAAATTTCTGACCTGTAGTCAAATGATGAGTAATGATGAGTGTGGTGTTCAGGGTTCAGACTGAGGTTCAGACCCTCGCTGGAACCCTGCCGTACAGTAAAATAGTAAAAACATCGGTCCCACTTTATAATAAGTGTCCCTAAGTACTATGTAGTTACATGGTAACAATCCATGTAACTACAGTGTAACTACTGAAGAAGTACACATTGTTACAGATTAACTACATAGGTACAGGTTATGTAATTACACATGTGTATTAAGGTTAATTTTGACTTGTGTAAGTACACATGTGTACCAGGGGGAGTGTACTTACACAAGTAATAGAGCACGTGTACTTACACTTGTGTAACAATGTGTGTGTACTTACACATGTGTAATAGTGTGTGTGATAAGTTGAGTGTAAACTTATCCAACAGATATTGTCTGATATGTAATTAGGGCTGATTGAGTGTTTTGAAAACTAAAATATTTTTTTAGATTTGATCATGGGAAGAAAAGGATGTCAGCATATCATCCCCTCAGGGGGAAAGTACTCATTGATATCCAGCACATTACCTTACTTTGTTAGCTCACCTAAAGACTCCACTTATGTTCATTCAGAACAAAAACCTACAGGTTTCCATCTTATAAATCAAATCATTAAACACTCCTTCTTTTAATATTTAATGTAATGTTTAACTATACTTAAAATGTAATATAATTAAAATGTTTCTAACCTTTATCTAGTTTTAATGGTATGATTATGTTGCCATCACATTATCAGGGATCAACCCCTCTATAACCTTGCAGATCTATAACAGCAAGTTTCAGCAAACTGAATTGTAAAGATAAAACTCCTAAATATCCTATTTATTACACTATCCCAAAAGCAGTACTCTGATTAACAACCTGTAATTTACCAGTACTTACATAATAACTACACAGGAACATTTTAAAGTGTAACATTAAAATGCTATATAATAAATATTTTTAACTTTGGTACATGTATATCATATTTAACAGCAATGTACATACACAGTACTTACACAATAACTACACAGGAACATTTTAAATTGTAACATTAAAATCCTATATAATAAATGTTTAACTTTGGTACACATATTTCATATGTAACACCAATGTACTTACACAGTACTTACACAATAACTACACAGGAACTGTCCACTTATTTTAAAGTGTAACATTTAATGTACTTACTGTGGGATAAATATGTTTAACTTTGGTACACATATATCATATGTAACAGCAATGTACTTACACAGTACTTACACAATAACTACACAGGAACTGTCCACTTATTTTAAAGTGTAACATTTAATGTACTTACTGTGGGATAAATATGTTTAACTTTGGTACACATATATCATATGTAACAGCAATGTACTTACACAGTACTTACACAATAACTACACAGGAACTGTCCACTTATTTTAAAGTGTAACATTTAAAATACTTATTGTGGGATATATATGTTTAACTTTGGTACACATATTTCATATGTAACAGCAATGTACTTACACAGTACTTACACAATAACTACACAGGAACTGTCCACTTATTTTAAAGTGTAACATTTAAAATACTTATTGTGGGATATGTTTAACTTTGGTACACATATTTCATATGTAACAGCAATGTACTTACACAGTACTTACACAATAACTACACAGGAACATTTTAAATTGTAACATTAAAATCCTATATAATAAATGTTTAACTTTGGTACACATATTTCATATGTAACAGCAATGTACTTACACAGTACTTACACAATAACTACACAGGAACTGTCCACTTATTTTAAAGTGTAACATTTAATGTACTTACTGTGGGATATATATTTTTAACTTTGGTACACATATATCATATGTAACAGCAATGTACTTACACAGTACTTACACAATAACTACACAGGAACATTTTAAATTGTAACATTAAAATCCTATATAATAAATATGTTTAACTTTGGTACACATATTTCATATGTAACACCAATGTACTTACACAGTACTTACACAATAACTACACAGGAACTGTCCACTTATTTTAAAGTGTAACATTTAAAATACTTATTTTCGAATAAATGTATTTAGGTTTGGTACGCATATATCATATGTAACAGCAATGTACTTACACAGTACTTCCACAATAACTACACAGGAACTGTCCACTTATTTTAAAGTGTAACATTTAAAATACTTATTTTCGAATAAATGTATTTAGGTTTGGTACGCATATATCATATGTAACAGCAATGTACTTACACTGTACTTACACAATAACTACACAGGAACGGTCCACTTATTTTAAAGTGTAACACTTACTCTGACAGATCTGCGTTGGATTATAGTATCCTAAATAGTAATTTAACAGTCACTACCTAATAGATCACTTTATGAAAGTACACAATCACAAACATACAGAACACAATAGAAATGTTTATCCAATGTTTTAACAATAAAATTATCATGATAAAATAAAACATTTCCAATGAACCTCTATTTCCCTACAGCAAAAACAAACAAAAAAAAAGCTCATGAATTCATGAGGCATGAATAAAAGTTCAGCATCCCTGCTTGAAGAAGCTATCTTATCATTGGAGACAATACACCTCCCACTTGTCCAACACCTGTAACACAAAGGAAAAGAGAAGTTAGAGATGATGCAAAAAAAATAAACATTTTTTGGACAATAATGCACAATTATTCATGAATTTTACCTGTCAGGTATTAAGGATCAGTAAACTCAAGTGGTGTACAGCGTTACAAAGGAGTTTATAAAGGAGCAGTAGTTTTTTCGCTGTGCAAAGGTGCGTCATTGCTGTTTTAAAACAAGCTACATGAGATGACCTGGTAACTAATATCGGCCCGGCCTACCGAAACATGCAAGTAAAGGTGACATTAAAAAAACTAGACAAATAAAACTAATGAAACTAAAGGTTTGGAGGACATGACCTGTTTGATTTGTATTCAGGAACATGTGGATTTTAAAATGAAGTTCAGGAAAGAGACAATTTTATCATTTTATTTGTTATATTTTGACATTAGCAGATTATTATTTTTTTTATTTTCTATTACAATTACAATTACATTTTTCAGTAATGTTCCTTATCAAACATGAAAGCTTTTTATGTAATGACTAAATAGAAATCCACGAGATTTAGTGGTGTAATGCTAGGCAAACAATTAACAAAAATCCCGGCCTGTTAATCTACATAAAAGTATAAAATTGCAAAATTTTCAAAACATGAACTACATCTCACATCATCTTTTGTGCACATTAATTAGATCAATTTGATAAAGGAGAGATCACTTGAAGTAGAGAAATGTCACATCTGGTGCTGTAGGCGCTTCTGTTCCTTCCACACTGAGCTCCAACGGAGGTTTTCAGTCTAACAACTACACTACCCAGAACGCACCACCCGCTGACATCACACACACACCCACTCACGTGACACCTCACCTGCTTCCTCCAGGAGGCCCGTAGTATTGATTACCTACCCTATTTAAGGACACTGCGCGCACAAACCTGTGTCGCGTATTGCCTGGTTTCTACCACTTTACAAAGCGTTATTATTCTGTGATTGTTTTCCGTGAATGACCTTGCTTTTTGTTCTCGACTTCACTGTGGATTATCTCGTGTATTACCTCCCGACTCTGATATGGTCTTAGCCTCCAGGTATCTGTTTGCTGGCGTTATATGCTTTCTGTTTTGACTATCCCTGGACCCTGTGGATTTTTAATAAAATCTCAAAACTGGTTCCGTGAGTGTCTGTATTCCGTCCCCATCATGACAAGAAAGCTCAATTAAGTAGAAACATCCACTAGATCAAGTTTTTAGTTTGGACAAATATGAATCTGAAAAACTACAAATAAATGCTTTTTTATATAAAAAAAATACACTTAAGTCTAGTTTGCTTCTAAAAAGAAATGGTGAACAGGGCTGGACAATATGGCAAAATGTAGTTATTGTATTGTGGTGGATATGTTTTCGATAGCTGGTTATAAAGGCAGGTCTCTGAATGAAAACACACAGATCAAACCCACACTGCAGCTTGAGTCAGTTAGCTTAATTTTGGAATTGGCTAGATAGGGAGTCCAGGTTTAAGAAAAAATAAACTATATATATATATATATATATATATATATGTATATATATATATATATATATATATATATATATATATATATATATATATAATGTTCAACTTGCCCTGATGTGCCTGATCATTTAATTTTCAAATAGTGTTTATTAATTTGGAATTGCAGGACTGTGATCTATAATGAACGAAAATTAATTTAGCTAACTAGTTAGCTAGAAGCTGGATGTAGTGGATAGCCATAATTTAGTACAACACTGTATGTTGGTAGTTTAAAGCAATTTTTAAACCCTGGACACTGCCCTAAACTGATTAGCTAAAAAAACAGTCCTTTACTGAGTTTACCTGTTATCCCTTAGCCCCCTATGGAGCTTCATGTTTCTCCAGCAGTGTGTTAGACACATCATACCACCACTTACCTTATTAAGTGCATTTATAGAAAGCTCTATAATATGTTGTATAATACAATGCTGTAATCTGACTTCTGTTCATTTGTAGTTCACAGTAAGACCACATGTCCTGACTTCTGCCAAAAATCTCTATGAAACGAAAAGTTACTTTCTTTTACATAAAAGGACACCATCGTAAGAAGTGCACTTAGAATAAACAAATTAAAAGCACAGGACCCAATGCTTCTAAGTATTTTTTAAGAGTGAAGAAAATGTAAATATACAACATATATTGTTATATTATTTTAAATATTAGGTGATAACTGATCAATTTTAATAATATTAATATAAACATATTTTTTTCTATGTAAATGTAATGTGGAGTAACATAGAGTAACTTAGGTTGTTAAGTCACCTTTACTTGCATGTAACTAATAATAAACAGAATACAGAAAAAAATATATTTTTTGTGATTAAAAGTAATTGGGTGTCTGCCAAACCCCCCCCCCCCCCAAAAAAAAAAAAATCAAGCCCGCTCCTATGCCCTTGTGTGTGTGTGTGTGTGCCAGCAATGAAGTAGCTAATTACATTCATTAGAATTAATGTCCACAAAATTAATATATAGCGAGTGTTTTATGTAAACATTATATATTTAAAAAAATGTTTGGGGTTATATTACACCAGCCAACTAGTCCAGTGTTTTAATGTTTTGTGTGGGCTGATTAACTCACCTTTTTCCTCAGCTGCTCTGGCAGGCATCTTTTTCCTTGCTGGTCTTGGAGGGGCCATTTTATGAAGCATTAGCAGCAGCAATCTAATGTAAACATGCAGGAACATTTACTCTTATTTCAGACAAAGTTCCAGACTCAAACACTGCAGCTTCTCTCCTCCACCGTCAGCGCGCGTGCACACACACGCGCACACACACACACACACACACACAAACACACACACACAAACACACAAACACACACACACACACACACAAGCGCGCCCGCGCGCGGCTCTGCTCGCAAAAACCGGGGAAATATCGCGTTGCCTCAACAGCCAATCAAATCCGTCCGTGCTCATCCAATCAGTGGAAAATACCGGGAAATTCAAAATCCAAGTCCTCCACTAAGGCGCGCGGATCGTCAGAAAAAAGCGAAAATAACAGAGTTAACGCGGATAATGCTGATATATTTTAAAGTACAGCATACGATGGTTTGTTTAATTCACTGCTTTAACAACGGTAAAGGAAACAGACGACTAATTAATTGGTTTTGTAAGTAAGGACTGCTGTACAGAGATCCGCCCTGCTCCTGCTCCTCCTGCTGCTGCTGTGGGAGGAAGATGAAGCTTCAGCACACTGCAGATCAGACGGGCTTAAACGGTAAGATCTTTCATACACTATCACAATTACATATTACAGCATTCTACACAAAATACTGCTTTTAGAACTGCAAGATGTCTTCTTCTTTTTTTTACTGGCTAAATTATGCTATAACATAGTTAATATATTGACTGAATGAAAGTGTATAAATTTAAAGTTACAAAGTTATAAAGGTACAGCGTATTATTATTATTATTATTATTATTATTATTATTATTATTATATTGTTTTATTATTACATTTTTATGGAAACAAAAAAGTAGGGCTGGCCCGAATAGCGTTTTTTGAGCTCCGGATATTCGGCACTGATTCGAAGCGAATATTCGAATATTCGTTTTTAAAAAAAGAGGTAAAAAAAATAAATAAAAAAAAGCAAATCACGGCCCCTTTAATCCACTGAAAAATGTTCAATTTGCTCTGACCGACGAGACATATTCACCCCGGATTTTTGGTGTTTTTATCCCCCATATTTTTGTGTTTTCACCCCATATTTTTTCTGTGTTTTTAGCCCAGATTTCTTTGTGTTTTCATCCCGGAATTTCTGCTGCCCCACACGCGGCTTATCCGCTGCGTAAGCAGGCTAGGAGGCTGCTGCACGGTTTCTCCGCTGCGCAAGCCAGCCCAGTAAATTGCTGTTTGTGTTTTCACACTTAGGCTATTTGCTTAAAAAAACAAACAAAAAAAACGTTTGTTCAGGAAGTATTTTATATTCTTAAACATTGTTAATTATATTAGAGGACAGTCATTGTAAACTGTACTTGGTCTATTTCGGTTAAAGGATTGTGCAGGGCATATTACTGATTTTGTATTTTTGCACTTGGGCTATAAGCTCAATATTAAATATTTCGTTTGTTTAGAAATTATTTTATATTTTTAAACCATGTTAAATTATATTAGAGTAGAGGAAAGTCATTGTTAATGACGTTATTGTACTTGGTCTATTTCGGTTTAAGCATTGTGCAGGGCATAGCCGTATTACTGATTTTGTATTTTTGCACTTGGGCTATAAGCTCAATATTAAATATTTCGTTTGCTTAGAAATTATTTTATATTTTTAAACCATTTTAAATTATATTAGATAAGAGGAAATTCGTTCAGACATCATTTTTGTAGGCCAGGCTTTTGTAACCGATTTAGCCCCTACTGTTGCCACATTACCCCTTACGTTTTATTATATAAATCAGTTTCGAAGAGCCTGCATTTTTTTTTTATCATGTATAATAGAGGTCTGCGCGAGACTGATTTTTAAACCCACTCTTCCACGCTCCCGCGTTTCTGTCTCGTTACCGCTCCGCAAAAAAATTGCTTCTTTTAATCCCGCGCCCGCCCGCCACATACACATTTCTGCCGCTCCCGCCCCACGTTCCTAATATAAATTAAATAAACTACATTTAATGCTTCAAATTTACTTATATATTTATTAAAACAGCAGCGCTGAATAGTGTGGTCCCGTTCCTTACCCCAGTCCAAACACCATCGGTGTGTGCGTGTGTGTGTCGGTCCATCCTGCGCGTTGAGAGTTTTCTTTAGGTTTTTTTTTTTTTTACAATTATTACAGTTTTCTTGCTCCCGCATCGTCTGGATTAAACTCCCGCTCCAGCCAATAACAGTTCAGTTCTGTCCCGCGCGCAAGATATTCTGACGGGACCCGCTAAAACAGAAGTGGTTAGAGTGAGGTGGAACTCTGGAAAGGAGAAAAAAAACGAATATCCGAATACCAAAATTAAAAACCGAATACCTACTCAACGAACGAATATCCGAATACCCGAATATTCGGGTCCAGTCACATTTTCCATGAACAATGCACTGTACTAAATGGCTCTAACTAACTTTCTAACTACTAAAGATTTCCTCCATAAAAGTAAATCTGCTAATGTCAAAATATAACAAATAAAATTATAAAATTGTCTATTTCCTGAACTTCATTTTAAAATCAACATGTTCCTGAATACAAATCAAACAGGTCATGTCCTCCAAACCTTTAGTTGTATTAGTTTTATTTGTGTAGTTTTTTTGTCTATTTTTAAACCTGCAGAAATTGGGTTGATTCCTGTTACTGATTTGGAATTATTAAGTTGAGTAGAGAGAAAACAAACCCTCACATTTTCACAATATAAATAACTTACTTCACTGCAAAAATCACCTACACCTTTAGCCCGTATACGGGACAAGGCTTTATAAGGGGTTATTTTACACTAAAGCCATGTTCTTGCATAAAGTTTAATGTCTAAAGCAAAGTTCTCTTTCTCCAATAGAAAAACCTGACAGCTATCTGGACAGCTATCTGGACAAAAATATAAAATACAGAAAAGAGTGAATATTAATATAAATGAGAATGGGTGTGCAAACCTATATGTATATAGAGCTCTGGAATAAAATTAAAAATGAATTTAATAATAAAAAAAAATTCTGAATCAGTTTCTGAGTAAAATGAACATTGTTGTTTTATTCTATAAACTACAGACAACATTTCTCCCAAATTCCAAATAAAAATATCATTTAGAGCATTTATTTACAGAAAATGAGAAATGGCTAAAAAAAAAAAAAAAAAGATGCAGAGCTTTCAGACCTCAAATAATGCAAAGAAAACAAGTTCCTATTCATAAAGTTTTAAGAGTTCAGAAATCAATATTTGGTGGAATAACCCTTACTTTTAATTACAGTTTTTATGCATCTTGGCATGTTCTCCTCCACCAGTCTTACACTGCTTTTGGATAACTTTATGCCACTCCTGCTGCAAAAAATCAAGCAATTGATTATATTCCATAGGTTTTCATTTTCTTTCTCTTATTTCTTTCCAGAGCTGTATATAGTACCAGTCAAACGTTTGGACACACATTCTCATTAATGTTTGTTCTTTATTTGAACTATTTACTGCGTTTTAGATTAATATCAAACACGTTTGCAGGTAGTTATTAGACAAAAAAGTGTTTGGTTTTCACAAACGCTTGATACAAAAACTCAACCCAAGTGGTTGCCCTAACCTCCATCATAAGCAAATGCTTTGAGAGGCTGGTTAGGGATATCATCTGTTCCTCACTGCCTGCCACCCTGGACCCACTGCAGTTTGCATACAGGCAGAACAGATCCACTGACGATGCGATCGCCCTGACCCTGCACACTGCCCTCTCTCACCTGGACAAGAAGGACACGTATGTGAGAATGCTGTTTGTGGACTACAGTTCAGCATTCAACACCATCGTTCCCTCGAGGCTCGACATCAAGCTCCGGGATCTGGGTCTGAACAGCACACTGTGCAGCTGGATCCTGAACTTCCTGTCAGACCGACAGCAGGTGGTGAGGATGGGCAACATCACATCCTCCTCACTGACCCTCAACATCGGAGCGCCCCAGGGCTGTGTGCTCAGCCCGCTCCTGTACTCCCTGTACACCCACGACTGCACAGCCAGACACAGCTCCAATGTCATCATCAAATTTGCTGACGACACAACAATTGTTGGCCTGATCTCAAACAACGACGAATCGGCCTACAGAGAGGAGGTTAACATCCTGGAAAACTGGTGCCAGGAGAATAACCTCTCTCTAAACGTCAGCAAGACCAAGGAGCTGATCGTGGACTTCAGGAAGCAGGAGAAAGCATACTCGTCGATCTCCATCAACGGGACTGCGGTGGAGAGGGTCAGCAGTTTCAAGTTTCTGGGTGTTCACATCAGCGAGGATCTGACATGGACAGAACACACCACACGGGTGGTGAAGAAGGCACAACAACGCCTGTACTTCCTCAGACGGCTGAGGAGGTTTGGTCTGAACCCCAGCATCCTCAGGACTTTCTACACCTGCACTGTGGAAAGCATTCTGACGGGCAGCATCACCACCTGGTATGGGAACTGTACTGCTCTGGAGCGGAAATCCCTGCAGAGGGTTGTGCGCACAGCGCAGTACATCACTGGGGTTGAGCTCCCAAACCTTTTGGATTTATACACCAACCGCTGCCTGAGGAAATCCAAAAAGATCATGAAGGACCCGTTCCATCCAAGCCATTCCCTGTTCTCACAGCTGCCGAGTGGAAGGAGGCTCAGAAGCTTGAAGACCAGAACCAGCCGGTTCCGAGACAGCTTCTTCCCCCAAGCAACCAGGCTGTGGAATAGCCAGTAGAACGGTGTTCTGCCCAACCCACCCCACTGACACCCATACAAACTCTGCACCCTGCACTTTACTTTACACTGCATCTATCAGACTTTTCCATATTATACAGCATTCTGCCCCCTGCACTCCCCACTCAACTCATTCCTTACCTGCACTTACTCATAGCTATACTGTGACATACTGACTACTTCCACACTATCCATATCTACATCTGTGCATATCTGTTCTGTGCAATATTTGTCTATAGTGTAAGTTATCATGTTTATTGTAATTAAGTGTATTGTAAATAGTGTTTATACTGTAAGTTATCTGTATGTCCTATTTTTATATATTTTATATTATTTTATTACTCTCTTGTAAATATTATTCTTTACGCATTGGTGGGAATCTGCACCCAAGTTTTTCACTCACATGTACACCTGTACTCTGTGATGTGACAATAAAAATCTTGAATCTTGAATAAAAATCTTGAATCTTGAATTGGAGCTCAGATTGTGTGAGTGAGTAGAACTAAATGAAAAAATTACATTTTCAGGGCTTTCAGAAAACAAAGCATGGTTCAGCATTATTTATTTGTAATATATTTTTCAGGTGTATGTGGAAATGGATTATATGACGCACTATCAACAAACGTGTATTTTCTGTTCTATGTTCATAAATAAGGCGCAACATATTGTAAGCGACAATAGTAAGAAACATGTAATTCAGCATGTATTGCTGCTGGGAGCGATTCTTAAAAAAAGCATTTTCTTTTAAAGTCAAACGAGTTGTTTTTTAAACGTAGGTTCTAACATTTACTAGCACTAAGCGCTACTAACGACTGCTGAGTGTTTCGGTAGGCCGGGCCGATATTAGTTACCAGGTCATCTCATGTAGCTTGTTTTAAAACAGCAATGACGCACCTTTGCACAGCGAAAAAACTAGTGCTACAGTTAGCTAATGCTAATACTGCTCCTTTATAAACTCCTTTGTAACGCTGTACACCACTTGAGTTTACTGATCCTTAATACCTGACAGGTAAAATTCATGAATAATTGTGCATTATTGTCCAAAAAATGTTTATTTTTTTTGCATCATCTCTAACTTCTCTTTTCCTTTGTGTTACAGGTGTTGGACAAGTGGGAGGTGTATTGTCTCCAATGATAAGATAGCTTCTTCAAGCAGGGATGCTGAACTTTTATTCATGCCTCATGAATTCATGAGCTTTTTTTTTGTTTGTTTTTGCTGTAGGGAAATAGAGGTTCATTGGAAATGTTTTATTTTATCATGATAATTTTATTGTTAAAACATTGGATAAACATTTCTATTGTGTTCTGTATGTTTGTGATTGTGTACTTTCATAAAGTGATCTATTAGGTAGTGACTGTTAAATTACTATTTAGGATACTATAATCCAACGCAGATCTGTCAGAGTAAGTGTTACACTTTAAAATAAGTGGACCGTTCCTGTGTAGTTATTGTGTAAGTACAGTGTAAGTACATTGCTGTTACATATGATATATGCGTACCAAACCTAAATACATTTATTCGAAAATAAGTATTTTAAATGTTACACTTTAAAATAAGTGGACAGTTCCTGTGTAGTTATTGTGTAAGTACTGTGTAAGTACATTGGTGTTACATATGAAATATGTGTACCAAAGTTAAACATATTTATTATATAGGATTTTAATGTTACAATTTAAAATGTTCCTGTGTAGTTATTGTGTAAGTACTGTGTAAGTACATTGCTGTTACATATGATATATGTGTACCAAAGTTAAAAATATATATCCCACAGTAAGTACATTAAATGTTACACTTTAAAATAAGTGGACAGTTCCTGTGTAGTTATTGTGTAAGTACTGTGTAAGTACATTGCTGTTACATATGAAATATGTGTACCAAAGTTAAACATTTATTATATAGGATTTTAATGTTACAATTTAAAATGTTCCTGTGTAGTTATTGTGTAAGTACTGTGTAAGTACATTGCTGTTACATATGAAATATGTGTACCAAAGTTAAACATATCCCACAATAAGTATTTTAAATGTTACACTTTAAAATAAGTGGACAGTTCCTGTGTAGTTATTGTGTAAGTACTGTGTAAGTACATTGCTGTTACATATGAAATATGTGTACCAAAGTTAAACATATATATCCCACAATAAGTATTTTAAATGTTACACTTTAAAATAAGTGGACAGTTCCTGTGTAGTTATTGTGTAAGTACTGTGTAAGTACATTGCTGTTACATATGATATATGTGTACCAAAGTTAAACATATTTATCCCACAGTAAGTACATTAAATGTTACACTTTAAAATAAGTGGACAGTTCCTGTGTAGTTATTGTGTAAGTACTGTGTAAGTACATTGCTGTTACATATGATATATGTGTACCAAAGTTAAACATATTTATCCCACAGTAAGTACATTAAATGTTACACTTTAAAATAAGTGGACAGTTCCTGTGTAGTTATTGTGTAAGTACTGTGTAAGTACATTGTTGTTACATATGAAATATGTGTACCAAAGTTAAACATTTATTATATAGGATTTTAATGTTACAATTTAAAATGTTCCTGTGTAGTTATTGTGTAAGTACTGTGTATGTACATTGCTGTTAAATATGATATACATGTACCAAAGTTAAAAATATTTATTATATAGCATTTTAATGTTACACTTTAAAATGTTCCTGTGTAGTTATTATGTAAGTACTGGTAAATTACAGGTTGTTAATCAGAGTACTGCTTTTGGGATAGTGTAATAAATAGGATATTTAGGAGTTTTATCTTTACAATTCAGTTTGCTGAAACTTGCTGTTATAGATCTGCAAGGTTATAGAGGGGTTGATCCCTGATAATGTGATGGCAACATAATCATACCATTAAAACTAGATAAAGGTTAGAAACATTTTAATTATATTACATTTTAAGTATAGTTAAACATTACATTAAATATTAAAAGAAGGAGTGTTTAATGATTTGATTTATAAGATGGAAACCTGTAGGTTTTTGTTCTGAATGAACATAAGTGGAGTCTTTAGGTGAGCTAACAAAGTAAGGTAATGTGCTGGATATCAATGAGTACTTTCCCCCTGAGGGGATGATATGCTGACATCCTTTTCTTCCCATGATCAAATCTAAAAAAATATTTTAGTTTTCAAAACACTCAATCAGCCCTAATTACATATCAGACAATATCTGTTGGATAAGTTTACACTCAACTTATCACACACACTATTACACATGTGTAAGTACACACACATTGTTACACAAGTGTAAGTACACGTGCTCTATTACTTGTGTAAGTACACTCCCCCTGGTACACATGTGTACTTACACAAGTCAAAATTAACCTTAATACACATGTGTAATTACATAACCTGTACCTATGTAGTTAATCTGTAACAATGTGTACTTCTTCAGTAGTTACACTGTAGTTACATGGATTGTTACCATGTAACTACATAGTACTTAGGGACACTTATTATAAAGTGGGACCAAAACATCTCCCAGCGTTTCCTCCTCAGCCTGCTCACCAGCCCCGCTCCACCACGCAGGAAATGTGGCGATTCATCATCCCCGCCTCTTCCTGCCGGACCCGCCATCATCCCCGTCACTTTTCCCTCCGAATACTAATGACTGCAACACGAGCGACGCATCCATCACGACTCGCGAGACGGAAAGTGAAGCCCATAAATAACTGCAGGAGAAATGAGGGTTTGTCTCTGGATGAAGCTCCGCTTTCTTTATCAAACGAGCTCATCATCAACTTCCAGCTATACACAGCCATTCTTTAACTAGTGTAAGTGCGTGATTGCAGCTCAGCAGTGTTGCTATGGTATGGGTATTGGTTTATATGGTGTTACTAGGTGGCTGCCAAGGTGTTGTCTTGGAATAGATCTTGCAATGCTATAGATATGGGTGGTAAGATGTTGCTACAAGGTTTCTGAGGTGTAATAGTATAGGTGTTGCTGTGGTATAGGTCTTGGTTGCGACGATGTTGCTATGTGGTTGCTAAGGTGTTGCAATGATATAGGTATGAGTGGTAAGATATTGCTACAATGTTCCTGAGGTGTTGCCATAGTATAGAAGTGTTGGTTGATATGGTGTTACTAGGTGGTTGCTTAGGTGTTGCTATGATATAGGTTGTGGTTGCTAAGTTATAGGTATGGGTGGTAAGATATTGCTACAAGGTTCCTGAGGTGTTGACATATTTAAGACATTGCTATTGTATAGGTCGTGGTTGCTACCATGTTGCTATGTGGTTGCTAAAGTGTTGCTATGATATGGGTTTTGGTTGCTGAGGTGTTGCTATGGAATAGAGATTGCTATGCTCTTGGTATGGGTGGTAAGATATTGCTACGAGGTTCCTGAGGTGCTGTCATAGTAAAGGTGTAGATCTTGTATAGGTATAGATCTTGGTTGCTACAACGTTGATATGTGGTTGCTAAGGTTGCTATGATATAGGTGTTGGTTGATATGCTGTTACTAGGTGGTTGCTTAGGTGTTGCTTTGATATAGGTTGTGGTTGCTAAGTTATAGGTATGGGTGGTAAGATATTGCTACAAGGTTCCTGAGGTGTTGACATAATTAAGACATTGCTATTGTATAGGTCTTGGTTGCTACGATGTTGCTATTGGTTGCTAAAGTTTTGCTATGATATAGGTTTTGGTTGCTGAGGTGTTGCTATGGAATAGAGATTGCTATGCTCTTGGTATGGGTGGTAAGATATTGCTACGAGGTTCCTGAGGTGCTGTCATAGTAAAGGTGTAGATCTTGTATAGGTATAGATCTTGGTTGCTACAACGTTGATATGTGGTTGCTAAGGTTGCTATGATATAGGTGTTGGTTGCTATGCTGTTACTAGGTGGTTGCTTAGGTGTTGCTTTGATATAGGTTGTGGTTGCTAAGTTATAGGTATGGGTGGTAAGATATTGCTACAAGGTTCCTGAGGTGTTGCCATATTATAGACATTGCTATTGTATAGGTATTGGTTGCTACGATGTTGCTATGTGGTTGCTAAAGTGTTGCTATGATATATGTTTTGGTTGCTGAGGTGTTGCTATGGAATGGAGATTGCTATGCTCTTGGTATGGGTGGTAAGATATTGCTACGCGGTTCCTGAGGTGTTGTCATAGTAAAGGTGTAGGTCATGTATAGGTATAGATCTTGGTTGCTACAATGTTTCTATGTGGTTGCTAAGGTGTTGCTCTGAAATAGGTGTTGGTTGCTATGATATTGGTATGGGTGATAAGATGTTGCTACGAGGTTTACTGAGGTGTTGCCACAATATAGGTGATGCTATGGTATAGGACTTGGTTGCTGTGGTGTTACTAGGTGGATGCTAAGGTGGTGCCATGATATAGGTGTTGGTTGCTAATGTATAGATATGGGTGGTATGATGTTGCTACATGGTTGCTTAGGTGTTGCCATAGTATATGTGGTGCAATTTTACATATATTAGTTGCTATGGTGTTGCTAGGTGGTTGCCAAGGTGCTAAGAATATAATTGTTGGTTGGCAAGGTGTTGCTATGGCATAGATCTTGCTTTGGTATAAGTGTGTGTTCTACAGTTCTGCTACGGAATAAGTGTTGGCTACAAAGGTGTTGCTATGGTATAGGTATGGGTGACAAGATTTTGCTACGAGGTCCCTGAGGTGTTCATATAGTATAGATGTTGCCATTGTATACTGTAGGTCTTGGTTGCTAAGGTGTTGCTGTGGTATACGTGTTGGTTTCTTAGATGTTGCAATGGCACAAATGTTAATTGCCATGATGTTGCATGGTGGTTACTGAAGTGTTGCTGGGAGGTTACTATACTAATGAACTAGTTGCTAAGATGTTGCATGATGGTTGACAAAATGTGTTTTTATAGAATAAATGTTGGTTGCTAAAGTGTTGCTATGGTATAGATGTGAAATTCTAAGGTGTTGCTTTGGTTAAAAAGTTAATGGACATTCATTTGTCCACTTATTGTACAAATATTACTGCATGAATGCAAAACCTATATACAAGCCACCATCAACAAGTGTTCTAATCCCTGTTATGCAGCTTGCCATCAGCTGCGGGAGCCCTGAGAGAGCACAGTTGGCCTTGCTCTCTCTGGGTGGGTACAGTAGTAGATGGCGCTCTTTCCCCTCATCACTCCTAGGGGCTGCATCTGTGAGCTGATGTATCAGAACCAAGTCGCTGTGCTTTCCTCTGTGCTAAATTGGGAGAAAATGCTAAAAAAATTGAAATAAATAAAAAAAGGGAAAAAGAAAACTTCTGAAGAACAATAGCACTATTGTTTACTGTAGTCAGAATAATAAAACATCACATGAACGGCTCATCTAATGACGCAAATGTAAACATTTAAACACTAAAAAAGCGTGTATCTCCTTGCTGCTAAATCCACAACAAAGCTCCAGAACTCCCAGGAGCTTCATCCTTTAATAAATTAATAAGTAAATAAACAGATATATAAATAAATACTCAAACACCGAGAACGAAACTTCTCCCAAATATCTCCTGACACGAGAGAAAGCAAGGGAAATCACTTCAAAAGGCTTTCGCCGCTTCAAAGCATCTTCTCAGTGAGATATCACAGCGCGCTACAGACAGCATGACATTTCAGTCTTGCCGGCAATGTCGTCAAGTTTAGCCCGTGTTAATGATTCAGTTCAGGTTCTTCCTTTCTGGTATCTGCAGTGAAAACCACTAATTGTACCGGGGAGGTTCAGAGCCAGAGCTACAGCTCACAGCTCGGCCTGTTAAGGCAGGAAAAGGTCTCAAAAGTTTTACAACAACATGTGCTGCCTTCAAGGTGACACCTTTTCCAGGGAGATCCATTTATATTTTTCAACAAGACAATGCTAAAACACATTCTGCCCATGTTACGAAGACTTTGGAAAGAATACGTGTACCGCGGGTACTGGACTCAGTTGTATTTGTATTGTATGAGGTTCTACCAAAGTTTCCCCAGTTGAGTCTTAGTTCTTCTGAGCTGTTCCACAAGTGGTTCTTACTGATGCCCCTACTGATTCTTCTTTTTGGGTCTACAGTAGGTTTCTCTAAATAATTCTTCCTGATGATCTTATTGTTTCTCCTTTTGAGTCTTGGTCTTCTATGTTGTTCTTACTGATGATCACACTGTTTTTCATTTTGAGTCTAATCTGCTTGCAGTAGTTCTAAGTGATTATCTTAGAGTTTCTTATTTTAAGTCTGGTCCTCTAAATTGTTCTTACTGAAGATCTCACTCTTTCTCTTTTTGGGCCTACAGTAGGTTCCTTTCAGTGGTTCTACCTGATGGTCTTAGAATTGTTCCTTTTGAGTATTGGTCCTCTCAGTGGTTCTACCTAATGGTCCTAGAGATTCTTCTTTTGAGTCTAGGTTCTTTTTAGTAGTTTTACCTGATTGTCTTAGAGTTTCTCATTTTGAGTCTTGGTTTCTCTCAGTGGTTTTACTTAATAAGCTTAGAGATTCTGCTTTTGAGACTTGGTCCTCTCACTGGTTTAACCTGATTATCTTAGAGTTCCCCCTTTCTGTTTACAGTAGGCTCCTCTCAGTATTTTTTCTGAAAATATTACTGTTTCTCCTTTTGGGTCTTGGTCCCCTCAGTGGTTCTACTAATGATCTTAGAGCATCTTTTTTGGGTCTCTGATTATCTTAGAGATTCTACTTTCAGATCTTGGTCCTCTCAGTGGTTCTACTTGATAATCTTAGAGTTTTTCATTTTGAGACTTGATCCTCTAGTTGGTTCTACCTAATGATCTTAGAGTTTCTCCTTTTGAGTCTTGTTTCTTCTCAGTGGTTCTACTTGACAGCAGCAGAAGTTTCAAGAAGAGCTCGGGTTCCGCCATGTTGTTTTCAAACCCCCCCCCCCCCCCCTGACTTCTGTTTACACCCACATTCACATACGTAGGGAGTGACTCCTAAGAGCAGTGGAAACAAGGGCCGGTTCTTAAAAGGGTCGCAGGAACCGGCACCAGCACATTGTTGGTGGAAAAGAGGTATCAGAGATTCTCCTTTTGAGTCTAAAGTAGGTTCCTCTTAATGGTTCTACCTGATGATGTTTCCTCTCAGAGGTTCTTTCTCATGGTCTACCAATATTTCCCAGTTGAGTCTTAATTCCTTAATTTCCAGTTGAGTTGTTCGCCATGATATAGAGAATTAGAGAGTTTCTCCTTTTAGATTTTTTTTTTCCTTTTCAGTGGTTCTTCTTTTCTTTTTCTATTTTTTTTTTCTTCTGACTCTTGATATCTTGATTTTTTCTGTGTGAACATGGTTAAAAGGAGTCGCACACCAGCACATTTTAGCTTCAAAGCTGCTACATTTAGCTGCTGCTGACCTGCTGACCAGAGTGAATAATTTAAAGGAGAGGGAATTCTGATATGAACTCTCTCATTACAGTTACATGAACGTGTGTCTGGTCCAATATGTGTCCAGTCTGAGAGAGAACATATCTAAGACAGGAGATCTGGAATTGTACCACTTTAATTCTACAGCATAAAGGGCACTATTTTAATGATCTAGAGCACAGCGTTAAATTGCGAATCACACAGCTGGATTTAGGTCATGTTGATGTGTCTTTGGTATCATGAGGGGGCAAAAATAAGCCTTGCACGGCTCGAAATGCACAAAAGGCATGAACTGATTCTCTTAATAAATCTTGGATGTGTTTTGGGCGTAACGTAAAATAAACCAATCAGGGCGGCTGACTGTTGACTGTTGTCAGGGTTTTAATCAGTCAGTGGCGCACCTGTATTACCCACCAAAATATAAACACGCCAGATGTTTACCTGAACACACCTCACTTTCCGACCACCACGCCCATCAGTGTAGATTTATTTCTAAACTCGCAATTATCTGAATGAAAAACTGCATAGGAGATAGCAGTAAAAACTGCATGTGATATAAACACAGCTTCCTTTAGGACCCACCACCAATAGGATCAGTTAGTGGATAAAGTATGATGACAGGGGCACAAGCGAGAGCAAACAGAGGCTTGTGTACAGCTGTGGTTTATGCGGCGGAGGTTTAGATTTAACACCGGTAGTTCTGGCATGAAAACAGTGGAATATGTGTCTGTTTACTATTCAGTTTCATACAGCTCGACAACTGTCCAGGATTTATCCAGCATGGATTGAAACTAATCTTTGGCTAATTTACACAGTCAGAGGAGACACTTCTTCAGCAATCATTTCAGAATTGGCAACCAAGTGGTTTTTATTTGTGTTCTGATATAAACACTTTTCTGGAAACTGCTGTGAGGAGAGTCTATGTTTGTTATAAGTCTTTGTGGATAATATACAGTATACATGCATTTAATTATGGTAATGTCTCGCTGTGCATTTTGATCCTGTACAGAATTGCACAGGTAACATGTTTTACCTTTGATAGCAGGGCCTTCACTTGCTTTTTTCAGCAGGATAATGCTTACCCTTAGTCTTAACTCTTTACCATTAAACCTGACCATTACCCTTGACCATTTTAGTTCTATACATGTTGCTCCCTCATTAACTTCTAAAAAATGCCTTTATCCATGATGTTTAAGTATCAAAACTGACCTTTTACCCTGATCTTTACCCCTCAAATTGTACCACTAAACCTGCCCCCTACCCATGACCATTTATCACTAAACCTGATCCCAACCTCTAACCTTTCAGAATTAAACTTAACCCTTGTCCCTAACTCTTTAGAATGAATCCTGATATTCACCCCTAATCTTTTAGAAATAAAGTTGGCCCTTACCTCAAACCTTTTAGAACTAATCCTGGTCTTTATCCCTAACTCTTTAGAACTAAACTTGCCCCTTCCGAACTAATCCTAATTCTTACCTGTAACCTTTTAGAACTAAAGTTGACTCTTATTCTTAACCCTTTAGAACAAATCCTGATCTTTACCCCTTTAGAACTATACTTGACCATTATCATTTCAACCTTGGGCACTAAACCTGATCTTTACCCCTAACCCTTTATATATATATATATTTGACTTTTATCCCTTCAACATTGGGAATAAACCTGGTCTTTACCCCTAACCCTTTTGGAACTAAACCTGACCCTTATCCCTTTAATCTTGGGCAATAAACCTGATCTTTACCACTAACCCTTTAGAACTAATCCTGATCTTTACCCCTAACCCTTTAGAAAGAATCCTGATCTTTACCCATAACCCTTTAGAATGAATCCTGATCTTTACCCCTACCCCTTTAGAACTAATCCTTATCTTTACCCCTAACCCTTTAGAACTAAACTTGACCCTTATTACTTGGGCACTAAACATGATATTTACCCCTAACCCCTTAGAACGAATCCTGATCTTTACCCCTATCTCTTTAGAACTAAACCTGACCCTTATTCCTTGGGCACTAAACATGATATTTACCCCTAACCCTTTAGAACGAATTCTGATCTTTACCCATAACCCTTTAGAATGAATCCTGATCTTTACCCCTAACCCTTTAGAACTAATCCTGATCTTTACCCCTAACTCTTTAGAACTAAACTTGACCCTTATTCCTTGGGCACTAAACATGATATTTACCCCTAACCTTTAGAACGAATCCTGATCTTTACCCTTTTAGATTGAATCCTGATTTTTACTCCAACCCTTTAGAACTAAACTTGACCCTTATCCCTTCAACCTTGGGCACCAAAGCTGGTGTTTTCCCCTAACCCATTAGAAGTAAACTTGACCTTTCGTTTAGTGCCAATCTTGGGCACTAAACCTGATCTTTAGCCCTCACTATTTAGACCTAACCTGATCTTTACCCCTAAACTTTCAGAATTTTACAGCTAACCTTTCAGAATAACTCCTGATCTTTACCGATAGCCCTTTAGAACTAATTCTGATCCTTACCCCTAACTCTTTAGAGCTAAAGTTGACCCTTATCTCTAACCTTTTAGAACTAATCCTGATCCTTACCACTAACCATTTAGAAGTAAACCTGATCTTTACCCCTAACCCTTTAGGACTAATCCTGATCTTTACGCCTAACCATTTAGAACTAAACTTGTCCCTTATTCCTTCACCCTTGGGCACTAAACCTGATCTTTTATTACTAAACTTGAACCTTACAACAAACCTGAGACATTACTATGAGCCTTTAAAATTAAACCTAAACCATACAACAAACCTAACCCTCAACAATAATACTATATCTGATCCTTATCCTTGATCCTTGAGTTGTAAACATGAGTTTCACCCCTTCTAGGTACCTAAATTACTTTTATCCATCATGTACTAAACGTGGTCTTAAACCTGACTTCTTGCCTATAAGCACTAAACCTAAACCTGAGCAGAACTTACCACACGCAACCTTTAGGCTCTAAATTCAGGTCAGCTGAGGTGAATTGTGGCTGGGAGTGTTTTGATTATCTGCAGGTGTGTTCACGATCAGGTAGAATAAACACACAGAGTGCAGAATATTCCACAGCTGAACTGGATCTTCTGGAACTTTTCTGCTGAGAGATTGATTTGTAATGTGAGGGTGGTAAATGAACAGTTTGGTGTTGTGTTTAAGTGCTTAATGAGCTGTAATCCGTCAGCTGGTGTGGTTATAGTAGCAGCAGAACTGTTTGTTTATCATCGACGGTCTGTGTAGATAAACTGACGTCTTCACACAGCCTGTCATTAACCTGAATTCAGGCGTTTAAAAACATTAACGCAGATAATGAAGTGCTATAAAAGCAGATGAGTCACTTATCTGTCGTTAGTTACGTGTAAAAGTTCTTCATCTGAACAGTTCAGATTCCTGTGAACTGAGACCAGTTTAATCTGTAGAGTGTAGGGATTAATATACAGTATATACACTCTTTACAGGCTACTGAGAGTCTATTATATTGTTTTCAGCAGTGATGTGAGGAATAGTCTAAATTCAGAGCAGGTAAATACTGTAATAACTTCACTGTAGGAGATCAGCAGAGCAATGCATTAACCCATGCAACTTCCTGTAATGTGTTTAGTCTTGTCATGTCTTGTTAACTTGTTACGTGTCTTGTGTCTCTTATCTTTTTGTGTTGTTTCGTATCTTGTCGTGTCGATTCATGTCTTGTCTTGTCTTATTGTGTTGTTTTGTGTCTTTTATTGTTGTGTTGTTTCATGTCTTGTCTTGTATTGTCGTTTTTTGTTGTTTTGTGTCTTGTATTGTTGTGTTGTTTCTTGTCTTGTCTTGTCTTATTGTGTTTTTTATGTCTTGTCTTATTGTTTTTTTAATTTATTGTGTTGTCTTATTGTGTGGTTTTGTGTCTTGTCTTGTCTTATTGTGTTGTTTTGTGTCTTGTCTTGTATCATTTCTTGTTGCATTGTTTTATTTCTTGTATTATCTTACCTTGTTGTGTTGTTCTTTTCTTGTAGTTTCATGTCTTTGCTTGTCTTGTTTCATTGTGCTGTTTCATGTCTTGCCTTGTCTTGTCATGTTTCATGTCTTTTCTTTTAATGTTGTTTTGTGTCTTCTCTTGTTGATTCATGTCTTGTTGTTTTGTGTATTGTCTTGTTTCATGTCTTGTCACATTGTCTTTTCATGTTGTTTCATGTCTTGTTATTTCATGTTTTGTCTTGTTGTTTCGTGTCTTGTTTTGTTTCATGTCTTGTCATGTTGTTTTGTGTCTTCTATTGTCTTGTCTTGTTGTTTCATGTCTTGTCTGTCTTGTCGTGTTGTTTCGTTTTGCTGCGTATCTTGTCTTCTTGTGTTGTTTCATGTCTTGTCTTGTGTTGTTTTGTGTCTTTCCTTGTCTTGCATTGTCTTGTTGTGTCTTGTCATTTTGTTACGTGTCTTGTCTGGTCTGCTCTGGTCTTGTCATTTTGCGTATGGTCATGCCATGTTTTGTCTTGTGTGGTCTTGCCTCTGAGGGGTGGTGGTGTATGAGGTGTTAGTGTGTGTTGAGCTTGTAAGAGTGGATCATATACAGTAGTGTTAGAAACATCTACCACCTTTTACTTATGTAATTTGTATTATATAATTGTTGAGCATTATTATTTATTATTATTATTATTATTATTATTATTATTATTATTATTATTATTATTATTATTATTATTAACAAGCTAAATAATGAATACTGTTACCTGAATCAAATAAGTGAGTAAATTTAAATAGTTTTTCACTCCTTTTAGATAATATTTCACTAATTTATGATAAAACATGTTGGTAAATATTGTATTTTTTTATCTCCAGGGCTATTATTCACTTTAAAACACTACAGAAAATCAAATGAACTTTTCTGACCCCAGCCGAACGTAGCTGAACTCCCCCACCCCCGTGCGAAGTATTAATAATACATGAATATTGAATATATTTTTTGAGGTAAGTCAGGCGTTTGATGGGCAATAAAGCAGGATTAGAGGTTATGAGTGTGTTTACAGTGTAAACGCTCAGTGTTTGCTCAGGTTTAGATTCAGAACTATGAGCTGCTTTTGTTTGCTGAGCCATTCGTCTCTGTCAACCGCAGCTCTGAAGCCCACATTACAAAACCCATTCATCACACAGCAGATGAGCACTGACCTGGCATCAGTCCAACAGTGCAGATAATCACACACCAACGAGTGCGATCTGATCTGATCACGGACAGATATCACCACAGATTTACACTAGTGTAACTATTAAAAAAAATAATTATTATTATCAGTTCATTTATTAATAAAGTGGCCAGTTAGTAAAAGTACAAGGTAACATGTGTTTCTAATAAAATGGCCAGTCAGTGAAAAGACAAGGTAGTAGTAGGTAGGTGTTTCTAATAAAGTGGCCACAGTGAGTGGAAGCACAAGGTACTATAGGTGTTGCTAATAAAGTGGCCAATCAGTGAAAGTACATGGAATTATAAAAGTTTCTAATAAAGTGGCCACAGTGAGTGGAAGTATATGGAAGTAGTAGGTGTTTCTAATAAAGTGGCCAGTGAGTGAAAGTGGTAGACCACTTAATATGTGGTGCTCACCACTTACTATCTAGTGCTTCACATTTAAAATGTGATGCTCGCCACTTAGTGTGTAATGCTTACCACTTAGAAGCTTGTGTTTACCACCTAGTGTCTGGTCCTCACCACTTAATATGTGGTGCTCACCACTTACTATCTGGTGTTTACCACTAAGTAGCTGGTTTAATATGTGGTGCTTACTACTTGGATTGCTGGTGCTCACCACTTAGCATGTCGTGCTTACCATTTACAGTATGGTGCTCACCATTTACAATCTGGTGCTCACCACTTAGTATTTGGTGTTCACCATTTACTACCTGGTGTTCACCATTTAGTATGTGGTGCTCACCACTCAGTACATAGTGCTCACCACTTAGTAGCTGGAGCTTATGATTTAATATGTGGTGCTCACCACTTAGTATGTGGTGCTCGCCACTTACTATCTAGTTGTCTACATTTAATATGTAGTGCTCACAATTTAGTATGTGGCACTCACAACTTAATATGTGGTGCTTACCACTTACTATCTATTGCTTGCCATTTAATATGTGATGCTCACCACTTACTATCTTGTGCTCACCATTTAATATATGGTGCTCTCATTTTTTATGTAAAAAATACCCCCCTGTCCCTTCTCTGTCTCTGTAGAGTGGAACTCCAGTCTTCATGTTTTCTACAGTCACTGGTACTCAGCAGAATCTGGGGTTTACCACTTAGTATGTAGTGCTCTCCACTTAGTATCTGGTGCTCACCACTTAGTATGTGGTGCTCACCACTTACTATCTAGTGCTCTACATTTAATATCTAGTGCTCACTTCTTAATATGTAGCACTCACCACTTAGTATGTGATGCTTACCACTTTGTAGCTGGTGATTACCACTTTGTAGCTGGTTCTTACCACTTAGTATGTGGTTCTCACAACCTAGTATGTGGTGCTCACCACTTATTGTCTAGTGCTCACCACTTAATATGTGGTGCTCACATTTTTTATGTAAAAAATACACCCTGTCCCTTCATGACTTAACATGTGGTGATCACCACTTACTATCTATTGCTTGCCATTTAATATGTGATGTTCACCACCTACTATCAAGTGCTCATCTTTTAATAGGTGGTGCTCACTACTTACTATCTTGTGCTCACCATTAAATATATGGTGTCTCTGTATAATGAAACTCCAGTCTTCATGTTTTCTACAGTCACTGGTACTCAGCCGATTTTGGGGTTTACCACTTATGTGTAGTGTATGTATGTAGTGCTCTCCACTTAGTATCTGGTGCTCACCACTTAGTTTGTGGTGCTCACCACTTACTATCTAGTGCACTACATTTGATGTAGTGCTCACTACTTAAAAAGTGGCACGCACCACTTAGTATGTGATGCTTACTACTGAGTAGCTGGTACTTACCACTTAGTATGTGGTGCTCACATCCTAGTAAGTGGTGCTCACCACTTATTTTCTAGTGCTCACCACTTAATATATGGTGCCCACATTTGTTTATGTAAAAAATACCCCCTGTCCGTTCTCTGTCTCTGTAGAGTGGAACTCCAGTCTCCATGTTTTCCACAGTCACTGTTTTAGCCACTGCTTTACAGGGTTGAGATCAGGAGAACAGTCTGGCCTTTTTAAATATCATTCAGCTCTCCTGCCTCAGATAAAGCCTGTAGCTCCTCTAATCTGCACAGATTCACCTTTATCTCCCCGTAAATGAAACTAAAGAAAGATAAAGTTAATAAAATTAGTGCAATCAGAGCAATCTGGCTCAGATCGATACAACCAGCGAACAAGAGCAACAAACACGGCCGTTCTGCATTAGAGAAGCTCGACGTGATCGAAAACCCGTAACAACCCCACCGGAACCGCCTCGCCCTCGCACCACAGCGCCGGGTGAATTCACGGCCGTGATTTATTGTGTTAGAGACGTGCCAGTGGGCGTGCTGGCACCACCGACTGGAATAATGCAGTGGAATAAAGTTCACTGTTAGAGGAAGAGTTTGGCGAAACATCAGATTACACAGTTCTCTTCTTAATATAGATCCTAAAAACAGCCGATCTGCCAAGAACAGCTCGTTACTGATGCACAACACACAAACACAGGGACGAAAGCATGGGGGCAAAATATGGACGCACCTTCCCATTCATTGTTTTTTTTTTTATCATTATTTCTTTATATTACATATTTTCTTCTTAATGTTAAAGACATGAAAATGATTAAGAGACACATATGGAATTATGTAGTTCTCAGGAGTAGCAAAGAAAAGGACGCAGAGAGCGGACGCAAATGCAAGTGATTTTATTCACAAATGAAGAAAACAAGCAAACAACAAACCAAAACCGAAACTAAAACTAAAACAACAATAAACATGCAGACCACTATAGACTGAGAAGACTGAGAAAAAACAAAGAAACATGCAACCGCACGGATGTAAAAAAGCAGAGGACCACACAAACTAACACTGAAAACACAAGAGCTTAACCATCATAACCATGGAGGGAACAGGAAACAGGAAACACCTAGGGGCAGGTAATAAGGGGCAGAGCTACAAATTAACACAGGTGTGAGCACTGTAAACATGGGCGGAGTCTAACAGAGACACAGAGAGCCAACATACTTGTTCAGCACCTCCAGGAACTCCTTCCTTCAAGATGCTGAGAAAACTTTTCCAGGTGACTCTCCCTGGAAAATCTTACAGCACTTCATGCTTCCCTCTGTCCCTCTGCTGATAACTTTTATGGAGATGCAGATTTCATTTTCCAGCAGGATTTGGCACACTGCCCACACTGCCAAAAGAAGCATTACCAATACTCTTAAATATATACTCCTAAAAACATATTCTTAATGATATATGTTTGAGTATATTTGACATCTAAATGCTGTTAACATAAACAAATAAATAAAGCACACTATTTAACCAAAAAAATAAATAAATAAATAAAAATAAAATAATTTCCTAGAAATTAGGTTTCCTCGAAAAAAAATATTAGGGAAAATTAGATTAATGTGTTCATATGAAATAAACAGTAATTTATCAGCAACATTTCAGTGATGTCGCAGCACCTGAACATTGAGTAGATCATCAACAGGCTTTTACTGAAGACGTCTACTGAATTGAGTTACTTTAAGCTCCCCTGAGAGCTCATAAGCCCCTCCCCCAGGTTACCATGGGTTAATATTAACATGGGCTAAATATACTTTACTGTCTTCATGGTCATTGAATGTTAAAGCTTTTCTATAAAGACTCTTTGAGAGCTTTGAGCTTTGAGTGTTGTAAGAGTGGGAGTGAGGGGTTTCATACCATACCATTTTCCCAAGCATGTTATTTTCTTTTGATGGACATTTTTGAAAGGTTAATTAATACCTTATGGAATAAGTAGAAAATATACTCCAGTTCAGAATATATTCAGATACCAGACCTTTAATCATTTCTCCATTCAATAAATCTCAGTGTGTTTATAAGATATAAGTGTTAGGGGGTGGGGTAGGTGTTGGATCTATATATATATATATATATACTTGTGCATCTAAAACAATGAGAATATAATTGAAAAGTTACATTATTTCAGTAATTTAGTTAAAAATGTGAGACTCATATATTATATAGATGTATTAAACACAGATTAATCTATTTTAAGCGTTTATCTATTTTATTATTGATAATTATGATAATTATGGCTTACAGCCAATGAAAACCTCCTTTGTGGTTCTGTCCTCTGTTTTCCTGTCTTGTGTTTATTCAGCCATGTTCTCTTTTAAGCACGTGGCCTTGTTTTGTTATTTTCCTTTCTACACACTAGTCAGATTGTGTCTTGTTTGTAGCCCCGCCCCCTCGTTACCGGTCACAGGTGTTCCTCATCCTGCTTGTCGATATAACCCCCTTTGTTTTAGTCTTCAGTGTTTCTTGTGGAGTCTTTTGTGTGCATGTCAGGTTTGTTTTCCTCAAGTGTTATCTCCAGCTTTTCAGCTTTTCTCCAGCTTGTTTGCTGAGTTTTGTTTAGTCTTTATTCTTTTCTTTGTTAATTAATTATCCTAGTCGTGTTTATTTTCTATTTTTTATTTATTCATCTATATTTGTTTTTTGTCTTAACGTAACTTTTTAGAAAGTAAATTAAATTCCTGCATTGGTAAAATGTTTTAAAAATATATTTAGATATTACATTAATATAGCAGTTAAAATGTTAAAATTTCAATACTGTAGTACAGTATATTAAACTATATTTTTATACCCAAAGAAGTATACTAGAAGTGTGCTACTTACAAAAGACAAAAACAAGAAGCATATTTGTACTCTAATGTTAATATAGATCACATATATTTGACATCAATTCTTAGTACTTTCCTAATATTCCTGGTGTGTAATAGTGATACAGTTGTTGTAATACTTATTAAATATATTATAATTGTACTTTAAGCATAAAATAAATAATACATGCACTTATTTGCCTCTCACCCTTTCGTTTGTGACAAAATCCAAAAATATAAGGCTATATAAGGCTAATTGGTACTATTTTCAGTGTGGGCAGTGTGCCAAGTCCTGCTGGAAAATGAAATCAGCATGAAATCATCCGGTCCACTGTGTTATATCAAGCAGCAAAACAGAAATGTACCTGAATAAATCTCATGTTCAGAACCCTATATACATTGGCACAGCTATGTTTCTAAACTCTTAAACTGATGCTTTTTTAACGCTGTGGGTGCAAGGCTTAAAAATAGGCTGATGACAGGGTGTAAGATAGCAATGAGCATCATTTTGAACACGTTTTGCTTGGGATGTACGATAGGGCTCCACGTGTCTGGGGGATTATTATAGATGAGTAGTCAAGTGGTTGAGTAATTGGCTTTCAAAACTGGGGAAGAAAAATGGGTTAAAATAAATAGTAAATAAAATAAATAAAATAAAAAAGCACCTTTCTGGTGAAATGCGAAGACTGTAGTGACAGCACTTTTATAAAGCACTTAATTACAGTATGACCGGGTTTCTCCAGCAGAAATTGATATTGGACGGCGTGTGCAGTGTTTCTAATGCGTGTTCATTTGTCTGATGAAAGCAAGTCAGTTCAAAAAAGAACAATACGGCGCTCCCGCTCCGCCAAGACCGCCGCCGGTGCCGTTATCAACCAAACAGCGAGGCTAATCTCAAACTGATTTCCTTTTACACACCGCCGCCGCGTTCGGCTCGACGTTCCTGTGTAATGAGCTTCAAGGGACGGACGTCCTGTTGATTTTACTTCACTTCACCATGCGTTTATAGAGATTCTAATTTAAAGCAGCGCAGAAAAACAAAAGCACGAGACCCTGGTGAAAAAAAAAAAAAAAATATATATATATATATACTTAATTATGCTTAAAACATATTGCGAAATGTCACTGATTTATGTACTTACTTAATATACATTAAAAGTACATTAATTTCACGCTTTCATCAAATGTTTGAAAGTAAACTTTAATCATACTTTAAAAAAAAAAGTAAAATATAGTTTATTTAAAAAAATAGACTACTTTAAAGTACACTTTTAGTTTAATGTAATTCAACATACTTGTGTTAAAACTTAAAAAAAAAAACTGTTACAGTAGTTCACTTACAATACAGTACAATGTATCGTGTAACTTTTTAGAGTTAAAGTAAATTGAATTACTGTATTGGTAAAATGTTTTAAAAATATATTTAGATATATAAATACAAAAATATAGCAGTTAAAATGTTAAAACTTCAATGCTCTATAATTATAATTAGGAAAATATAAATATATAGTAAGTAAATGATAGGATACAGTTTTAAATAACACAACAAAAATTGTGTAGTACAGTATATTAAAATATATATTTTATACCCAAAACGTATACTAGACGTGTGCTACTTACAAAAGACAGGAATAAGAAGCATATTTGTACTCTAATATAAATGGAGATCAAATATATTTAACATCAATTCTTCTTCTTAAGTACATTTTTAATATACCCAGTGTATAATAGCAATACAGTTGTTGTAATACTCATTAAATATATTATAATCTTATTGTAAGCATATTTAAAATATGGGATTACATACTGTGCATGAAGTAGTATGTTTAAATGTTACTTAAGTATTTAAAGTATTTAAAATAGTTCCATTTTAGTACAGTTAAGTACACTTTAAATGTAATATATAAGTAAAACTTTTGTACTATTTTTATGCTGTAATTAAAGTATAATAAAAGCAAAAAAACTATTCTATTTTATCACTCTTTAAATATACTGATTAATAATAAAGTGGCTACAAGAACACTTTAGTGCACCTAAATAAAGTGAAAATAGAGAGATAATGAAACAACTGCAATAAAAAAAACTCTTCTCAGGAAAAGTGACGCGCATTACCCCACGTACCCGCACCCTCCACCAGCCCCCACATCCCCTCCATCCCCCCTCCACCACCACCACCCTCCGCCAGCCCCTCCATGGCACACGGGGGAATTTTCAAAAGCACTTTCAACTTTCTTTCCCAGCATTCCCTGTGTGTTGTGTGTCTTAAGTGCGAGCGGAGACGAGGGGAGATTGTTAAGTGCTGCGGTTATGCCTAAATCGCAGTGGAACGTGCAGCTCGCTGCGGATCGGCCGAGCTTCAAAGCCAGATTCAGGGTTTTTTTTCCGAGAGCGCGGGGGAACGCGGGGGGATAAGGACCGCAGAGAGAAGATTCAGATTCAGGCAAAACTCAGGAAAAACTGCTTCAGCACAGCACTGACGCTCCACTCCAGGAAGCTGCTCTGGATGCAAATCATTTACACTGTTTATGAGAAAACAGGAAACAAAATTATAACGATTTATTCTAATACATAAACCTATAGACTGTACAGGGGTTGGACAATGAAACTGAAACACCTGTCATCATTTTAGTGTGGGAGGTTTCATGGCTAAATTGGAGCAGCCTGGTGTCCAATCTTCATTAATTACACATTGCACCAGTAAGATCAGAGTGTGAAGGTTCAATTAGCAGGGTAAGAACACAGTTCTGCTCAAAATATTGCAATGCACACAACATTATGGGTGACATACCAGAGTTCAAAAGAGGACAAATTGTTGGTGCACGTCTTGCTGGAGTATCTGTGACCAAGACAGCAAGTCTTTGTGATGCATCAAGAGCCACGGTATCCAGTGTAATGTCAGCATACCACCAAGAAGGACCAATCACATCCAACAGGATTAACTGTGGACGCTGTAAGAGGAAGCTGTCTGAAAGGGATGTTCGGGTGCTAACCCGGATTGTATCCAAAAAACATAAAACCACGGCTGATCAAATCACGTCAGAATTCAATGTGCACCTCAACTCTCCTGTTTCCACCAGAACTGTCCGTCACCACAATCAATTACTGTGCTCTAAAACCAGGTGTTTCAGTTTCATTGTATAACCCCTGTAGTACAACTGGTCAGAGCATCGTCTCTCAAAAGTGAAGCCACCACAGGTCGGGCGCCCCCTGCTGTTGGGTTGCAGAAAGCTGTGTAACCCCACCCATCCCCATAGGTTTCAATGGCAAAACAGAACAACTTTCAATCACATTTTTTTCCAATATACTGTAATTCTACCTATTTAAATGCAACAGCACAACATGTAACATCTGCTTATATTGTTACATTTTTATATCCCCACAGAATTAGTTTTATAAAACGTTATTCAGCTCTATTCTAAAAGGTGTGGTTATTGTAAAAGGGCTGGGTTATACCTAGCCGGGGTGGGACCAATGACTGTATGGGCGGGACCATAGACTGTGTGAGCTCTGTGGAGGCAGCCCTCAGGGGCGGGGTTATTTAAATGAGTAGGCTGTCTCTCCACAGTCTTTCTCCCTCCTCTGGTCTCTACTGCACTCTACAGACTCGGGTTTCAGGATCACCAACATGGAGGAAGATTTTGGCTTCATTTTCATTGAATGAATGGAAACGGAGACACGGCGTCCATCTTTTTTACAGTCTCTGCATAAACCTAAACAAAAATGGTAACACTTTCTATAAATGTCATCTCTATTAGACTCTATAAACACATTTATAACATACAGCCCTAAAAAATGAAGAGAGCACTTCAGTTTCTGAATCAGTTTCTCTGATTTTGCTATTTATAGGTTTATATTTGAGTAAAATGAACATTGTTGTTTTATTCTATAAACTACAGACAACATTTCTCCCAAATTCCAAATAAAAATATTGTCATTTAGAGCATTTATTTACACAAAATGAGAAATGGCTGAAATAACAACAAAAATTTCATAAAGTTTTAAAAGTTCAGAAATCAATATTTGGTGGAATAAACCTGGTTTTTAATCACAGTTTTCATGCATCTTGGCATCATGTTCTCCTCCACCAGTCTTACACACTGCTTTTGGATAACTTTATGCTGCTTTACTCCTGCTGCAAAAATTCAAGCGGTTCAGCTTGGTTTGATGGCTTGTGATCATCCATCTTCCTCTTGATTATATTCCAGAGGTTTTCAATTTGGTAAAATCAAAGAAATTCATAATTTTTAAGTGTCTCTTATTTAGTTTTTTGTTCCAGAGATAGATTATAAATAGTGGTGTCAATCAATAAAAAAATGTAATCCGATAAATCACAACAAAATATTCTGTTTTTAACTGTGATTTATTGGATGTGTTCTTCTTAAACCGGAAGTTGGGGTCAAACTAATTTTCTCCCAAAAAATAATAATAATGCGTTACTGATACCAAATTAATCACATGTGATAATGCTGTAAGATTGACAGCCCTATAATGCATTCATAAGGTATTATAAACATGGCTTTAAAGATTTATAAAAAATGCATTACCCATAATAGCCTTGTTGATTATTCATTATGAATTGTGATCATAATAGTATATCTATCATTAATAATCTAATCCCACAATGAAAGTCTGTCTCTTTACTTAGAGCTCACAAAGACCTGTTATAATACATTATAAGTAACTATAACTAATATTATATTAAAGATAAGTAGAATTAATGAATAAATAATGTTCTAATCCATATTATGAGAAGCAAGAACTACTCAACTAAATAAATTAAAAAAAGAACATTAAAAGTACCCTCAAAGTTATGATGAAACTGGCCCTCATCAGGACCACTTATCAGAGTTACGAGGCTCAGAAACCTCTAAAAGTTAACAGCTCCCCAGATAATAGCATCTGAATTCTTCTTCACAGAGTATTATGGTTTGTTTAACAATTTTAAGTTACTACATGATTCATTATGTGTTCCTTCATAGTCTGGATAATTTTACTATTCATTTACTATGTAGGGAAAACACATACACAAAAATGAAATGAGTAATGTAATAAAATACTTGTTTTAAACTAGAGCAAAGATTAATGTGTGTGTGTGTGTGTATGTTTTGGGGGGGGGGGTGTAAAAGGCAGTAGAGCAGAACACAGTGATGACAGTGAAATGCATAAAGCATGAAACAGCGCAGTGTTAAAGATTTAGTGAACAGGCTGCTGGAGAATAAAGCGATGTGAAGCCGTGTACATATTTAACACCACCGTGTTCCAGCTGCTCTCAACTACAACCACTTACTGCAGACTCACCAACCAATCACAGTCTACACAATATAACACTGCATGCATCTAAAAAAAAATATATAGAATATCACGTAAAAGTTACTTTATTTCAGTAATTCAGTTGAAAATGTGAACATTATTTTATTGTTGATGATTATGGCTTACAGTCAATAGAAAACCACAAATCAGTATCTCAGACAATTTTAATATTATATTCCAATTGGTACTTTTGGCAGTGTGGGCAGTCCTGCTGGAAAATGAAATCCAAATCTCCATAAAAGTTGTCAGCAGCAGAGGGAAGCAGCATGAAGTGCTGTAAGATTTTGTGGGAAAACAAAACTGCACTGACTTTAGACTTGATAATAAAACACAGTGGATCAACACCAGCAGATGATCAGCATGTCTCTCCAAACCATCACTGATTGGTGGAAACTTCAGACCTTCAGACTAGACCTCAAGCAGGTTGGATTGTGTATCTCTCCACTCTTCCTCCAGACTCTGATCCCTTGATTTATAAATGAAATGTAAAATGAAATGATGATCAGTGATGGTTTGGAGAGACATGCTGATCATCTGCTGGTGTTGATCCACTGTGTTTTATTATCAAGTCTAAACTCAGTGCAGTTTTGTTTTCCCACATAATCTTACAGCACTTCATGCTTCCCTCTGCTACTGACAACTTTTATGGAGATGTGGATTTCATTTTCCAGCAGGATTTGGCACACTGCCCACACTGCTAAAAGTACCAATTGGTCTTATATAATATTCTTATATAATGTTCTGAGACACTGATTTTTGGGTTTTTATTGTCTGTAAGCCATAATCATCAACAATAAAATAAATAAACGCTTAAAATAGATCACTCTGTGTTTAATACATCTATATAATATATGAGTTTCACGTTTTGAACTGAATTACTGAAATAAAGTATCTTTTCAATGATATTCTAATTATGTTGAGATGCACCTGTAAATATATTACTACAACCACTTGCTGCAGTCTGACTTATCAACCAATCACAGTCTACACAATATAACTACACAAACACCTAACAAATACAAAACTACACAACTCTCTCTCTCACACTGCAGTCGGGTCGCACTGCCAAAATGAAATCAATCAGTGGGTTTTGTGCTCTTTTTCATTGTTCTGGAGCTCAGCCTGAAAGTGAAAGTGTGTAGGAAAGATGGATAGGGTGAAAGAGAGAGAGGATGGAATGATATTTATAATATTTTAAAACTGTGGGACGGATTATAAAGTGAAAATAACACATTTTGAACTGAATTACTGAAATAAAGTAACTTTTCAATGTTATTCGGATTTTTTGAGATGCACCTACACTAAACTACAACCACTAACTGCAGTCTCACTCATCAACCAATCACAGTCTACACAATACACCAAATCTATATAAATATACCCACATTTAATTACTGCTTAATTACTCAAATTTAACAACTGACTACCTAACATAACATACAGTATATACAAACTTAACAAGTACCCAAATTGTACCATTGTACAGTCCTAACTACAAAACTACACAAAAGAAACACTACAACTACACAACAAAGAAAAACTACACAACTCTTTCTCTCTCTCCCCTATAAATGCATTTTGTGGTACTTTTAACACTTTGAACAAGTTAACAAAGTGATTCATTGTCAGATCTGTACTTTCTCAGTATGTACTGGATGTTAAATCAGTATATCCCCCTCTCTCTCTCTCTCTCTCTCTCCCTCCCTCCCTCTCTCTCTCTCTCTCTCTCTCTCTCTCTCTCTCTTTCCTCACTGCAGCCGGGTCACACTGCCAAAATGAAATCAATCAGTGGGTTTTGTGCTCTTTTTCATTGTTCTGGAGCTCAGCCTTCTGTTTAACACGGGGATTTAATTGCAGTGAAAGTGTGAGAGAGTGATGGTGAAAGAGGGAAAGATGGATAGGGTGAAAGAGAGAGAATGAAATGATGTTTATAATATTTCAAAAAAGCGGAACTAGCACACATACAAATACTGTACCAGTCAAAAGTTTGGACATACCTGTTTTTATTTATTTTATTTTAATTATTTTTTTATTATTTATTTTTTTCGACATAGTAAATTAATAGTGAAGCGATTCAGACTATGAAGGAACACATAAGGAATCATGTAGCAACTTAAAAGTGTTAAATAAACTAAAATAATCTTATCTGGGGAGCTTTTAACTTTTAGTTTCTGAGGCTGGTAACTGAGGCGGTCTTGATGAGTGCCAGTTTCATCATCGTAACATTTTTGATGGTCTTTTTTGCGACTGCAATTGAGGAAACTTTCAAAGTTCTTAAAAAATTTCAGACTGCCTGACCTTCAATTCTTTTTTTTCTTTTTTTTTTAGATTTCCCGGACGCTTTTGTCCAAAGCGATTTACAATAATGATGTACAGTACAGGCCAAAAGTTGGGACACACCTTCTCTTTTTCAATGCTTTTCCTTTATTTTCATGACTATTTACATTGTAGATTCTCACTGAAGCATCAAAACTATGAATGAACACATGTGGAGTTTTATGTACTTAACAAAAAATGAGCTGAACCTCCACAGTCACCGGACCTGAACCCAATCCAGATGGTTTGGGGTGAGCTGGAGCACAGAGTGAAGAAGGCAAAGGGGCAACAAGTGCTAATAAACACCTCTGGGAACTCCTTCCTTCAAGATTGTTGGAAAACATGTCAGGTGGCCACCTCTTGAAGCTCATTGAGAGAATGATGACAAGAGTGTGCAAACCAGCAGTAATCAGAGCAAAGGGTGACTATTTTGAAGAAACTAGAATATACAATTTTTTGTTAAGTACATAAAACTCCACATGTGTTCATTCATAGTTTTAATGCATTCAGTGAAAATTTACAGGGGTTGGCAATGAAACTGAAACACCTGGTTTTAGAGCACAATAATTGATTGTGGTGATGGACAGTTCTGGTGGAAACAGGAGAGTTGAGGTGCACATTGAATTTGATCAGCCGTGGTTTTATGTTTTTTGGGTACAATCCGGGTTAGCACCCGAACATCCCTTTCAGACAGCTTCCTCTTACAGCGTCCACAGTTAATCCTGTTGGATGTGGTTGGTCCTTCTTGGTGGTATGCTGACATTACCCTGGATACCGTGGCTCTTGATGCATCACAAAGACTTGCTGTCTTGGTCACAGATGCTCCAGCAAGACGTGCACCAACAATTTGTCCTCTTTTGAACTCTGGTATGTCCCCCATAATGTTGTGTGCATTGCAATATTTTGAGCAGAACTGTGCTCTTACCCTGCTAATTGAACCTCCACACTCTGCTCTTACTGCTGCAATGAGTGATTAATGAAGATTGGACACCAGGCTGCTCCAATTTAGCCATGAAACCTCCCACACTAAAATGACGACAGGTGTTTCAGTTTCATTGTCCAACCCCTGTACAATGTAAATAGTCATGAAAATAAACAAAACGCATTGAGAAAGAGAAGGTGTGTCCAAACTTTTGGCCTGAACTTTACATAGAGTAATATAAGTCTATACTAATGTCTATTTGTTATTGCACCTGATATCTTGTCCTACAGTAGAGTGGTTGGTTGAACTGTACAACCTGGTATCAGTATAATGTCAAATAAAGTTGAATTTAATTGAAAATAATTGGAATATGGAATAAAAATGGCACTCTGGCACACAGCTGAGAGTATCTGGCGCTCAGGTGTGTTTATAGCGTATCAGCTGAGCACAGTTCTCTACACATCTCACTGAACCCCAGCTTCATTACAGGCTGCTCTACACTCTTTCCACAACATTAAACACAGCCCTGCAGCTCCGAGGCCACATTCAGCAACATCTCTCAGCATATCTCTGGGAAAGAAGGGGAAGATGAGGCAGAAAACACACTCTGACTGTAGATCAGTTACAGAACTCTGGTCTGGTCATGGTCACTGGTCTGGAGATCTGGGGGTCTGGGGGTCTGGAGGTCTGGCTGCTGGTGCTCCTGTGATGTTTCCCTGATGGGTGGTGGTGGAGGGTGAAGCAGGAAGTGGCTGGGCTGAGTGGGCTTCCCTCAGGCATGGAGCTGACTGACTGCACCTGCCAGACTTCCAGCCAATGAGCTTCACAATACGAGTAAATAAGTCCATGTTATAACAGCAGGTCTGAAGCGCCTCCACTGTAGAGTAGAGCTGAGAGAATAACAGCAGATAAAAGCAGTTTGTAGCACAGAGATGGAGAAGAGTAGGAGTTTCTGGCCTACTATCAGTCCTGGGTATTAAAAAAAAATATATATATATATATATTTTATTAAGCTTCCTAACTTTGAAACAAACTTTCTATTAATATACAGGAATCATTACCAGGCTTAAGTGACTTAAATCAGATTTGTTTTTTCTCAATGTGGCTCAGATTTGTGTTTTTTAATGGCTGTGTGAACGCGGAAAATCAAATTTTTTTTTCAAATCAGATTTGAGTCACTTTCATATGTGTTCCTAAATCGGATATGTATCTGATCCATACACCTGCATCGTGAATGTTAATGGTCAAATTGGATAGCATTAGCGCTATGTGCTTCTCTCTCGTACCCACACTGCATCTCTTGGTGCAGCTGTGCAGCTATAGCTGAAAAAAAAAAAAACAGCAAAAGCAAACCGCCTTACCTTTTTCTTTTTTCACCTCCTCGACCTGAGCATCAGTACTTCAGAGCAGCAGTTTACTCTCCAATCCAGCAAAAGATGCTCCACATATGATCTGCTATCAAACGCATCCATTTACCTTTATAAAGCTACGAGTCGTTTCTCTTAGATATAAGGTTTTTTGGCGTTGGTGAAGAAGGAGACGTTTATACTCGTATCAATGTGTAAACGCATGTGAGACGTTTCAGGGACAGATTCGTTCACATTACACACAGATACAGTTCACTTACATTTGTGAATGTGAACCGCCAACGTAGACAAATCCGATCTGAGCAATGTGGCATGTAATGTGAACGTAGCCCTAGGCTCAATCCCATTTCACCCCTTGGCTCTACCCCTTACCCGATTTTTGTTGGGTTGGAGGGGTAGGTTAGGGGAAGGGATAGGGGCATGTCAGCCCTTTAAAGGGAGAATTTTCCGAGGCTCACTTCAAACGAAGGGGTTTAAAAATAACTAGTAAGACGGCAACACAAATTAAAGCTTATTAGGCTCCATTTTACCAAAGTTTAACCCTCTGATTATGTTTATTTGTCAGTAACAGCTATGGTGTTTCCGAGTCATATTGATCTGGTGCATGTTTAATTGTCCGAAATATGTCTGAAACCAAAAAAAAAAAAATCCTAATAAGCCCTTTTTTTTTTATAAATATTTCATTATTAACTCTATTACTAATTATTCTATTAATATTTAGTGCAATGGTGTTCTTTACTTCCTTACCTAACAATTCACTTGTTTTTCATTAAAAAAAAATACATGTTCAAGCTTTTTCCAACGTTTCACTAATTTGTTACTTTTAAAAGACCAACATATAAAACACAATAGTGTTACATAACACTAAAAAAATAACATTGCAATTTTTTTTTTTCAGGAGGTGGTTGCAATATGTGCGATTAACCATTTTCACATTATACTAGCAGATATACAAGCAGAAGAAGTTTTATACTGAAAAAATACTTTTAACTATTTTTCCTACATACCTAAATTATAAAAATAAATTTGACCCGTAACATAACAGGAGCGTTAATGTGTAGTTTCAGTGTTTTATGGCTGAATTCTTTATAACAAGCATAAAAAGTAGATTTTCGCTAGTAGTTTGTCTCGGTAGCTAGCTCGCTAGCCCACTTTACCGTTCCACCTTTAATGGTGCAATAGATGGCAGAAGCTGCAGCATTTAAGGCGGAACGGAAAAATAACATCAAATAAAAGCTAATCAAAGCTAATTTCAGCTCTGCATCACAGAAGAATTACGGAATGGAGAATAATAGTTCATTTATACACCATCTCCCCCCTTTCTGAAGACATACAATAAAATACACCCTAAAGTTAACTAGTCAACCAGCAGCAGCAGCTAGGTTACTGAACTTTGTTTCATTTCCTGTGCTCTTGTATCAGGCCTGTCCAACTCCTCAGCAGAGTTTTACACAACCATTCTGACCCCCTAACCGTGAGTTTTGGGTTTGGACTGAAGTAAAGATGATAGAAGAGTGATATCAAAGTTCCTGTTGGACAGAATTGATTTTTTTGGCCCAAACTATTAAGCTAACTATGCTAAACATCACCGAGATATGAGGAACACACTGAGCATTCAGATTTTCAAAGTAGAAAATTGTATGCCGAACCTGGCAAAGCTCCACTGCTCCTGTGTACCGCTGCTAATGGTGTTTTTTTCTTCTGCACACAGTCAGGATGAATCTGCTCTGGTGGGCTCTGTTCTGCATAAAGCTCCATTTATTTTGATATCAAGATGGACCTCCTGGCTTTATGCGTCATGATTATCTGAAGTAATCCTGAGCAAACATTATCTATCCAGTGCTAATGCTCTCCAGCTGGGGTGGGCTGATTCAACGCAAGCACTAAATCATGACTAATGTGACAAACGCTGCACTTTTTAAAGTGTTAAAGGTCATTGTGCTGGATGAGTTATCCAACTAGCATCCTTTCCCTCATCTGTTCGGGTTTCAAACAGTTATAAACAGCCTATTTAGATGCTATTAGATTTATTTGGGGACATGACTTTTGTAAAATGCATGATTTGCATGAAACAAGACAAAACCAAACATATAACCCAATTATTACAATATTAAATGTAAATAACACATACACAATTTTAATTAACAGGGATTAAAACGATGTTAGCCTACCCTTTACCGCTATAACTTATAGAGGCCTATCATACACCCTGTGCAATGCTCATTGCTATTTTACACCCCGTCAACAATATATTTTCATGCCTCGTTATCTAGTGGCCAAAGCCAATTGCAACTGTGTGAGCTCCCCTTCATGTAGCTTGCCATCAACTGCCGGAGCCCTGAGAGAGCACAGTTGGTTGTCCTTGCTCTCTTTGGGTGGGTACAGTAAATGGCGCTCTTTCCCCTCTTTCATCACTCCTAGGGTGATGTGGATCAGCACAAGGCTGCGTCTGTGAGCTGATGTATCAGAACCGAGTGACTGTGCTTTCCTCTGAGTGTTAGCGCTGTGATGCTACTCGGCTACTTACTTAAAAAGAGGCGGAGTCTGACTAGTCTTCACCCTACTGGTGTTGGGGCATCACTAGTAATAGAGGATATACGGGAGAAATGTTGAAATAAATCTTTAAAAAAACACAATTGTTGATGACTAGCCAGCCAGCCAGGTTCGTCATTCCTGCAGCCGGCAAAATATGAAACTTCAGCCATCATAAAGCGATGGAGAAAAAAACAAGAAGAAAAAATAAAACCAAGAAAAGAAGACAGTGATAAGTGATAATGTACACTGGATAAATTAAGCCTGCATATCTTGTAGAAATTGTATAAATTAGCAGAAGGTAGGCTAACAACACAGTATATGGGTAATGATTATATAAGGCTAGTAAGGATTTTGCATGGGGCTCTCAAATGCTGATTCCAGATTTGAGATCTCATGATGGTTAGAGGCTTGTGGTAAGAGCCTTGGTCTTGCATTTGCTGTCCAGTAGATACAGATACAGCATTTTAGTACTTAAGTACAATAGTGAAGTAAAAACGATACTCCAGTAGATACAGATACAGTATTTTAGTACTTAAGTACAATAGTGAAGTCAAAACGATACTCCAGTAGATACAGATGCAGTATTTTAGTACTTAAGTACAGTAGTGAAGTAAAAATAATACTCCAGCAGATACAGCATTTTAGTACTTAAGTACAATAGTGAAGTAAAATCGATACTCCAGTAGATACAGATACAGCATTTTAATACTTAAGTACAATAGTGAAGTAAAAACGATACTCCAGTAGATACAGCATTTTAGTACTTAAGTACAATAGTGAAGTAAAATCGATACTCCAGTAGATACAGATACAGCATTTTAATACTTAAGTACAATAGTGAAGTAAAAACGATACTCCAGTAGATACAGATACAGTATTTTAGTCCTAATTACAGTAGATACAGATACAGCATTTTAGTACTTAAGTACCGCAGTAAAGTTAAAATAATAGTCCAGTAGATACAGATACAGCATTTTAATACTTAATTACAGTAGATACAGTTACAGTATTTATGTACTTAAATACAGTAATGAAGTAAAAACTATTCTCCAGTAGATAGAGACACAGTATTTTAATACTTAATTACAGTAGATACAGGTACAGTATTTATGTACTTAAGTACAGTAGTGAAGTAGATCTACTTCCTTACTGCTCAGATGCTACTTTTGGGTAGTTTACCTCCTGGTGAAAGATCAGTAACTGCTAGAAATGCACATTATCAAAAAAAAAAAAAAAAGCAACAAATCCAGATTTAGATTCCAGATTTGAGATCTTATGATGGTTGGAGGCTTGCTGTTAGAGCTTTGGTCTTGCCTTTGCTGTGGTGTGATAATCTGGAGATCTGGAGAGCCATCATACACAAAAATCAGTCATCATGTCATGGTAAATTGCTTTTTTTTCATAAGGATAATGTTTGTTCACACACAGCAAGGGATTCACAGAATGTTTTCACTACATTGCAACACTTCCTTGGTCTGTCCGATCACCAGATTATTAACCAATTGAGCTTCTGGCACTACGGCTTCAGCTTTAACCTATGAATGTAGAGCTACAGGCCCAGCTGTAGCAACATCTGTAAGTAAATGTTCTGCAGTCTCCATACAGAACCTGTAGAACAGGGGTGTGTCTAAACTATGGCCCGCGGGCCATTTGCGGCCCGTTTCCTTTTTTGGAGCGGCCCGCGAGGTATTTTAGAAATAGAATGAAAGTTGTCCCGCTGTTAAACAGGTTTTTATAATGTGAGATTCAAAGTTTGAACACTAGGTGTCAGAAACGGGCCAAAGAGGCTAAAAGTGGAGAGTGCGCATTTCTAGCGCAGAAAATCGGGCCAAAGAGTCTAAAAGCGGAGAGGGTGCGCATTTCTAGCGCAGAAAATCGGGCCAAAGAGTCTAAAAGCGGAGAGAGTACGCATTTCTAGTGCAGAAAAACGGGGCAAAAGAGTCTAAAAGCGGAGAGAGTGCGCATTTCTAGTGCAGAAAAATGGGCCAGAGAGTCTAAAAGCGGAGAGGATGCGCATTTCTAGCGCAGAAAACCGGGCCAAAGAGTCTAAAAGCGGAGAGGGTGCGCATTTCTAGCGCAGAAAACCGGGCCAAAGAGGCTAAAAGCGGAGAGTGCACATTTCTAGCACAGAAAAATGGGCCAAAGAGTCTAAAAGTGGAGAGAGTGCGCATTTCTAGCGCAGAAAACGGGCCAAAGAGTCTAAAAGCGGAGAGAGTGTGCAGTTGTAGCGCAGAAAAACGGGCCAAAGAGTATAAAAGTGGAGAGAGTGCGCATTTCTAGCGCAGAAAATCGGGCCAAAGAGTCTAAAAGCGGAGAGGGTGCGCATTTCTAGCGCTGAAAATCGGGCCAAAGAGTCTAAAAGTGGAGAGAGTGCGCATTTCTAGTGCAGAAAAAACGGGGCAAAAGAGTCTAAAAGCGGAGAGAGTGCGCATTTCTAGTGCAGAAAAACGGGTCCAAAGAGTCTAAAAGTGGAGAGAGTGCACATTTCTAGCACAGAAAAACGGGCCAAAGAGTCTAAAAGTGGAGAGAGTGCGCATTTCTAGCGCAGAAAATTGGGCCAAAGAGTCTAAAAGTTGCCGTAATTAAGGAGTTTAATATTAAGAGACATCATGAAATTAAACATCAATTTGAAAAATCTTAATTTACACAACACTGTCAAAGCAAATTAAAGTCACTGTTTTCTGCCCTTAACGATAAAGTTGGTTAGTTTATGACTAGTTTACTACTACATAACAACCAACAGATGCATAATAATAACAGATAAATTTAATATATAGTGTAACTGTCCAGTTTTCATCTTCATCCAGTAACTATGTGTCCAGCTGTAGCCTGATCTTCCCCCTGTTATCACCAGCAGTAATTTTCAGTGTGGCCTTCAACATTTACAGCCCAGATACTGCAGGATTTGTCACACTGCGTATTCAGAGATGACCTTCTGCATGCTGCTGCAGTTAAGAGCTGTTATGAGTCGCTTATTCATCACTTGTTCCACGGCCAAGTCACGTCAATTGAGCCTGTACTTGTCTTGTACTTTTTAATAACTGAACCATATGGACACAACTGTGGGTTTTATATGGAACCAGTATAAAAGAGTGTAGACTTGGCTGAGTTCTTGAATGTACATTCTAAAATAACAATATAAAACTCAATTAAAAGTGCAGAAACTGGTTTGTAGAGAAAGTTTGGTTACTGTACCACAATCTAACTCAATGTAATCAGTGCCATCAACGATAGCAAGAGATTCAATCCCAGATGCAGTTAAATTATCCCAAACCATAATACTACCACCACCAAGTTTCACAGATGGTATGAGGGTTTTTAACCTGTAACATATATATTACGTAGTGAAGTAAAAACAATACTCAAGTAAATACAGATTAAGGAATTGAAGTACTTAAGTACAGTAATGAAGTAAATACTATACTCCAGTAGATACATATACAGTATTTTAGTACTTAAGTACAGTAGTGAAGTAAAAGATAATACTCCAGTAGATACAGATACAGCATTTTATTACTTAAATACAATAGTGAAGTAAAAACGATACTCCAGTAGATACAGATACAGTATTTTAGTCCTTAATTACATTAGATAGAGATACAGCATTTTAGTACTTAAGTACAGCAGTGAATTAAAATAATACTTCAGTAATAATAATAATAATAATAATAATAATAATAATAATAATAATAATACATTTTATTTCAGGCGCCTTTCTGTCACTCAAGGACACCTTACAAAGTGCAAAATAAGCATTAAATAAAACATACAAAATACACAACATTTAAAAAACAGGTTAAAAAAAAGAGAAAACAATCAGATGGAATAGGCTAGTTTAAACAGGTGAGTTTTGAGTGTGGATTTGAATTGTGAGAGTGAGTTAATTTGTCTGATTTGAGGTGGTAAAGAGTTCCAGAGTTGGGGAGCAGAGCGGCTGAAGGCTCTGCTCCCCATGGTGGTGAGGCGAGCAGTGGGGACGGTAAGGTGGATGGAGGAGGAAGATCGGAGGGAACGAGATGGAATTACAACCTGAAGAAGATTAGAGAGATATGAAAGCGCAGCGAAAGTTCTACTAAAGACTCCAATGCTATGTCACCTAATTACCTATCCAATCAGCTGTTCCCTCTGCCTTTAAATAAGATCACTCATTCAGTACCTTTGCTGCCTTTCAGATGCTGATGGTCGTTCTTAGTGCCGTTGTCCGCAGTTCTCTCACTTATGTCCCGTTCTCGCTTCTCGTGTGTCCGACCGGCGTCTCGTGTTGGCCTCCTGCTGCTGACCTCCTACTGCTGGCCGCTTTGTCGTCGGACGCCTCCCGCTCCTACTGACGGCTGCTGCTCCCCACGTCCGGTCGGCGGTGCACGGAAGACGCAATCTGCTTGCCACGCGCCGCGCCGTTGGCTGGCCGGCCCGCTTCTCTACCCCCTCCTGCTCTGTCCCGCCACCGCCCCAGCCCAATGTCGGCGATAAGCCCCAGCTGTCCCAGTCCTTCAGGTTCGGAGTTCGGACTCTGGTTTGGTCGCTGTCGAAGAGCGCTGTGGATCTGCTTCCGGGTTGCCTCTCCCTGTAACGCAGTGTTCTGTCGTATTGTGCAACCCGTCGAGTTGTGCTTCTCGACGCCGGTGCCCATGCGCGGGACCCTTGTTTGTTTTCTTATTTTGTGGTTTTCTGTTAAGTTGTGGTCTCCCCTCCTTACTCTAAACTGTCCTCCGATATTTTGTTTCGGCTTTATGAAATTCCTGCTGAAGCATGTTTGAATATGGGGCTTTTTCTAGCGCTTTTATTTTTTTATTTTTGTACTAGAGTAGCACGGTTCGAAAGGGTGGCAAGTTGCAACGGAGCACCGGTTCACCCGGCCCCTCTGCCTTCGCTCCGCCTCCCCTGGCCTATGCTGCTGCTGCGACTGGCGCGGACCTGCCCATATCTTTCTCCTTCTGGCGCGCTCTCCCTGGACCTTTGACTGTTGCTGCGCTGACTGGCGCGCTCCTGCCTGGATCTTCTACTGTTGCTGTGCTGCCTAGCGCGCTCCTGGATCGTTCGCCGCTACTGCGCTGCTGGTGCGCTTCTGCTGGATCTGCTGCTACTGCTACTGCGCTGCTGGTGCGCTTCTGTCGGATCTGCTGCTGCTACTGCGCTGCTGGTGCGCTTCTATCGGATCTGCTGCTGCTGCTGCTACTGCGCTGCTGGTGCCCTTCTGCTGGATCTGCTGGGTCTGCTGCTGCTGCTCCTGCGCTGCTGGTGCCCTTCTGCCGGATCCGCTGCTGCTGCTACTGCCCTACCTGGTGCTTCCGCCAGATCTGCTGCTGCTACTGCCCTACCTGGCGCTTCTGCTGGATCTGCTGCTACTGCCCTACCTGGCGCTTCTGCTGGATCTGCTGCTGCTGCTGCTACTGCCCTACCTGGCGCTTCTGCCGGATCTGCTGCTGCTGCTACTGCCCTACCTGGCGCTTCTGCTGGATCTGCTGCTGCGCTGCCACACGTGTTTCTGCCTGGGTCCTCTGCTGCATGGCCTCTTCCTCCTCCTGTTTAGCTACTGCCGTGCCTGGCCCGGCTTTTGGTAGGCCGTTTGTTTCTCCTGATGCTGCTATGGTTTTCCCCGTGCTTGCGTGCTGTCATCCTACAAGGTAAGGTTCTTCTTTTGCCTTCCTTCCGAAGCCCGTTTGCCCCCGGCGCGTGGATGGTCCTCTTTGCAGTCTTTTGACCTTATGGCTGGCCGCTCTTCTACCTCTTTTCTTTTTTTCTTCTGTTCTGTCTTCTGTTCGCTGTTCTGTTGATTTTTCCGGACTTTTAACTCCTTCCGTCGGGGGCGTGATGCTGCTGCTGCCTGCTTTTTGATTCAGTCGCACTTCTCGGCCATTCTACCACTCACTACTTCATTCTTCCGCCGTCTCTTCCCCGACCTCGCCTCCCTTACTGTCACATACAGTTACTCATGATTGGGTTTTCACGTATTCGCTTCTTCGACATATTTTGTATCATATGCATGTTTGTGTTTCTCGGTGCTTTCAGTCTCTTGCGATCCATGTCATTGCTCCTTGCATTTTGCTCCTTAAATTATTTGATGGCAGTTGGCAACATCTGCTGCTCTGCTTAGTTTACGGTAATAATAATGGTAATAATACTAATAGTACTAATAGTGATAATGGTCATAATAATAGTACTAATAATAGTAATAATGATAATAATAATGCCGATGTTACTCTTTATTTTGTGGCACCTTCATACATTACAATGCAGCTCAATGTGTGCTGTACATAGAATAAGCACAAAAAAATGATTAAATAATAATTAATAATAATGCTAGTAATGCTAGTACTAAAAAAAAAAAAAAAATACTAGAATACTAACTGATATAAAATAAGTTGTCCGACTGTAATATTATTTAAAAAATATATTTATTTATATAAAAAATAAATAATGATAATAATAATAATAATAATAATAATAATAATAATACTGTTGCTATTACGAATTATTGTAACTGTGAAATGGATAACTTGTTAAAGCTTAGTTTAAAGGAGTATGTCTTACTCTGCGTTTTAACACTGTTTGCTGCTGAACTGCTTCCCGACTTATCTTCTTATTACCTTTTCTATTCTATTTAATCTTCTTATATCTTTTATATTCTTCTGTGTTTTGATCCGTATCTAGTGTGTTTCTTTATTCTTGCTGTTCTTTATTTCTTATAAATTGTGCTGTTGCTGCTGGATGTCTACATTTCCTTGGGGCTATTTCATATCTATATATCTGTATCTTTATCTGTCTCTGGGTTTGTGATTTCGCTTGGGTGCTTTAATTTCCTTTGGGATAAATAATATGTCTATATATCTCTTTATCGGTCTCTGGGCTCGCGATTTCGCTTGGGTGCTTTTGTGTCTTCTCTGTTTGCTGTGTCGTTCGTGGCTTTTCTAGTCTCGCTTTCTTGGTTGTGGTCCGGTATTTCTACTTGTTCTCCTCGGCGCCGTTTCTTCGGCTGCGCTCGCTGCGAGCGCCGCTCTGTTTGTCGGTTTTGGGTATTTATTTCCAAGGGCGATAGTTTGCCGACTGTTGGCAATTAATTTTGACCCTCACCCCTGGATCTGCCTCTCAGTTCTGTACGAAATGATCGGTGGTGATCGCGTGCGTTTCATTACTTTTTATTTTCTCTGAAATTATTAATAAATACATTGTGACCGCGAAGCTGTGATCACGATCCTCATTTAAGTTGTTCTTTCTGCACTCCGATCATGTCATTGCTCAATTTACTCACCTGGGAATCAGTAATTATAAATTAATTCCATAATTGTTAACAAACGTTCTCTCTACAAAAATTATTGATGCCAATTAATAAGGAACGTCGTAATAGTCAGATTATCCGAGTTCGTTTTCTAATCCAGCTATATGCTTACTCCTCAAAGGCATTGCAAAAAAAAAAAAAAAAAAAAAAAAATCCTCTTCCTCAATTTAATATAGCTTGCCATTTACAGAAATAAATCTAATTTACAAGTCTGATATATTCTCCCTATGTTTCAACTGCATACGGCAGCTTTTATGGATTTAAGCGCACAGGCATTTCACGAGCGCGCGCCGACAGTATTTATTTGATCAGTTCAATGCCTCACGCTGTCTGATTTAAGCTCTACTCCTTCCTTCATTACTGTTTTCACGAAACATTCTGTTGCAGATAACAGGGCCCTGTTTTACAATTAAAATGCTAAAAGTGCACTCCGATTTCTGTCTTTACACTTCTGGGGCTAGCTATCTGCTTTCACGCTCTTCTAAACTTTATGCGCCTCTGTTTGGTTTTACCTAATAGCTACCCTATGGCGAAACAGTGGTCAGATTTCACCTGTCAAATGTCACTTAGGAAACGCTGACCATCTCCATCCTGCTACGCTGTTCGCTCTCTTTAGGAACGACGCAGCCACATCCTCAGCGAAGCTGACGTCACCATCTTGCTACTTGAGAGACGGGTAATTTCAGCACACCTGTCACACATTAGACCAGAACTGGACCTACTGCTGAACGCTCAGCAAGCTCATTCAACACTGTCTAAGTAAGTATTATTTATAAGCAAACACTGGAGGCGGTGGAAGTACTACATACTTTAGAGTATGTTAATTTATGCATCAATCCGGCGATTTAAATGATCTATTATACATCAACATTTGCTTTTGTTTCAATGCTTCACTAACAGTATTAACCAGTATTAAAACGATCTGTGATGCTCTCCCAACACTGCTGATTATCACATGTCTATACCTATAGCTTAAGGCATTATGGCCCGTGGTCATTTACATCAACACATGCCAGGAGACAATCTCCTCTTTATCTTGGGCTCACAGCCCAGACGACATGACATGAGGATTATTGCATGTTACTAACAGCATGTTTTTTTAGGGGTCGAACCCCGCGCTTGTCAGGCGCAACGCCCAAGCGTTTTACAGGGCCCGCAGCCCGTTACTAACAGCAACGCATGCTTTGGGGGCGGTCCCCGCGCATGATGGGCTCGATGCCCAACCTAGATGCATGTTTTGGCCATGGCCCTCACTAATAGCAACGCATGCTTTGATTGGGCTCGACGCCCACGTGTATAAATGTAGGGCCCGCGGCCCGTATGCTTGGGGGCGCACCCCTCGCCTAACCTCATTTTCTTCTTGCTAACGTCTCTTCCTTCTTCCCCTTCTTCACTCCTCTGTCACACAATTTCCCTTTGATCTCATTTAGTGTACGAGTGAAGGGCTCGAGCCCGTACGCTTCGGGGGCGCATCCCGCTCAGGCTCGTAGCAAGCGTATGTATGAGTGAAGGGCATCGGCCCATACTAACAGCATGGAAAGTTGGCGCAATGCAAGCGCATCACTGGACACTACACCCACGTTAACTCTGCTTGTTACTGCACAGGTCACCCACATTTAGATACATCAAGCATGTGCTCACTTAACACAATCCACAAGTTAAATGCTAATAAACTCACTCATGCATGGGGATATCCGAGGTATAAAAGGAAATGCTTCACTGTCCACAGTCACCGGTGCTAAAGAGCTATCATTTAAAAGTACGGTATCGTTTATTATTATGCTGATTATTAATCAAACGTTTCTTTTATTACAGGATGTAGGATAAAGTAAAGATCTACCGGTGGGTATATATATATATTAATTCTTTTTCTTTTGGGGTTGGCTCCGCCCCTGTCTCCAATGTACGACAGGATCTGCAGAGCCCAGATGTATCAAGTCCTGGGCCGATGACGGGGCCACGCCAAAGACTCTACTAGAAGACTGTTTCATTATAACCTCTTCATATATGTATCTTTGTTTTGCTAAATATGTTAAAACATTAAATCGTGCAACTGACAACATTTCTTCCGGAGTCGTAATAGTAGAAATGAAAGCGCAGCGAAAGTTCTACTAAAGACTCAAATGCTACGTCACCTAATTACCTATCCAATCAGCTGTTCCCTCTGCCTTTAAATAAGATCACTCATTCAGTACCTTTGCTGCCTTTCAGATGCTGATGGTCGTTCTTACCCTCCTCCTTCCCCACCGCCTCCAGGTTGGTCCCGTTTGGTTGCCCGGGGGTTGGCTCCGCCCCTGTCTCCAATGTACGACAGGATCTGCAGAGCCCAGATGTATCAAGTCCTGGGCCGATGACGGGGCCTACGCCAAAGACTCTACTAGAAGACTGTTTCATTATAATAATAATGTTGTTGATGTGTGATTGAAATGAAAGAGTACTGTCCAGGATGACACCCAGACTCTTTACCTGTGGGGAGGGGGAGACAGAACAGTTGTCAATGTTAAGAGAGAGACTGTTGGTTTTGGATAGAATTGATTTTGTGCCTAGGAGGAGAACCTCAGTTTTATCACTGTTAAGTTTTAGTAGATTTGAATTGAACCATAGTTTTATTTCAGCCAAACAGTCAGTAAGGTAGGAGGGTGGAAGATTGGAGGTGGGTTTGGTGGCAAGGTATAGCTGGGTGTCGTCCGCATAACAGTGGAAATGGATGTTGTATTTGCGGAAGATATTACCAAGGGGAAGGAGATAAATGATGAATAGGAGGGGCCCCAGGACAGAGCCCTGGGGCACACCTGAAGTGACAGGAGAAGGCAGAGAAGTAAAAGTTTTGAGCTGAATGAACTGAGTGCGGGAGCTGAGGTATGATTTAAACCAATTTAGAGGAGTCTGAGTGATACCAATGGAAACTAGTCTATTGAGGAGTGTGGTGTGACAGATGGTGTCAAATGCTGCACTAAGGTCAAGAAGGATGAGGATGGAAAGTAAACCGGAATCACAGTAATTACAGTAGATACAGATACAGCATTTTAGTACCTAATTACAGTAGATACAGATACAGTCTTTATTTACTTAAATACAGTATTGAAGTAAAAACTATTCTCCAGTAGATAGATACAGTATTTTAGTACTTAATTACAGTAGATACAGGTACAGTATTTATGTACTTAAGTACAGTAGATACTGATACAGTACTTTAGTTCCTAATTACAGTAGATACAGATACAACATTTTAGTACCTAATTACAGTAGATACAGGTACAGTATTTATGCACTTAAGTACAGTAGATACTGATACAGTACTTTAGTTCCTAATTACAGTAGATACAGATACAGCATTTTAGTACTTAAGTAAAATAGTGAAGTAAAAATAATAGTCCAGTAGATACAAATACAGCATTTTTAATACTTAATTACAGTAGATACAGGTACAGTATCTATGTACTTAAATACAGTATTGAACTAAAAACTATTATCCAGTAGATAGAGATACAGTATTTTAATACTTAATTACTGTAGATACAGATACAGCATCTACTTCCTTACTTTGCATCTCTGGTCAATAACCCTTATTGTAAAATCTTATCAAGATGTCTTTTTCAGTAAGTGGTTGAAAAGACATTTATGTAAGGACGTATTATTTATGTAGAGATGTGGTTCCTGAGTTCCTTCAAGTTAAAGTTATTAAAGATAAATTCTGTATATATTCTACTGTAAGTTTTAGTGAAATCTATATGTAGAAAATGCATTCTTACATAAATGTCTTTTCAATCTCTATAGAAATGAAAAAAACATCCTTTAAACAACAGTTAAAGTGGTGTGAGTGTTGCAGGGAGAGGAACAAGGTTAAGAGTGTGAGAGAGAATGAGAGAGAGAGAGAGAGAGAGAGAGATAAAGAAAGAGAGAGAGAGAGAGAGAAAGAGAAAGAGAGAGAAAGCATCTCTTGAGATGGAGAGAAAAGAAGATGTGTGGTAGAGTTTCTGATAATAGCAGAGCTGAAGGACACACACACTCACACACACACACACATCTCTACTGCCTGATGGGAGCTTGCCTTCAAATGCATGGAAAAACACACACACACACACATTCGTCTGGATACAGCATGATGATGCTGTAGACTCATCTCTGTATGTGGTGATGTGATATTCACTGACAGTGCGTGATGTCAGCGATATTTCAAACAATGCTTGTTAGCTTGAGCTAGACTCTCTCTCTGTGTGTGTGTGTGTGTGTGTGTGTGTGAGGGTCCGTGATTTAGCCTGACTTGGTGGTCAAAAGTGAGGAAACAAAATGTCATTCCTTTTCCTTCTTCACACAATCAGACACCTCCAGCATAAGATGGGCTTAATGAGAAATGGTGTAAAACACACACACACACACACACACACACACACACAATGGCAAACACAAGCTCTATAAATGCCTTGGGGTATGCCCTCTTGTGGCAAAATCCAGGGACCTATCTTACACCCTGTGTAAGGTGCGTCCTTGTGATGCTCATTGCTATCTTACACCTCGTGAACAGTCTATGTTCATTGTTTGCACCTGCGTCATTTAAATAGCAACGGTGCTTCTGAATATATCTACACTGATGGTCTGGAAGTGAGGTGTGTTCAGGTACATTTCTGACGTGTTGCTATTTTGGCGGCGGAAAACACAGGTGCGCCACTGACTCATTAAAACCCTGACACCAGTCAGATGTTCATTGCTATCTTAGCATGGGTTGCACAAGCGGTGCACAAGCCCAAATTTACATCAGCAATAAGCAAAATACTTTTTTTTTTCTTTTTTGGATATGTCAGAAAGTATATTGATACACCTGGGTGGGGCTGTCAGGAAGGGGGGAGGGAAATGTGGGTGGTAGTTTAAAAAAAAAAGAAAGAAAAACAATAAAAACAATTGTTCACAAAAAAAGCAATAAGCAAAATACTAAATAAATGAAGCATATCGTTTTTTTCATGTCCAGGTAGCTGCGTTGTTAAAGAGGCACTAAAATCCCTGATTTTTACTGAGTAACACTTAAATTTAAAAATAGCTAAAAAAAATTGATGAGTAGTTTGAAAAGGGTACTGGGTGATGTATGGGTTAAGAGGTGAGGCAGGAGAGAGAGCTGATTGGTTGAGCTTCAGCAGCAGCAGTGTGCCTCTGATAGCAGTGAGACGCAGATGGTTGGACGTCAGCAGGAGTGTGTGATTATTAATTGTCTAATCTGCATATTGTGATGTTGTGTCTGTGTTCAGGTATGTTTTATAACTTTAAATAATAAAAACATGTTTAGCTTTTAATAGAAAAAAAATGGTTTAGGGTTAAGTGGCTCTTCAAGGTGTGCCACTGACTCATTAAAACCCTGACAACAGTCTACATTCAGTTGTCTAATCCTATCTTAGCCATTCATGAGCACCAATGCTGCTTACACACTTAACAATACACTTAACAATAACTCAACAATAAACAGAATAAAGAATAAAATAAATAACATTGCTGTTCCCTTAAATGAGCTGTTGGTGTTTCTTCACAGTGTGAACAAGCAGGTCAGTATTAAATTCTCTGCTGAGATGTGTAAAAGCGCCACGCCGTTAAGATACGAATGCGCCAAAGTCAGAGCTCACCTGACTCTTAAAGGGAATGACAACTGACACACTGTTTGGTTTATTTCACGTTATTCCCCAAAAAAACACACCCATGATTCATTATTTACCATTTTTAAGAAGTACTAAAAATTAAGTACATGCCTTTTGCCTGTTTCGAGCCATGCAGGGTGTACTTTTCCCATTGTTACGATAGTAAAGACACACTGACACGCCATAAATCAAGCTGCAGGCTGCACGGTTTGACGGCTCGTCTATAGATTGCTAAAATAAGCCCCCAGTGTTTTATCAGTCCACACCTGTAATCATCTACATACAGTATCTTCCTGAGACAGAACTGCAGGCTGGGTATTGCAGCAGTTCGGGGTGAGTTATTTTTTTAGTCAGTAAGTGTACAAATTTGATAACACACACAGTGGTGGCTGTTTGTAGCCTCCAGGGAACTGCAGGCTGCTCACGTAAATTCATTTCTTTGCCGCGTTGCTACGGTCTGCTTCTCAATTGCCTTTTAGCAACACAACAGCAGACATCAAGCGGACAATCTGCTTTTGTACTCTTTGCTGTGCAGAACAGATTCGGTCCACAGCCTCAGCGCCTGCTGATGAAGTCGAGTGAAGTCGAGACTCCGGCGAAAAGCCTGTGGAAGTGGAAGAGCTGAGCGGGGGGTTTGGGGTTGAATTTGATTGAATTGACTGGAATTAGAGTTGATATTAGGGTGATATAGTAAAATCATGTGCAAAAAGTCATGGTCAGCAGTGTTGGTATAGTATACTGTCCTTTCCTAAAGGCCAATCAATTAATATCTGCTTTAGACCTAAAACATTTGAATTTGTCTTTAAAATATGAATTTAAGACAAAATATCAAATTTCAGCTTTTATTTCCAGGTATTTACTGTACATCTAGATCTGATACACAGTTCAGAAGATTCAGTAGCATCTTCTGTCTTAATCCACCTATTTTTCTTGTGAGAAAAAGTATTGTAACATTTAACTGTTACATGTGTTTTATTGCCTAGGTGTGTCCTAATTCATTAATTATTCATACAACAAATACATAGGACTGAATGTCTATGTATATATGTATAGTTAGAGGAGTAACCAACATAAAAACCAGAGAGCTATGAGAGTATATGGGTGAAAAACAAGCAGTCATGGAGCTGAGAGAAGGACATTTGGAATATCTTGAAGAAGAAAGTCGTCACTGGTGTACTAGGTTACAGATGATGGACAGGTAAACCAAGGGAAACCACAGCTGCTAATGACAAAAAAATTACTGAGTACTGTTTATAAAACCATTAATACAACTATTAGTAACATCATCAACAACCTCCATAGGGCAGGAGTGAAGGTATCCTGTAGTCCCTGTGTCAGCTATCTGTCAGCTAGAGTCACTTAGATATTTGTCGTTTTATGGCTTTATGAGACATTTTGAGGTGCTTGAAAACTGTTAACTTGGAACAAAGAGTAAATATTGCAACTATAATTATTCTAAAACATTGTCTTGGGTTGTACATATATTTCTTGGTACCACTTTAAAATAAGACTACCTTTATAAAGGGTTTATAAATGGTTTACAATTAGTTTATTAATGGTTACTAATTAGGTTGTAAATGCCTTAAAAAACATTGATAATCAGTTATAACACATACGTAGAGAGGGCAACAATGACCAATAGTCAACCCCCAGCCATCTATATTGTTGACCTTTTTATGTATGTGTTATAACTGATTATTAATGATTTTTAAAGCATTTACAACCTACTTAGTAACCATTAATAAACTAATTGTAAACCATTTTTAAACCCTTTATAAGGGTTGTAGTCTTGTTTTAAAGTGGTACCATTTTTTTATTGTGTGGCCTTGATAGACCTCTAGAAAAGTTGTAACCGTCATTTTTAACATTCTATCCAGCGTTAGTTCCCCACAGATGCCAGTCTAGCTAATTAGCTGATACCTGTCTGGTAGAGAGTAACGTCAGGCTGTGTTGGGGCTGGCAGTTCTGAATCTTTCATGTAGCTCCAGCTGTGTGAGATAAGGAGATAATGAATGCTCACAGTAATCTAGGTCTTGTTTTGCTGCTGCGGGAGCATTAAAATCTGCTAGCAGTTTCTAGAACGCTGTTAACAGTAGTGTTGGGCTCATTTTTAGTTTTAGCTTTCAGCTTTCAGACCTGAATTATCTCCATTGACAGAAAAAAAAATTGCATAGATGGAATTCTTTTTACGTGTGCAAGCAAATGTTCTACTATAAAATCTGTATAGCGAGAAATCCAATTAAGTTAAATATTTAATATTTTTGTTTTTGTTATATTTCATATTTACTTCTTTATTTCATAAATCGTCTATAAACAGTAAAAAGACATGATTAAAAAGTGTTATAATCACATTAAAGTAGTAAAAAATGTATTTAAAACGGCTCTAGTACTAACCTACTATTTTTCAGTGCTGTGGGCGGGGCTACGTTTCTGTTTATTGGTTAATGAACTTGTTTATTGGCTGGTTCATGGTCAATTCTGATGGACAACAGCACTCAAACAGTGTTATGTGCAACAAAATTATTATATTAAACTAAAGAAAATACATGATGTCCATTGTAATGGATGCTGGGTCTGAAAGGGATAAATTGGATGGATGCTGGGAAATGCTGTGGGATTTATTGTAAATGTATCACTTAAAAAAGAAGGGAGAAGGAAGAAGGAATGGAAATTAAATTGAGTTTTTGTGAATTTTAGTGCATGCTTGACCACCAGGTTAAAGGTTTAGGAACAGTTTTTTTCCCCACTGTCATCAGACTCTTAAACCTGCGTCAGAAATAACTCGGCATTCTACTGTCTACATTTTCACATTTTTACCGTCATTTCTCTGTGGCAAATGCTTATTTTTAGCTGTTGCACGTTTGGCACGCCTCCCTGCTGTAGATAATCATGTTCTTAATGGTAAATACTGTTAAAAAACTGGTAAAAACTGGTAAAACTGGTAACTGGTAAAAAAGGCAGCCATTGGCTTCTTGAATCTAGTGATTACACTTTATTTTATCTTGCCATCTCTGAAGTTTCTATGTCTACATTTCTTATAACAATGCAGGTTAATGATGCATCAATTTAAAAAAAAGAAAAAACAGAGTTTTCTGGTTTGATATCTCCATGTTGGCAGTAGCTCTTGTAACAGCACCACTAGCAGCACCAGTATAGAACAAGTATCCAGCAAAAGCTCTTAAAAAAGAGGTAACTTGACCAAGAAACTCAGGGCAACAAAACTCCTAGGATCTACAAGACCACTTTGATTTTAACATTATTGATTGGGCTTTGCAGGAATGAATGCAGAAGCACTTTAAGGTGGTCCTGATTAGAGCCAGTTTCATCATTCTATGATACCTGAAGTTTCTATGTCTACATTTCTTACACCAATGCAGGTTAATGATGCATGAATAAAAAAAGAAGACATAAACAGAGTTTTCTGGTTTGATATCTCCATGTTGGCAGTAGCTTATATAGCAGCACCATTAGCAGCATCAGTATAGCACAGGTATCCTGCAAAAGCTCTTAAAAAATATGTAACATGACCAAAAAAACTCAGGGCAACAAAGCTCCTGGGATCCACAAGACCATTGTAATTTTAACATTATTTGATTGGACTTTGCAGGGATGGTCGCAGAAGCACATTAATGTGGTCCTGATGAGAGCCAGTTTCATCAGTCGATGATACCTGAAGTTTCTAAGTCATTTCATATAACAATGCAGGTTAATGATGCATGAATAAAAAAAAAGACAAAAGACAAGTTTTCTGGTTTGATATCTCCATATTGGCAGTAGCTCTTGTAGCAGCACCATTAGCAGCATCACATTTACTCAGGTAATCTGCAAAAGATGGTGAAAAGAATTGAGATTTAAAAAAAAGCTCAGGGCATAAAAACTCCTGTAATCTAAAAAAATAAAAATTTAAAATAAAATTATTAATTGGGCTTTGCAGGGATGGTCACAGAAGCACTTTGCTATGTTTTATTTCAGTATTTTGTCTTCTTCTGGTTTAAATATCTAACAGAGATGGGCGTCACATTATAATTATTCAAGGATTTACCTGCATTTAGCTAAACTCATGCTCGAAAAGCTCCAAAGAAACTCAGGGTCTGTCTAAAAAGTCTTAAAAAAACTGTTTTTATGGAATTGCATGAAATTGCATGTCATTTTTCCATATATAAACGACTGTACTGGTCGGCATGCCGATCAAGTGTATTTTTGGAGGTCAGAAACTGCCCAGTTTCCACTTGATCATGAACACGGCATTATTCTCTCCCTGTCTAGACAGACTCTCTGAAAGTGTGTCCTTCCACATCTCACACATCAGTAGACTGGCTGTACATAACTTCTGACACAGTGAAAAATAAGGTTTTAATGTTGGATACAGAAAGTGACCTACACTCAGCAGAGACTGGAACTCATCTGATACAGCCAACAGGTCTGTTTAGATATTTTATATACTGTAATTCAACTGAAATACTGTATATTAAATATGAGAAATACAGGGGTTGGACAATGAAACTGAAGCACCTGTCATTTTAGTGTGGGAGGTTTCATGTCTAAATTGGAGCAGCCTGGTGGCCAATCTTCATTAATTGCACATTGCACCAGTAAGAGCAGAGTGTGAAGGCTCAATTAGCAGGGTAAGAGCACAGTTCTGCTCTAAATATTACAATGAACACAACATTATGGGTGACATACCAGAGTTCAAAAGAGGACAAATTGTTGGTGCACGTCTTTCTGGAGCATCTGTGACCAAGACAGCAAGTCTTTGTGATGCATCAAGAGCCACGGTATCCAGGGTAATGTCAGCATACAACCAAGAAGAACCAACCACATCCAACAGGATTAACTGTGGACGCTGTAAGAGGAAGCTGTCTGAAAGAGATGTTCGGTGCTAACCCGGATTGTATCCAAAAAACATAAAACCACGGCTGATCAAATGTTGAAATCTCTACCTAGTACCTAGTACACCAGTGATGACTTTCTTCTTCAGTTCCAATTGGATTTCTCACTTGAAAAAATGTCTAATAAACTGCACCAGCCCTAAGTTCAGAAAGAGTAGTGTAATAGACATTTTATTGTCACTTTTATCTGTTAGTGTCTCATTAAATCAGTCCTACGCTCAGTACTGTATAACTTCTGTCTGTGGAGATGTTTCTATGGGGTTTGGATGTGCAAAATACTGTATAATGCTATGGTATCATTGGCATTGCGAACAGGGCTAACCTGGGACATAAATATTGGGATATATTTTATTTGGCTTCTTCATAAAACAATGTAAAATTATAGAGAATCCAATTGCTGTAAACTTCAAAGTCTTTAGATAACACTTTTTTGGAGACTTTTGGAAATAGTGTACACTTGTGGGAATCTTGGGTAACACTTTACAATAAGGACAAATTAAGGCCCAGTCCCATTTCACCGCTTGGCTCTACCCCTTCTTTTTGAGTGTAACCCTTCCCCTGGAACAGAGTTAGAAGAAGAAGGGGTGAATTCTCCCCCCTAAGAATTGGGACAACCCTTCAACAAGCACCCGATAAGACATCAGGAGAGCTAAAGTTCAGTAACCTAACTGCTGCTGCTGCTGCTGGATAACTAGTTAACTTTAGGGTGTGTTTTATTGTATGTCTTCAGAAACGGGGGAGATGGTGCTGAATTAAATTATTATTGTCCATTTCTTAATTCCTTTGTGATGGAGAGCTGAAATTAGCTTTGATTAGTTTTTATTATATTTTATTTTTTGTTCCGCCTTAAATGCTGCAGCTCCTGGTGTCTGTTGAATCATTTAAGGTGGAACAGGAAAGTTAGCTAGCAAGCTAGCTACTGAGACGAACTACTAGAGAGCTTTTTTATGCTTGTTATGAAGAATTCGGCCATAAAACATTGAAACTACACATTAAACTCTAAGAGCTAATCCTCACTTTTAATAAGGAAAATACTTTTAATACATTTGTGGGTTTCTTTGGTTGCATGTTAATTCTCATACCAGTGTAGCCCTCCAGTCTAACAAGATTTAGGACACCCCTACCTCTTGGTGTGCACATTCAAAACAGAGAGGTACAGGTAAGTGTTAGGGCCAAGGGGTAAAATGAGATCAGACCTAAATCTTAAGCATTAAAATGTAGTTTACGTTCAATAGTGTCTTAACTAGTGTCAATGAATATTTAGTTGAGACATTACTTATTATAGTCTTGGCTTTAAAATAATTAGTAAGTAATTCAGTTACCATATTCCACAAAATCCTAATTTTATTATAACTAGATACAATTAGTTCAACTTTAAATAATGAGCTTTTACGTAAACTTTATTTTAGGGTCATGTTAAGAATATATTTGTAAAAACAAAATAATACATATTTTATCTAAATATGCAAGACAACAAAGGAAACACTCTGAACCTTTTGTTTTTTCTTATTATTTTTTAAGACTTAGTTAAAGCTGCTTATTGTAGTTGGAATCAGAGTATTAAATATAGATTTAGAACAAAAGCGGGCACAAAAGCACGTACGAAGCAAAAAGGCTGCTAAATGTCAATACCATCTCTTTGATCTGTTGCTTAGAGACGTCAATACAACTAAATGTCTGGTGAAAGATCATGAGGGCAGTAATGAATAAAGGAATTTTCTCTTGTTCATGTTTAATGCATGACTTCTCATTATTTCATCTGTTTTTTTCTATAATGTAAATAAATAGTGAAATGATCCTTCATAGAGATTTTTGGCAGCAGGTAATATAAACGTTAGATACTGTAACCCAAACCCTCCCCATTACCCAAAGGCCGTTTTTATTGCAACACATTGTTATTAATGCGATTCATTGCTTTTATCACTGACCTCACGTGTAAAGCTGGTGTTGTGCTGAATTCAGCACCCCCGCCACGCAAAGCACCCTCTCTCAGGAGCGCGCACTTACGTCTTCTTGATAGAAGCAGAGATAATTGCTTTAGCTAACATGTTGTATACTTGTGTAGGTATAAAACCCTCAGAAATTTCATCCAGCCTTTATCACCATCTCTCATCATCATCTCTCTCTCTCTCTGGGTGAATCTGTGGTTGAGATTATCAGTATTGAAATATTGAAGAGGCTTCATTAAAGCTTTATTACACTGTCCCTGACAGCTGCACACCCCCACCCAGCCAGAACTCAGCTCAGTCTGTATTCATTACTCATATGGAACAAAGAGCCTTTATGACTGCTGGGGTAGAGTCTGCTGGATAAGATACTATGTTGACTGGATATACTGTATTTCAGTCAACATTTAATTTCACTACAAACCACAACCAGGTCTGATTACTGCCAGACCTGTAGAATCAAGAAATCACTTATAAAATAGAACCTGTCTGACAACATGAAGCAGATTAAAGATCTCAACAAAAAGCAAAACAGATGAGAAAATAAAGTCATTGATCATCTATCAGTCTGGAAAAGATTATAAAGTCATTTCTAAAGCTTTGGGACTTCAGAGAACCACAGTGATTCACTATTATTCACTAATGGAGAAAAAAAACATGGAACACTGGTGAACCTTCCCAGGAGTGACCGGCCGACCAACCGAATTTACTCCAAAAGGGCCTGAAGAACTCATCCAGGAGATCCCAAAAGAACCCAGAACTACATTTAAAGAACTGCAGGATCTCACTAAAGCCTCAGTTAAGATCAGCGTTAATGATTCAATAATAAGAATAAAGAGACTGGGTAAAAATGGTCTCCATGGGAGAATTCCAAGATAAAAAAACACAACTCATCTCACATTTACCTAAAAACATCTAATTTCAGAAAAAAGAGCATCATACTGAACGTAAAACATGGTGGTGGTAGTGTGATGGTCTGGGGCTTCTTTGCTGCTTCGCTTAAGAACCTGGACAACTTGCTGTAACTGGGGAAAGTTAAAAAATAACCCAAAAAAACTAGCAAACAGAATGTGATGTTAAAAATCTAAACTCAGTGAAAGTTAGGAGACTAGCTAGGAGACCTCTTGCTACGTCACTTTAGCTCGACCAATCACCAGCTTCCACCTGTCTTTAAAATACCTCTAGTTACACCTGTCCTCCTGCTTACAGAAGCAGCTGATTTATGTTTCACCTTCATCCACCATGTCGGTAAATAACTTATTTTTTATTTTGGTTTTAACTGTTAAATGTGTGACTATTTTTATCTTTTTAATGAAATATTTCTTTTATAAACATTTTTAAATATTTTATGTTACAGTGGTGCCTTGTTTCATTTTAATTTATACAATTTGTAAAATTTTTGACTTTCTAAAAATTTTGATTTGAAGTGGATTTTTTGATCAAATGTCTTCTTTTAGTTATATATTTGATTTAGATGTTGGCTGCTTTTTTTAATCAAATATCCAACTTTAGAATTTAGATTTTGACTATTTAGACCCTTTTTTAGTTATCTATATGAGCGCTGTAAACTGTGCACCATGCAGCTTGATTTACAGTGTGTCAGTGTGTGTCTTTGCTATCATAATGACGGGAAAAGTATACCTTGATTTAAAAGTAGCAAAATGCATGAACTAATTTTCGTAATTAATCATGGGTGTGTTTTGGGGCGTAATGTGAAATAAACTAATCAGTATGTCACTTTAACAGCCATTCCCTTTAAGAGCCAGGTGCGCTCTGACTTTGGCGGATTGCTATTTTAATGGCGCAGCTACCTGGACATGTCCAACGCTTCAAGCTGACTGTTGACCTCTGTCTAGGTTGTATTCAGTCAGTGGTGCACCTGTGTTTTCCGTTGCCAAGATAGCAATATGCCTAAAATTTACCTGAACACACCTCATTTACAGTACACCATGCCCATCAGTGTAGATATATTCACAAGCACCATTGCTATTTAAACAATGCAGGCATAAGACATTAAAGTAAACTATTTTATTTAAATGTATTTACTAACAATGTGGTTACAACTGTATAAACTATTGTTCTTTACTATTTACTGAATATATATGAGTGTGAGGTTAGATGTACCATTGCAACATTTACAACCACACACACACACACACACACACACACACACACTCCTCCATACAGCCTCCAGCGCGTGTGTTATTAAGCGTGTGTGTAGAGAGGTGTAGATGGGTTCATGCCCTTGGAGGCTGATTGAGTCTGTGTGTGTAGATGTGTGTGAGGTCTTGTGCGTCACTGAATGGTTGTGTACAAGTGTGTATACGTGTATCACTGTTTGTGTGTGTGTGTGTGTGTGTGTGTGTGTAGAAGAGCGCAGACTGAATAGATGGTATTGACCTGCATCGATGCTCTGCTGCTGGAGAAGTGTGTACAGGTGTTCGCTGGAGCTAAACGGAGGCTTAATTCAACACACACCGCTTTAACAGCTCATATCTGCACACACACTTTACTGAGCATGTGTGTGTGTGTGTGAGTGTGTGTGAGAGAGAGAGAGTGGGAGTGTGTTTAGTGAAGAGATTTGGGGATTAAGGGTGGGTTTAGTGCACTAAAATAATTTAGTCCGGCACTAAATTTAACTCATCAGAAAAGCGTAGCATGTCACACATTGTCCGTGTGTGTGTGTGTGTGTGAGTGTGTTTGAGTGTGTGTGTGAAGGGATAAGAGAGAGCTACACCTGTAGAACTGTAAGATTAATCCTGTATTTAGTGCTGTCTGGCAGAACACACTTACAGCCGTCATCCAGCCTAATCTGCAGAACAGCATTCAACACACACACACACACACACACACACATATATATATATATATATATATATATATATATATATATATATATATATATATATATACAGTGGCGTAAAAAATAATTGCACTCACAATTCCTTTTGTTTTTGCTTTTTTTGTCAGATTATCAAACAAACTTTATTATCAGACAATGTATAATATAAATATAGACATAAAAATCACTTCTTAATTAGGATTTTATTTATTAAATGAAAAAAAAAAAACTATCCAAATCAGTCTAGCCCTGTGTGAAAATGTGTTTCCCCCCTAAACCTAATAACTTTCAAGAGTTTCTCCACTCTTTGCGCCAACAACTGCAATCAAGCTTTACTGATAACTGGCAATGAGTCTTTTTCGTCTCTGTGGAGGAATTTTGTTTTACTCTTCTTTACAGAATTGTTTTAATTCAGACACACTGGAGGATTTTCCAGCATAAACATCCTGTTTAAGATCATCCACAGCATCTCAATCTCAAGACTTTAACTAGTCCACTCCTCCAAAACCTTCATTTAGTTTATTTTTTTAAAAGTAATTCAGAGGTGAACTTTGTGATTGCGTGCTTTGGGTCATTGTCCTGCTGCAGAACCCAAGTACACCTGAGCTTGAGGTCACTAAGGAACAGATGGTCGGATATTCTCCTTCAGGATTTTCTGATAAACAGCAGAATTCCTGATTACAGCAAGTTATCCAGCAGCTCCAGACCATCATCATCACACACACACACACACACACACACACACACACTACCACCACCATGTTTTACTACGTTAAGTATGATGCTCTTTTTCTTAAATTATGTGTTTTAGAGTTTTACACCATATATAACAGGACACACACCTTGTATTCCTTGGACGGATGTATTTGGACACATTACAACTATAGGAGCTTTTATGGTTTTACATTGTCCTAATGAAATATGCAAGGCCTTCCTTGAGAGTTGCTAAAAGATGAATGTAAGCAGCTCATTGCTATCTTACACCCCGCCAACAGTCTAGTTTCTCACCACCTGCATAATTTAATCAGAAGCAGTGCTTCTGAATAAATCAACACTGATGGCCGTGTATTGCTATCTTGGCCACAAAAAACACAGGTGCACCACTAACTTAATACAACCTAGACATATGTCAACATTCTGATGTTCATTGCTATCTTGGCAGTAAATTGACAACAGGTGTGTCCCCAACATGTGTACATCACCGCATGTTACACACAAACGGGCAGCAGTAGTGCACAAACCCAACTTTAATATCAACCTTAAACAGAATACAAACTAAACAAGCAGGTAAGTTTCCTTTGATGAGAAGCATTGGACACATTCAGGTAGCTGCGCCACTGAAATAGCAATCCCGCAGTGTTGTAGCTGTGGTGCTAAGAGCCGCAAGTGCAGGGCTAGGCAAGATTGAAGTAGATTAGGTGCAATGCTAAATGTTAACAGCAAATCTTGACAGGATTAGGAATGCTACCAGGAGAGCAACAGGGCTTAGCGAAGTTGGGACATGTTAGCCAAGATGCTAACAGCCAGCTCAACAATGTTGGAGCTAACAGACACAACAACAGAGCAACTAGGCTGAACAACAATGAGGCTCAGCAGAGATAAAGCCATGCATCTGTTACATCAATGATTTAGAGGAGTGTATTTACTGTATAATGACAACTGGATCCATCTCGTCCCTGAACAACAATGTTATCTCTAAATGTGTGTGTGTGTGTGTGTGTGTGTGTGTGTGTGGTCTTTATCTTTCGATTAGAATAGTCATACAGGTAACACAGTACGCCAAGAGACGATGCTTTTGTTGATATGCTACACACACACACACATACACACACACACACACACACACACACACACACACACACACACACACACACACAGATGAATAACTACATACTTAACCAGATGTGTTTGTGTGAGTCTCTGCTTCACTACGGTCTATTTTCCTATAATGGCTCTCTATTTCTCTTTCTCTCTCTCTTACATCTTTCTCTCTCTCTGAATCTCTCTCTCTCTCTCTCTCTCTCTGAATTTCTCTCTCTAACATCCCTCTCTCTCTAAATCTCTCTCTCTCGCTGTCTAACATCACTCTATCTCTCTCTCTCTGAATCTCTCTCGCTCTCTAACATCCCTCTATCTCACTCTCTCTGAATCTCTCTCTCTCTCTCTCTCTCTCTCTTACATCTCTCTCTCTCTGTACATCTCTCTCTCTTTACATCTCTCTCTTACATCTCTCTCTCTCTCTTACATCCCTCTCTCTCTCTCTCTTACATCTCTCTTTCTCTTGCATCTCTCTCTCTTACAATTCTCTCTCTGTACATCTCTCTCTCTCTTACATTTCTCTCTCTCTCTGTCTTACATCTCTCTCTTTCTGCACATCTCTCTCTTACATCTCTCTCTCTCTTACATCCCTCTCTCTCTCTCTCTTACAATTCTCTCTCTGTACATCTCTCTCTCTCTTACATTTCTCTCTCTCTGTCTTACATCTCTCTCTTTCTGTACATCTCTCTCTCTCTTACATCTCTCTCTTACATCTCTCTCTCTCTCTCTCTCTCTCTCTTACATCTCTCTCTCTCTGTCATACATCTCTCTCTCTGTACATCTCTCGCTCTCTAACATCCCTCTATCTCTCTCTTTTGCATCTTTTTTCTCTGTACATCCCTCTCTCTCTTTCACATCTCTCTCTCTCTCTCTCTCTCTCTCTCTCTCTCATTCCTCTCTCTCTTTCACATCTCTCTCTCTCTCTCTCATTCCTCTCTCTCTTTCACATCTCTCTCTCTTTACATCTCTCTCTTACATCTCTCTCTCTCTCTTACATCCCTCTCTCTCTCTCTTACATCTCTCTTTCTCTTGCATCTCTCTCTCTTACAATTCTCTCTCTGTACATCTCTCTCTCTCTCTTACATTTCTCTCTCTCTCTGTCTTACATCTCTCTCTTTCTGTACATCTCTCTCTCTCTTACATCTCTCTCTTACATCTCTCTCTATCTCTTACATCTCTCTCTATCTCTCTTACATCTCTCGCTTACATCTTTCTCTTACATCTCTCTCTCTCTCTCTCTTACATCTCTCTCTCTCTGTCATACATCTCTCGCTCTCTAACATCCCTCTATCTCTCTCTTTTGCATCTTTTTTTCTCTGTACATCCCTCTCTCTCTTTCACATCTCTCTCTCTCTCTCTCTCTCATTCCTCTCTCTCTTTCACATCTCTCTCTCTCTCTCTCTCTCTCTCTCATTCCTCTCTCTCTCTCATTCCTCTCTCTCTTTCACATCTCTCTCTCTCTCTCTCTCTCTCTCATTCCTCTCTCTCTTTCACATCTCTCTCTCTCTCTCTCTCTCTCTCTCTCTAATCCCTCGGGACTGTAAGCAGGATGATAGTGGCCACCCAGAGGTCACGATAAAAATAGAACATCACCTATATTTCTTATAAGCACACATGCGCACACACACACACACACACACACACACACACACACACACACACACACACACACACTCAAAAGGCTGACTGCTGTAAGATGTGGAGTGTGATTTATGCAAATGAGAGGTGTAATGGTGAGATAAATTAGGCTGCAATATGTGTATGTAGAGTGATCTGTGGAGTGATATGTAGACTGATATATGGAGTGATATGTGGAATCAAATATGGAGTGATCTGCAGATTGATCTGAGGAGTGATGTGTAGAGTTTCTACAGCGCAGAGATAACACAAGAACTTCAAAGACCTGCTCAGAAAAACAGGACCCTTTTTAATAAATGAAACAGCTCTGTTATTCTCACCCTAAAAAGCCTCAAAAAGCAAACTTTGCATCTTTTTTTTTGTCACAATTTTCCCCACACTTTTTACTCAAAAGGTAAAAAACTACACAAAAAGTGTAGACTAAAACAAAAATAGCGTTCGACAATGGTAAAAAAATATATATGGAAAGGGTAAGGCACAAAAAATGGGTTGGTAACAGTAGAAACAAGGAAAAGAAATGCTTAGTAGAAGAGCTAGAAAACTAAATTCAACACCCTGCGAGGGAACAATGGAAACAGGGTAGTATTTCTACAAGACAGAGCAGGTGTGTCTAATCAGAAGCTCGGAGAGCGTGAACGCTGCAGCGTCAAATGATCAGCAGAGTCAGCACGGAAGTCCAGTGAGAGAGCATGGTGGGAATTGCAGTCTTGTGGTTTAGCATGTGAAGCATCCGGATTTTTTGTTCACATCAGAGCTTTTTATTTATTTATTTATATTTTATATATATTTTATATATCATTTTTTCCCCAGTTTACTCGGTCAACTACTAAACCCACTCATTAGGACTCCTCACCCCTATCACTAATGATGCCTCAACACCAGGAGGGTGAAGAAGACTAGCACACGCCTCCTCCGATACATGTGAAGTCAGACTCCGCCTCTTTTCAAACTGATGCTCATGCATTACAGCCAGAGCATTCGGAGGAAATCGCAGTGACTTGGTTCTGATACATAAGCTCACAGACGCAGCCTTGTGCTGATCCACATTAATCACCCTAGGAGTGATGAGGGGAAAGAGCGCCATCTACTCTACCCAACCCAGAGAGAGCAAATTGTGCCAATTGTGCTCTCTCGGGCTCCGGCAGCTGATGGCAAGCTCTCCACTCCTGTCACACTGTTTTTTCTGTGTTAGCATGCTTGGCTAATTCTCTGGAGAGCAGTTTTTCCTGTTGTGAGGAGCAGTTTGAAGCGTCTCATTTGCACGGTTCTCCGTTCTCTCCCCCGTGGTGAAAATGATGCGTCAGAACCTGGTGCCGGTGCCTCGTGCGAGATCAGTGGCTGCTATTAGAGAAGTGACAGCGAGGGGATATTAATAGCCCGGTGGAATTTACCTGCATTTGGTGATGGTGCGGTTAGCCTTTCACCAGCCTTTTAGTGTGTAAAGTTCACAACAGCATCAGAGAGAGAGAGAGAGGGAGGACGCAGAGACAGCAGGTGGAGGAGGAGGTGGGCTTTGATCTGACTGACTCAACCCTTTGTTGGGTACAAAAGCATCTCACATTTACATAAAATAGGACACATAATTTAACCCTTACATGCATGGTCCTGCATTGCAGATTAATACCACCTTAGTGAAAAAAAGTAGATTAAAGTATACTAAGCATTATTATGCTATAGTGCACTAAAGTGTTTTCTTGTAGCCACTTTATTATTAATCAGTATATTTAAAGAGTGATAAAATGGAAAATCTGTATAAAAATAGTACAAAAGTCTTACTTAAATTGTGCTAAGTGAATTTAACTGTACTAAAATAGAACTATTTTCAATATACTTATATATATATTTAAGCTACTTCATGTATGTAACCCCATATTTTAAATATGCTTACAGTAAAATACATTATAATACATTTAATGAGTATTACAACTGTATCACTATTAAAATTATACTTCAGGTATATTAGAAATGTACTAAGAATTGATGTTAAATATATGTGATCTATATTAACATTAGAGTACAAATATGCTTCTTGTTCCTGTCTTTTGTAAGTAGCACACTTCTAGTATACTTCGTTTGGTATAAAAATATATTTTAATCATTTAATATACTATACTACAATTTTTAGTGTGTTACAAATTTACTTTAATTTTTTTGTAAATTAGTTGTAGTAATTTTATTTACTCTCTAAAAAATTACATGATACATTGTACTTTAAGTGAGCTACTGTAACAGTTGTTTTTAACACACTTTGCTAAAAATGTACAAAAGTATATTTGGAAATAAATATTTTAGAAGAGTAAGAACTAAAGGTGTACTTCATAGTAGTCCATTTATTTAAAATACACTATAATGTACTTTTTAAAAAAAGTATGATCAAAGTTTACTTTCAAACATTTGATGAAAGCATGATATTAATGTACTATATTTTATAATATATTTGAAGTAAGTACATAAATCGTACATAAAACATTTCTCAATATGTTTTAAGTATGATTAAGTATATATATATATATATATATATATATATATATATATATATATATATTTTTTTTTTTTTTTTTTTTCATCAGGGCAAACTAAGTTAAATATTCATTATCAAAACTATGAAAAAAAAACAAAAGCATATGGAATTGTTTAGTAAACAAAAAAGCGTTAAACAAACTAAAATATGATTTATATTTTACACTATTCATAGTAGCACCTCTTTAAAAAAGTGAAGGTCCGTCAATTCTAAACAGTTTAAGAACTTTGAAAGTAAAAAAAAAAAACATCAAAAATGATATGTTGATGAAACTGGCACTCATCAGGACAGTTCATCAGAGTTACCAGCCTTAGAAAACAGCTCCAAAGATTAGATTAGAGCACGCTGAGATTAGAGTATGCTGGTTTGTTTAAGACTTTTTAAGTTACTACATGATTCCTTATGTGTTCCTTCATAATCTGGATCACTTCACTATTCATTATTCATTATTTACTATGTAGGAAAAAAAAAAAATAATTAAATGAGAAGGTGTGTCAAACGTTCCTGTACTATTCCATCTGTATGCACCAGACTTGTGCCCCATCGGCCAGTAGTGTGGAACCTGGTGAAGGCTGGGTTATCTGAGCGTATCACTGGTTTCTACACCTGTGTGGAGTGGTTTCCGTGGTCTTAACAGCACTAAACCGGCCATTTGTCTTTGTAATGAGGGTTTTCTGCACTGCTACTCTACTGTAATGTCCCTCTGCATGCAGCTCTGGAACGATCATACGTTCAGGCAGTCTGATCACGTCCTGCACTGACATTCTCCAGCACCTGGTGAACAGGAACATATCTCACCAGCACCGCCTTCACTGAAGCTCTGCTTCCATCCTTCATTTCCAGACCGATTTCCAGATCAGTCTAGTCTTTGCTCCTATTTAAAACAATACGGTTAGTTTTGACTCAAGCTATTAAATATCAGGGCATCAAAAGTTTGGGCACACCTTCTCCCACAATGTTAATCCTTATTTATTTAGTTAATATATTTTTTACATTGTAGATTAATATCAAAATATATGAAAACTGTTAAGGGACACATATGGAATTATGTACTAAACAGTAAAAAAAAAAATCCCCTGATCTAAACCTGATGAACTGAGATGGTGATTTGCCCTGGTGAAAAAAATATATACTTAATTGTACTTAAAACATATTGAGAAATGTCTAAGTATGCTTTAAATATACTCACAGATTTATGTACTTACTTAAAAATATAAAAAAATACATTAATATTATGCTTTTTTATGTTTCAAAAGTAAACTTTTTAAAAAGTACAATTTAGCGCATTTAAAAAAGTACACTTTTAGTTTAATGTGATTCAATATATGTATTTTTTTTTTTTGCAAAGTGTGTTAAAAACAACTGTTACAGAAGTTCACTTAAGTAGAAAGTATCATGCAAACTTTTTTTAGAAAGTAAATTAAATTACTACATTTGTAAATTTTAAAGTAAATTTGTAACACGCTAAAAAGTGTAGTACAGTATATTAAAATATATTTTCATACCCAACAAAGTAAACTAGAAGTGTGCTACTTACAAAAGACAGGAACAAGAAGCAGCATATTTGTACTGTAATATAAATAGATCACATATATTTAATATACCTGGTATATAATAGTAATACAGTTGTAATACTAATTAAATGTATTATAATTTTACTGTAAGCGTATTTAAAATATGGGGTTAAATACATGAATTAGTTTAAATGTTTAAATAGTACATAAGTATATTTAAAGTAGTTCCATTTTAGTACAGTTAAGCACACTTTAAGCACAATTTAAGTAAGACTTTTGTACTATTTTTATAAAATTAAAGTTTAATAAGTACAATAAAAAAAAAGTTGTTAAATTTTAGCACTCCACAGCAAAGGCAGGATTGAATTCTCCACTATCAGGCCTTCATCCATTACTGGATCCCAAATCGAACCTGGATTTATCACTCTATATAGATCTAGATCGGCAGTCAAATCACACATTCCTGTCGCACCTTTGTAGAGGGGTGACTGGTAACAGAGAGTAAAAGAGAGAAAATAAAAAAAAAGATCTCAAACCAAAAAGAAAGAACTGTGCTCAGCCTGTTTTGATGTTTTGTTTTATTTTGTTGTGTTTTACTTTGGTTTCTTGTTGAGAAATCTGCCTTTTGTTTGTATTTTCCTAGAGTGGCATTTTTTTATCCTCCTTCCCGCCTTTTTTTCCACACCTCTTTTGAGAAATGTATTTTTCCACCAATTTTCCAGTCAATGGAGAATCAATTCCACATAAGTTCCCCAAGCTCACCCTTTTCTGTTCTATTAAAAGAAAGTACTATATTAATATAATGAAAGCATGTTTATAATTAATTAACCCTTTCAGACACTGCATTTGTTCCAATGGACGTCATGTGTTTTCTTTATTATAAATTCTTTTTTGCACATAACAATGTTTGATAGCTGTTGTCCACCAATGAAACAGTTACTTGAGATACAGCAGTATTAGAGCCACTAAGGGAAAGTAACATCTAATTTTCACTAATTTAATGTGATTAAGAACACTTTCTAATCACGTTTTTTTTTTTTTTTTACTGTTTAGGGATAGTTGATGAAATAAAAAATTCAATATGAAATACAAAATATTCCACACATGTTTCCAATGCAATGTAAATAATAATAAAAAAACACTTAAATATTTACTTAATTGGATTAATTAGTTAATTAGATATATTTGCTGTGTAACGTCTTCTTTCTGTGCATTACAGACAGAAAAAAAAAAAAAAAAAAAAAACATTCTTACGTTTTTTTTTCCCATCACTGGAGATGATTCAGGTCTGAAAATGTTAAATAAATAAATAAATAAATAATTATAAATATACCTGAGTGAACATAATCTATTTTAAATAAACACTTCCTTTTGGCCAACACGTCCCTCTACCGTAACAAACTCATCCCATTCTAAACTATTTGGATGAAGCTCCATCATTCCAGAGAACACAGTCCTTCCACTCTGCTCCACAGCTCAATATTGAGGGGTTTATACCCCACTATATAGCCAACTCTTCTTTTTCTTTTTTTTTTATTTATCCTCACAATCTGAATCAGGTAGTTGTTATTTATACTGTATCAGAATGTGATGATGGATGAACCAATAGAAATGCTTCAAAATCCACAGTACTGATAATGTGCTGTTTTTGATATATGAGGTTTTGTGTGAAAGTGGCAAAATGGTGTTCCATAGAGTGTGTGTGTGTGTGTGTGTGTGTTGTCTATGAAAATCCTACATGAGTGTGTGTGTGATACATTGAAAAGTGTGTGTGTGTGTGCTGTAGATGGGATTGTCAGTAATGTGTTGAGACAGAAGGGGGATCTTCTCCCCTCCACTGCAATGGATCATCTCCTCTCAGCTGCTTAATGGGATTCTTCTTCTGTCTATGAGAGGAACACACACACACACACACACACTTATACACACACACACACACACAAACCATTTATAAAGATCTGCTTTATGAAACATGAGCAGAACTAGTTAGTGAGGAGAATTCGTTTCCACGTTTATCAGTCTGCAGCGAGATTTGCTTAATTCCCCAAATTTAAAATGTGCTGCGATGTAAGACGAGACAAACGGAAAATTGACAGTCATGAAATGCAGACAGCGAGATTAGTCCTGCACGTTAATACTCGTAAGAATCATTTCCTGAAGCCTGAGAGGAAATGGAAATTGGAGCTGAAGGGAGGAAGAATCAAAGCTGATTTTATTCATTCATCACCTTATTTATTTGAGAATCAAATGCATAAAAATCAACATGCAAGGATTTATGCATCTATTTATAACAACAAAAATGGCACTCATTTAACACACACAGACTTCTAGCTACATTTTTTCGGCAGCCATTGTGTCCAGATGTTCCCAGTTTATTTTTTGGTTGTCTCCTTTTATATTTTCTCGTCCTTTACTTAGTATTTTTATCCCAAACCACTCATTAGGACTCCCCCTATCACTAGTGATGCCCCAACACACCAGGAGGGTGAAGACTAGCACACGCCTCCTCCGACAAATGTGAATTCAGACTCCGCCCCTTGCTGAACTGCCCAGTAGCATCACAAAAAGGTCATCACACTAACAAAAAATGTTCTAAGCAAGGCTTTAAGTCACTAAATTCATAAGTGTAGCCCAGCCTTTTTATGATATAGCAGAATACCGTTTTATAAACTGACAATGTACATTGATTTATCAGTCTACTCAGGCTTTAGTAGAAGTTAGTGATAGAACTCAGATAGGAAGCTTCTGACTGAACATTAACTACCTTACATTCCAGAAATATGTACAAACACATGAACACACATACACACACTCCGTGTGCTGTACTATCGAATCCATGCTGTTCTCAAACTTTTGACCGGTACTGTATGTTAAGTAATTGCAGAAAAAAAAAAAAATGTTCAATTCATTCCAAAGTGTAGCCAAGCCTTTTTACGATACATCAGAATAAGGTTTTATAAACTGACACTGTATATTGATTTATCAGTCTACTCAGGCTTTAGTAGAACTTAGCGATAGAACTCAGATTGGAAGCTTTTGATTGGACACTAACAACCTTACACTTCCAGGAATATGCATAAACACACACACTAAACTTTTTTTAGTTACTACATGATTCCTTATGTGGGCCTTCATAGTCTGGATCACTTCACTATTCACAAAAAAAAAAAAAAAAAAGCATTGAATGCGAAGGTGTGCCCAAACCTGTGACTGGTACTGTATGTTAAGCAATTGCAAAAGACTGTAGCCCATACTTTTTACAATACAGCAGAATTAGTTTTTATGAACTGAAATAGTCGATTGATTTATCAGTCTACTCAGGCTTTAGTAGAACAACCTTTCAGGAATAAGTACAAATTCCACCAGCTTGCTTTTGCTTCTCGTTTTCTGGTACCCAGCAAGGATGTGCTCGTTAGCTAATGGGATTATTAGCATGTTAATTAGCACTTAATTCCCAGCAGCTGCAGGAGAGCGGAGGGGAAAGCAGCAACAGATATAGATAGATAGCTAGTGCAAACAAGTTGAAGTGGGGTCGGGGTGAAGAAGGTGCATCCAAACTTTTGACTGGTAGTGTATGCTAAGAAAATTGTATCAAAAAAGGTCATTTTATACTGACAAAAAATGTTGTAAGCAAGGCTTCCAGTCACTTCATTCCTATATGTTACCCAGCCTTTTTACAATATAGCAGAATTAGTTTTTATAAACTGACACTGTGTATTGATTTATCAGTCTACTCAGGCTTTAGTAGAACTCAGTGATAGATAAGGACCTCTAACAACCATACACTTCCAGGAATATGTAGAAACACACCCAAATCCATAAAGAATTACACCAGCTTGCTTTCGCTTCTCGTTTTCTAGTACCCAGCAAGGATGTGCTCGTTAGCTAATGGGATTATTAGCATGTTAATTAGCACTTAATTCCCAGCAGTTGCAGGAGAGCGGGAGGGGAAAGCAGCAACAGATATAGATAGATAGGTAGTGAAAACAAGTTGAAGTGGGGCTGTGGGGTGATAAAAGTGAAAGTGTGAAAGAGAGAGAGAGAAAGAGAGAAGGAGAGATAGAGAGTAAGAGAGAGAGAGAGAGTTCACTGGGGGTTTAGATGATGTACTTCTCCCTCAGGCTTGGTTACGCTCTCTTGGGAAATGATAAATGGAGAGAGAGAGTGCTGCAGGAGAGTGAAACACTCCATATCCACCATATCCATCCACTCTATTACTCAGAGCCATACTGAAGCAGGAGCTCACCTCTGAAGAACAGATCTGAATACACACACACACACACACACACACACAGAAGAGTGTGTAGAAAAGTGGAGTGTGTTCCTGAAGAACTGAAGCGTAGATTCTCCACTTTCCTTCATAAAGTTCAAACTCCTGTTAAAATCAATGACTCTGGGGATTTGGAACAGTCTTTAGACCATCAGATCTTATGTTATGTTATATAACGTTAATTAAAGGTATATTTAAAAAAAAATGATGAGTAAAATTCACTTAAAAAAAGATTCTCAACTGCTTTTTTTCTGCATTTGCTTTTTTTTTTAAGTAAAATTAATTTCAGATAAATTTAAGTAACTTCAACTCGGTTTCAAGCAGTGTTAATTTTGACAGCAAACAGGTTGCTGTTTCTTTGTTTTCTGTTTTTGTAGTGTATTCTATGTCCTGTCTCTAAATGTATCTTGTTTTGAGTTTAGTTTTTGTTTGTTTGTTTACTTATAAATAAATTTACCTGCGTTATGTCCGCCTCACGTCCTCCCTGCTGCTGCTATCCTGACATATTAACTATACATTTATACAACATTTTACATTTATTAATTAGTTGTGTAATATTGTTAATGTTTGAACATGAATTGGACGACTACGCTGCTTGCCCCGCCTCTCCACCGACGCTAAAGCTTCAGTGATTGGATCTCTTCCTAACTGGTCACTAAACTAAATCAGTCCTGATTGGATTTCATCCCTGCCAAACATTTTCGTCTTGTTTTTATTTGTTGATGAAAATGTCAGTTAATTTCGTCTCGTTTTTTTTTTTTTTAATGCTGTTTTTATTTAGTTATCCTCTCGTTTTCGTCTTGAAAAAAAAGCTTTGTTGTTGAAAACTTTGAGAAAATTATTCGTCAATGAAACTAACACTGATTTCAAGACTTAAATGTTACATAGAGTAAATAAGTGAACTGAACTTCAATCAATCCTTTCTTTTAGTAAACTTTACTTCATTTCTGCATACAATATCACCTAATTACAATTACTTAATTTATACAATATTACTCAAATAATTTATGATACATGATATATTATAATTACTGAAATTTAAAATAAATTAAATATTTTTAGTTAAAACACACATATTACACTGTCTCAACACATGGATGGCATACTAGTATACTAGAAAGAATGTATTACATGCCTTCCATGTTTTGAGACAGTGTTGAGTGTAATATTTGTGTTTTAACTAAACATATTTAAATTTCAGGAATTATAATATATAATGTATCATAAATTATTTCAGTAATATTGTATAAATTAAGTAATTGTAATTAGGTAATATTTTATACAGCAATTAAGTAAAGTTTACTAAAAGAAAGGATTGACTGAAGTTCAGGTCACTTATTTACTCTATGTAACATTAAAGTCTTGAAACTGAGTTGAAGTCACTTCAATTTACTTAAAAAAAAATCGCAACTTTTTTAAAGTAAATTTCTTTTCTTTTTTTTAAGTGTGTTTATTTTGGTTTAGTATTCTAATGTTATATAGAGTTAATTACAGGTAGACACTAACTCTCACTGACCACTGGTGATCTTTTTTTCTGTATTTTTTTGGTTATATTATGTGGAGTTCTGCACACAGACGCTCTCACTGACCTCATTGAATTAATGAATACTATTTCAGTCGAATTTTATATTAAAAAAGAGTCAAATTCATGAGTTTCAATTAGCCGTCCAATTATGAGAGTATTGTTGAGGAATGACTGGAGACTCAGCTCAGCAGATTTAGGAACCCAGGGCTATAACTCTCTTCATTAAAACTCACCATTAATGCATCTCACTATAATTAATACAGCCATGCCACCAGCTACTGAAAATGACCAGTATTGTAAAAAGTAGCGCTGAGGACGATAGACACTGTAGCCCAGAGTGAATCATGTATCAAAAGGTGAAAAGGGCTCAAACAGTTTAAATCATTTGGGCTTATTTCAGGTAGTGCATTAAAAATATAGTGTTTGGATTCACTCCAACAGTAGTTTCAACCCAAAACTACTTTTAAATAAAGCGAAGAGGACTAATTCATTACTGGCAAGGTCAAATTATGCAGAAGCTATAATTTAAAGGGGCAGAGTTTATAAAAAGTTATTTTTCATATAGAACATATTTTTTTTATTCCTGAAGCCATTAAACTTGTTTCTGGATTTTATCCCTCCATCTCAGCCAGCTTGATTGCTACACATTTATCAAAAATATGGCTTTATTCTAATGTTATGTACAGTTGCAAGAAAAAAAAATCTATCTATCTATCTATCTATCTATCTATCTATCTATCTATCTATCTATCTATCTATCTATCTATCTATCTATCTATCTATCTATCTATCTATCTATCTATCTATCTATCTAATGACTTTTCTAAGAGCTTATTGGAGGCAGGATGTGATAATGAGATTGTATGTGTTGGTAAAAGCTGTCCTGTTGTATAAGATAAACACACACACCAGTTTTGAGTTTGCTGTTCTTAAGAAGCATTGCTTGATGTGAATCATGTCTTGCACAAAAGATCAAGCTCTCAGAAGACCTACATTCAAGAATCGTTGACTTGCATGAAGCTGGAAAGAAAGGGTTACAAAAGTATCTCTAAAAGTCTTGATGTTCATGTGTCCACAGTGAGACTGACGATCTACAAATGGAGGAAGTTCAGCACTGTTGCTACTCTCCCTAGGCGTGGTAAAGTCCTGTAAAGATGACTGTAAGAGCACAGCGCAGAATGAGAATCAATGAGGTGAGGAAGAATCCTAGAGAGTCAGCTGAAGACTTACAGAAATCTCTGGCATATAATAACATTTTGTTGATGAATCTACAATAAGAAAAACATTAAATAAGAATGACAGGAGTTGATAGGAGGACAACACGGAGGAGGAAGCCACTGCTATAAAAAAAATGGCTGCACGTTTGAAGTTTGCAAAAAAAGAGCACCTAGACATTCCACAGCAGTACTGGATAAATATACTGTGGACAGATGAAACCAAAATTTAGTTGTTTGAAAGGAACACACAACGCTATGCGCTGTGTGTGGAGAAAAAAGGCACAGCACACCATCATCAAAACCTCATACCAACTGTGAAACATGGTGGAGGGTTGTTAAAATAATAATAATAATAGATTTGTTTATTATTATTATTATTATTATTATTATTATTATTATTATTATTATTATTATTATTATTATTATTATTATGTATTGGCATGTCAATTCTGTTGTATATTTACATTTTCTCCTGCGCTTTTATTTTTATTTTTTTTACTGAGATCTCTTCTTAAGATGGTGTCCTTTTATGTAAAAGAATGTAACATTACGTTTCATAGAGATTTTTATAAACGTCAGGACATGTGGTTTTACTGTGAACTACAAATGAACAGAAGTCACGTTACAGCAGTGTTTCTCAACCCTGTACATATTCTACTGCATATTAACACTGTTCTGCATATTCTAGAGCTTCCTCTGCTTTAAAGGCATTTAATAAAGTAAGTGGTGGTATGATGTGTTTAATACACTGCTGATATAAATGATTAATTTAGGCTTCATAGGGGGCTAAGGGATTTTAACAGGTAAACTCAGTAAATGACTGTTTATTAGCTGATCAGTTGGATCCACTTAAAAACACTATTTTGGGGCAGTGATCAGGGTTTAGAAACTGCTTTAAACTACAAACATAAAGTACTGTACTAAATTCTGGCTATCCTCTACATCCAGCTTCTAGTTAACTAAATGTATTTTCGTTTATTATAGCTCACAGTAAGTCCTGCAATCCTAAATTAATAAAGACAGTTTGAAAATGTAATAGTGATTAGCTGATCAGGTACAGGGCAAGTTAAAAATTACATATATACTGTTTTTTTCTTTAACCTTGACTCCCAATCTAGCTCATTTCAAAGTTAAACTAACTCTCTAACACAGCTGCAGTTATTAATCACAGTGGGTTTAATATGTGTGCTGATTCAGAGAGGTGTATGAGGTCTGTCTCCTCATTAATAGTACAGCCGATCTGAGAGAAACGATATTATTTTTGGGGGGGACAAATCCTGCTGTTTATAATATTAGGTGGGAAATGTAAATGAAAAAGTATGTTAGCACTGCTGGAGAAAATTAAGTAGTAAATACAATGACTACTCTTGTTTGATCAACCTAATTATCTGATGCAAAAAGTTGACATGATTTTTTTAAGTAGATCAAGCATACTATTTTTTTCAGTGTAGTCTATATTGTCACGATTTTATTTTTTTATGCTGTCTATTCTTCATTTAATTCAAATAAATCATTTTTTTTACATTTTACAATTCCAACGATTCCAATTTTTTTTTATATGTTGAACAGGTCGGGTCACGGCACCAATTACACATTTTACCCCAAGTCCCAAATACTGTACTGGTACTGGTTCAATTATTCCTCATATCCTGGTTATGCATGGCATGATTAAACATGCATTCAGCAGAGCTTTCCCGGATACTGTAATTGGAGCTGGTGAGGATTAAAAGCTGTAATAACATGTTAATAATGCTGTAAACGGAGTAAAGGCTGGGATTTTTGTTTGCATTTTGTTAAACACGTCAGAGTGTGAATGCCACACAGAGGATTTGTCTTCAACAAAAGACTGGTGACCTCAGTGGTGCCACATGCAGTGCAGCTCTTCACTATGAGGGTTAGAATGACTGATGGGAACAAGCTGTTCATTGTTCAGAGGTTAAAATTACAGAAGAAAAAAAGATAAACATTCAACATTCGCTGCATTGTTCAGGAGATCACAAGATCACAAGATAAAGACAATCTGCAGTAAACGCAGGTTTTGTTCCAGAGCCAAGTAACCCAACTCTAAAACCTGATCATCATCATGTAAGGTGTGTGTGCTACTTTAGATCAATACACACTTAAAAAAAAAAAAAACGCGTAAAATGTGCTTTTAAAAACTTTCAAAACTTTCTACATTTGCTTTTTTTTAAGTAAATTTAATTTCAGATAAATTTAAGTAACTTCAACTCAGTTTCAAGACTGAAATGTTACATAGAGTAAATAAGTGAACTGAACTTCAGTCAATTCTTTCTTTTATTAAACTTTACTTCATTTATTTTTACTGAATCAATCCTTTCTTTTAGTAAACTTTACATCATTTATTTTTACTGAATCAATCCTTTCTTTTAGTAAACTTTACTTCATTTATTTTACTGAATCAATCCTTTCTTTAGTAAACTTTACTTCATTTATTTTTACTGAATCAATCCTTTCTTTTAGTAAACTTTACTTCATTTATTGTTACTGAATCAATCCTTTCTTTAGTAAACTTTACTTCATTTATTTTTACTGAATCAATCCTTTCTTTTAGTAAACTTTACTTCATTTATTTTTACTGAATCAATCCTTTCTTTTAGTAACTTTACTTCATTTATTTTTACTGAATCAATCCTTTCTTTTAGTAAACTTTACTTCATTTATTTTTACTGAATCAATCCTTTCTTTTAGTAAACTTTACTTCATTTATTTTTACTGAATCAATCCTTTCTTTTAGTAAACTTTACTTCATTTATTTTTACTGAATCAATCCTTTCTTTTAGTAAACTTTACTTCATTTATTTTTACTGAATCAATCCTTTCTTTTAGTAAACTTTACTTCATTTATTGTTACTGAATCAATCCTTTCTTTAGTAAACTTTACTTCATTTATTTTTACTGAATCAATCCTTTCTTTTAGTAAACTTTACTTCATTTATTGTTACTGAATCAATCCTTTCTTTAGTAAACTTTACTTCATTTATTTTTACTGAATCAATCCTTTCTTTTAGTAAACTTTACTTCATTTATTTTTACTGAATCAATCCTTTCTTTTAGTAAACTTTACTTCATTTCTGCATACAATATTACCTAATTACAATTACTTCATTTATACAATATTATTACTATTATTAATACATAAAATATTACATTTCCTGAATTCTTTTTTTTTTAGTTAAAACACACATATTACACTGTCTCAACACATATATGGCATGTTATACATTCTTTATACTAGTACACTAAAAATAATGTATTACATGCCCTCCATGTGTTGAGACAGTGAGACTTGGTCTGTTTACAAAATAAATCTTTGAGATTATGTAAATATTTGAATGTGTGTTTTAACTAAAATTATATATAATAATATTGTATAAATTAAATAATTGTAATTAGGTAATATTGTATGCAGAAATTAAGTAAAGTTACTAAAAGAAAGGATTGATTCAGTATAAATAAATGAAGTAAAGTTTACTAAAAGAAAGGATTGATTCAGTAAAAATAAATGAAGTAAAGTTTACTAAAAGAAAGGATTGATTCAGTATAAATAAATGAAGTAAAGTTTACTAAAAGAAAGGATTGATTCAGTATAAATAAATGAAGTAAAGTTTACTAAAAGAAAGGATTGATTCAGTATAAATAAATGAAGTAAAGTTTACTAAAAGAAAGGATTGATTCAGTAAAAATAAATGAAGTAAAGTTTACTAAAAGAAAGGATTGATTCAGTAAAAATAAATGAAGTAAAGTTTACTAAAAGAAAGGATTGACTGAAGTTCAGTTCATTTATTTACTCTATGTAACATTTAAGTCTTGAAACCGAGTTGAAGTTACTTAAATTTATCTGAAATTAAATTTGCTTAAAAAAAGCAAATGTAGAAAGTTGCGAAACTTTTTTAAAGTAAATTTTACGCATTTTTTTTTTTCAGTGTAGATCACTGTGATGATCTGATGTGTCTGATGGGTTTGTTGGGTGAGATAATGGGAATTGTCTCAGCGTCATCATCATGGTTTCATGACTAAGCATTTCTATTTCTGGTGATGATTGTTGTTTGACTGTCAAATGAGTGTTGAATATTTTTCCACTGACATCATTCTGTGTTTTCCTGACTCTTGCTCTAGTGTCAGTTTTCAAGGCGGTGTTCTGGCTCTGCCATTTATTTTGTTAGCTGAGTGCCCCCTACTGGCAGAACAGTGGAAAGCCCAGTATTTTGTTAGCTGAGTGCCCCCTACTGGCAGAACAGAAAAAAGCCCAGAAGGCAAGGAACAGGAAGTAGTCATAGCAGAGCACATTGGACTCCATAACCTGAATCTGCTGCAATCCTCTCTGGTCAGACCATTAAAAGGCATTCCCTGTACGTAAGACTGGTTTATTAAGATATATCTTTAGTTTAATTGTATTATTGAGGGGAATAAACTATGGATGGCCTGTATTTATTAGGCTCTTTGTCAGTATTGATGATAGTTACTGTCTGCCTCATGTTTGGCCCAGTATAGCCATTTGTTAGGATAGTAAAGTTTCTTTTTGGTTGTTAAATGCAAAATATCATTGTATAAATCTGTAATTGTTTATATATTATATGTTCTTATTACTAATGTACAATTTCTGTATTTTCAGTTTCACACCGTCTGTACAATAAACTCATTTAACATCACTTCGTGATTGTGGGATTGTATGGTGGTGTTTAACTTGCTGGATAGCTGGATAGGAGGACCAGTAAGGCCAGTACAGTGAAAAGGGATCCTACAGGAGAGTTCCTGACCACGCATGGTGTCCAGGCCCACAAGTTGACCACAGGGATTCACATCAGGATTGATTCAGGTACAAGACATTCACTACAGTGGTGAACAAGTGGAAGACTCATGGAGAAAGAAGAATTAGAGGTCAGGTCCATTGCCTCTTGTTCAGCTAGATCGTCCACTGTGTCAAGTGTCAGCATAGCGGCAGCAAAAGCACGTGCGAAGGCGGAAGCTGCCCAAGCTAGAGCTGCATTTTCTAAGAAGGAGATGGAAATAAAGATAGAAAAGGCCCGCTTGGAAGCCACACTAGAGGTTTTGGAGAGAGAGAGGGAGGCAAAAGCTGCTCTGGCAGAAGCAGCTGTAATGGAGGCTGCAGTAGTAAACTTAGAGGCAGCAGAGACAGAGCACAGAACTGCACTTTTACCAGTGCAAAGCCCTGAAGAGGCTACTGAAGAGTATGTAAGAGGGCACATGCATTTTGACCAGGCTAATGTAACAGCAGATGAAGAGCTGGAAGTTAAATCTGTTGTGTCCAGGGCCAATTCAGTGTCTAGACATTCAATAGATACTAAAACGTCTCTCAATAGAGGTCTTACAGAACAGCAGGACCATCCTATCCCTGTGAAGAGACGGTCATATCATCCTGTAAGCCCAGCAACCCATATGCCCCACTCTGGTAATCAAAAAGCTACCACTCACCGCTCCAGTGATACAGCCACAACAGAGTTAGCCAAATATCTAGCTCGAACTCAAATGGTGTCATCAGGTCTCACTAGGTTTAATGACCAACCTGAGCATTACTTGTCCTGGAAATCATCATTTATCAATGCTACTGAAGGTTTAGATCTTAACTCTGGGGAAGAGATGGACCTTTTGATCAAGTGGCTCGGAACAGAGTCAGCTGAGCATGCACGTCGCATTAAGTCAGTGAATGTGAAAGACCCATCTGCTGGTCTAGATCTCATCTGGGAGAGGTTGGAGGAGATGTATGGATCACCAGAGGCCATAGAAGGTGCTCTTTTTGCAAAAATAGAGAAATTCCCCAAAATTGGGTCAAAAGATCACTTAAAACTCAGGGAATTAAGCGACTTGCTGTCTGAGATTGAGGCTGCAAAGCAAGAAGGATATCTCCCAGGGTTGTCCTATCTTAACACTGCCAGGGGTGTTAACCCAATAGTTGATAAGCTCCCATATGGGCTTCAAGAGAAATGAATAATGGAGGGCTCACGCTATAAGCAGGAACATAAGGTTGCTTTCCCACCATTCACTTTCTTTCTGGAGTTTGTGCGCAAACAAGCTAAAGCTCGTAATGACCCCAGCTTTACTTTCTCATCATACCACACTACCTCAAACAAGAGAGATAGGGTCCATGAGAATTATCGCATTCCCCAAAGAACAGTCTCTGTTCATAAAACAGATGTTCCTGCTGATACCAAGTCTGTTGTCACTGCCAATGATCCAGACAAACAGTGTCCATTGCATCATAAACCACATTCTCTAAAAAGGTGCAGAGGTTTCCGAGAAATGCCCCTTGATGAAAGGAAAAGAATAATCAAAGCACACAATATCTGCTTTAAATGCTGTGCATCCAACAAACATTTGGCTCGAAGCTGTGAGATAGCTGTCAAATGCTCTGAATGTGATAGCGACAGACACCCCACTGCCCTGCATCCAGGCCCAGCTCCATGGCTTTCCAGGACTTCTTCTCCCCAAACACAGCAAGGCGGGGAGCCAGCAGAAAACCCAGCAGCTGACATCACATCAAAATGTACTGAGGTGTGTGGAGAAGGCTTCAGTGAGAGATCGTGCTCAAAAATATGTCTTGTGAACGTTTACCCAGCAGGTTGCCCCAGGAAAGGCAGAACAATGTATGCAATGCTTGATGACCAAAGCAACAGGTCACTAGCGCGTACAGAGTTCTTCAACATATTCGGCATAGATGGTCCCACGTCTCCATATACACTGAAAACTTGCTCTGGAGTGGCAGAAACAGCAGGCCGCTGGGCTACTGGTTACATTGTAGAGTCTGTTGATGGTGCTGTAAATCTTCCTCTACCCACACTCTTGGAATGCAATACGATTCCTAACAACAGGAATGAAATTCCCACCCCAGCAGTCGCACGGAGCCATTGCCATCTCCGAAAAATAGCCACTGAAATTCCACCTCTAGATCCAGATGCTGAGATCCTGTTGCTCTTGGGAAGGGACTTACTGAGGGTGCACAAAGCCCGCAAGCAAATCAACGGTCCTAATGATGCACCCTATGCCCAAAAGCTGGACCTGGGCTGGGTGATAATTGGGGATGTGTGCCTAGGAAGTGCGCACAGACCCATAAAGGTCACTAGTATGAAGACATACATTCTTGAGAATGGCAGACCAAGCCTTTTCCAACCATGCGAGAATCACATGACAATTAAAGAAAACTTCACAAAGCGCCACCAGTCACTTATCCACTCACACATTGAAAAGCTCTCAGCTAGTGTAGACCACGAGAAGTTTGGCCAGTCAGTTTTTGTCCAAACTAAACATGACAACAAACTTGCGCTTTCAATGGAAGATTTGTTGTTTCTCCGCACTATGGAAAAAGAAGTCTTCCAAAATTCCTCGAACAGTTGGGTGGCCCCACTACCATTCCGCAAGCCAAGGAAGCTCCTGCCCAACAACCGATCATATGCCATGAGTCGCTTTAAGTCTCTATGCTGCACTCTTCAGAAACATCCAGTGACGAAATTCCACTTTGTGGAATTCATGCAGAAAGTTCTGGACAACCACCATGCAGAGCTTGCACCTCCAGTACAGGAGGGCAAAGAATACTGGTATTTGCCCTTCTTTGGAGTATACCACCCACAAAAGCCCACCCAAATACGGGTGGTCTTTGACTCCAGTGCTCAGTTTGAAGGGATCTCCCTTAATGATGTCCTGCTCTCTGGTCCAGACATGAATAACAGTCTGTTGGGTGTGCTTATACGATTCAGGAAGAACCCAGTGGCTATCACAGCAGACATTCAACAGATGTTTCACTGCTTTTTAGTGAGAGAAGACTGTAGGGATGTTCTGCGCTTCTTATGGCATAAAGACAATGACCCACTTAAGGAGGTTGTTGACTACAAAATGAGGGTGCATGTGTTCGGAAATAGCCCCTCACCTGCTGTTGCCATCTATGGCCTAAGAAGAGCTGCTCAAGAGGGAGAGATTGAGTTTGGCAGCGATGTTCGTCACTTTGTTGAAAGAGAGTTCTACATGGATGATGCTTTGCTGTCTGTCTCTACTGAGGAGGAAGCAATCGACCTACTAAGGAGAACTCAGGACATGTTAGCAGCATCCAACCTTAGGCTCCATAAAGTGGCCTCCAACAAACGTGGAGTGATTGAAGCAATTCCAGTGGAAGACAGAGCCAAGGATCTACAAGATCTTAATCTCTTTGTGGATGACCTACCTGATCAGCGAACCCTTGGGGTGAAGTGGAGTATCATGTCAGATGTCTTCACATTTCATGTGCCTGAAATAGACAGACCCTACACACGCAGAGGGGTTCTCTCAGTGGTTAACAGTATTTTTGACCCATTGGGTTTCTTGGCACCAGTGACTATTCAGGGGCGGCAGTTGCTTAGGGAACTCTCTAAACAAGCCAGTGATTGGGACACCATTCTTCCCGAGAGCATGAAAGGAAAATGGATGGAATGGCAAAACTCACTGCAACGTCTCCGAGAAATCCATGTACCCCGCACATATTCCCTCAGCCTTCTGTCAAAGGCCCAGCACATAGAGTTATGTGTCTTCTCAGATGCTTCTGTTCAGGCTATCTCTGCTGTTGCTTATCTCAAAGTGACTGGCCATGACGGGGAAACAGAAGTTGGCTTCATCCTTGGTAAGGCAAGACTCGCTCCTCAGCCCGAGCTCACAATTCCAAGGCTGGAATTATGTGCAGCAGTGATGGCTGTGGAGATTGCTGAGGTAATAAGTGAGGAGATAGACCTCGAACTCGACTCAATCAGCTTCTATACAGACAGCAAAGTTGCTTTGGGATATATTCACAACCAGACAAAGCGCTTCTATGTATATGTAAATAATCGAGTGCAACGCATTAGGCAGTTTTCCACACCAGAGCAATGGCATTACGTGCCAACAGAGCAAAATCCTGCTGACCATGGCTCACGCTCAGTTTCTGCTTCTAACTTGATCAACACTACATGGATTAAAGGACCCCCTTTCCTTTGGCGTCCATCACAGCAGGTGCCAGAAGTGCCAAGCAGGTTTGATCTTGTTGATCCAGATGCTGATGTGGAGGTCCGTCCTGTCGTAAAGCCTCTGTCCACTTGCATATCTGAGTGCTGTTTGGGATCAAAACGATGGGAACGTTTCTCGGAATGGAAAACTCTGGTCAGAGCGGTGGCTCATCTCTGCCATATTGCCCACTGCTTTGCTCATCCAGCAGAGGTTGGAGAATGTGTTGGCTGGCACATCTGTAAGAAAGGTGTCTCTGATGAGTGTCTTGAAAGAGCAGAGAATTTCATCATTAAGAGAGTACAACAAGAAGTGTATGCTGAGGAATGCAAATGCATCAGCACAAAACAGGAACTTCCCACACGAAGTTCACTCATAAAGCTCAGCCCCATCATTGATAGCAGTGGCCTGCTTCGAGTTGGTGGGCGCATCCAAAACTCAGGTTTCGAGTTCAACGAAACAAACCCTATCATAATTCCCACCACTCACCATGTCGCAACCCTTCTTGTAAGACATCACCACAGTAAAGTCCAGCATCAGGGTAGGCACTTTACAGAAGGCGCAGTTAGGGCAAGTGGCCTGTGGCTAGTTGGAGCAAAACATTTCATAGGTAAAGTACTCAGTACTTGTGTTACCTGCAAGAAACTCAGAGGCAGGATGGAGGAGCAGAAAATGTGTGATCTGCCAGCAGAGCGTCTCCAAACAGACCCTCCTTTCTCCTATGTGGGCTTGGACATGTTTGGCCCATGGGAGGTGTCAGCAAGACGCACAAGAGGAGGCCAGGCAAATGCTAAAAGGTGGGCAGTACTGTTTACCTGCTTATGCACAAGGGCAGTCCACATAGAAGTTGTTGAAGAAATGAGTACTTCAAGCTTCATTAATGCATTAAGGCGACTCTTTGCTTTACGTGGTCAGGCCAAACAACTGCGTTCGGATCGTGGCACCAATTTCATTGGTGCATGCAGGGAACTAGGAATGAATACTCAGGATCAGGGAAATGTTCAGAAGTTCTTGCAAGATCAGAGATGTACCTGGGTCTTCAACCCACCCCATTCCTCTCACATGGGTGGAGCGTGGGAAAGAATGATAGGGGTGGCCCGTCGTATATTGGATTGCATGTTGTTACAGTCTGGTCGAGCTCGACTTACGCATGAAGTCTTGGTCACGCTCATGGCAGAGGTGACGGCTATAATCAATGCACGTCCACTTGTACCAGTGTCATCTGACCCTGAGCATCCTTTCATCTTAACTCCCTCCATGCTACTAACCCACAGAGCAGGCACACCTTCAGTTCCTCAGTGTGACTTAAGTCAAAATGAACTCCTGAAACACCAATGGAAGCGTGTCCAATACCTGGCAGATGAGTTCTGGAATAGGTGGCGAAAAGAATACCTGACAACTCTGCAACCCCGTCAGAAATGGCAACAGGAAAGACCGAGTGTCAAGGAGGGTGACGTTGTCCTTCTTAAAGAGAAGCAAGTGAGAAGATATGAGTGGCCTATGGGCATCATAGTGAAAACAATTCCCAGCAAGGACGGTCTGGTGCGGAAAGCTGAGATTAAGATTGTTCAAGACGGAGTAACCAAGGTCTTCTACAGGCCTATTTCTGAGTTAGTTCTTTTACTGTCCCCTATGTGAAGTGTTTGTTTAGATTTATCAGTGGAATCCTAAAAGGTTCCAGGCAGGGAGTGTTCTGGCTCTGCCATTTATTTTGTTAGCTGAGTGCCCCCTACTGGCAGAACAGTGGAAAGCCCAGTATTTTGTTAGCTGAGTGCCCCCTACTGGCAGAACAGAAAAAAGCCCAGAAGGCAAGGAACAGGAAGTAGTCATAGCAGAGCACATTGGACTCCATAACCTGAATCTGCTGCAATCCTCTCTGGTCAGACCATTAAAAGGCATTCCCTGTACGTAAGACTGGTTTATTAAGATATATCTTTAGTTTAATTGTATTATTGAGGGGAATAAACTATGGATGGCCTGTATTTATTAGGCTCTTTGTCAGTATTGATGATAGTTACTGTCTGCCTCATGTTTGGCCCAGTATAGCCATTTGTTAGGATAGTAAAGTTTCTTTTTGGTTGTTAAATGCAAAATATCATTGTATAAATCTGTAATTGTTTATATATTATATGTTCTTATTACTAATGTACAATTTCTGTATTTTCAGTTTCACACCGTCTGTACAATAAACTCATTTAACATCACTTCGTGATTGTGGGATTGTATGGTGGTGTTTAACTTGCTGGATAGCTGGATAGGAGGACCAGTAAGGCCAGTACAGGCGGAGTCAGTCATGTGACTGAAACTGCTGGGTGTTGTGAACCTCATAATCTACATACATCTACATAATTTCCGTGAAGTTCACTATAATCATTATTATCTGTGTGGGGAGTTGACCTCAGCCCACCTTTGTGAGTTCTCTGGTCAGATTTCCTTCCAGGAACTAGGAACAGGAAGTATTACGTGGGAAAAACCAATAAATAAGTAGCAAAAATGTTTTAAAAAAAGGTTTTGCTTGGTGACGACAGTGGAACTCATTTTGGTGCTATATAGAACCATCTACAAAAAATAAAAAATAAAATCTCCCACCTTGGCAAAGAACTTTTATCCATAAAAAAAACACACATTTAAGCATCTATGTGTATATTTGGCTCATAAGAGTTTAATATAGAATCAGTGCCTTTACTAAAGAACCCTTATAAACCTTTTTTGTGCAAGAAAAGCCATGCGACATTTAATCGTAGAGCCAGAAGCATAGACATGACATAGCACATCTAAAATAGAAATGTACAGAACTTTTATAAAAAAAAAAACTAAAAAAAAAAAAAAAACATTCAAGCATCCAAATGTATATTTGACTTATAAGGGTTCAATACAGAATCAGTGCCAAAAAAAAACCCTTAAACACCTTTAAATCATAGAGCCAGAAGGTAGCATAGACATGACTTAGCATTTTATATAGCATTTTATAGCATTTTGCTATAAAAACCTAAAAACCTTTTTTTTTTATAAAAGAATAGCAATGCAGTCTTTAATCATAGAGCCAGAAGGTAGCATAGACATGACATGAATTTTATATAGCATTTTATAGCGTTTTATAGCATTTTGTTGCTATAAAATCTTCCAGTGTAAAGAACTTTTATCTAGACAAAGAAACATTTAAGCATCCAAATGTATATTTTAATTGTCAAGGTTCAATCTAGAATCATTGCCTTTACTAAAAAACCCTTAAACACCTTGTTGTGAAAGAACAGACAAAGGTTTCACTTTGCATTTTATAAAGCATTTTATTTTATTTTGCTGCTATAAAAAAATATTCCACCAATGTGAAGAACTTTTATCTAGACACCCTCTAGTACCCTTAAACACCTTTTTATGAAAGAAAAGCTATACAATCTTTAATCGTACAGCCAGAAGGTAGCATAGACATGAAATAGCTTTGATATAACATTTATATAGCATTTTGCTGCTATGAAAAATCTTCCACCAGTGTGAAGAACTTTTACCCAGACACACAAAAAAATCAAGCATCCAAATGTATATTTGACTTATAAGGGTTCAATACAGAATGAGTGCCTTTACTAAAAAAAAACCTTAAAAACCTTTTAATCATAGAGCCAGAAGGTAGCATAGACATGATTTAGCATTTTATATAGCATTTTATACCATTTATATAGCATTTTATAGCATTTATAGCATTTTATATAGCATTTATACCATTTATATAGCATTTTATAGCATTGTATACCATTTATATAGCATTTTATAGCATTTTATAGCATTTTATATAGTATTTTATAGCATTTTAAAGCATCTATATAGCATTTTGCTGCTATAAAAAAAATCTTCCACCACTGTGAAGAAATTTTATCTAGACAAAGAAACTTTCAAGCACCCAAATGTATATTTTAATTGTCATGGTTCAATATAGAATCAGTGCCTTTACTAAAAACCCTTAAACAATGTTTTTTTGTGAAAGTATAGCCATGCAATCTTTAACCGTAGAGGCAGAAGGTTGCATAGACATGACTTAACATTTTGTATAGCATTTATATAGCATTTTGCTGCTATAAAAAATCTTCCACCAGTGTAAAGAACTTTTATCTGGACAAAGAAACATTCAAGCATCCAAATGTATATTTTAATTGTCATGGTTCAATATAGAATAAGTGCCTTTACTAAAAAAAAACCCTTAAACAATGTTTTTTTGTAAAAGAATAGCCATGCAATCTTTAACCATAGAGCCAGAAGGTAGCATAGATATGAAGGCATTCTGAGATTTCGCTGGTATATATATATATATATATATATATATATATATATATATATATATATATATATATATATATATATATATATAAAACCATCTACAAAAAATGTCTTCCAACAGTTTCTCCATTTCTTAAAAACATTTTATAAAAGGGCATGAGGGAACCCTGAGGTTTCCCTCCTCCATTGGCTCAAACCAAAGTGATCATCTATTTTCTGCTGGTATATATATATAAAATTCTCCCACTAGTCTGAAGAACTTTTAAACCGACAAAGAACCGTGCAATCAACCAAATATATATTTGAGTTGTAAGGATTAAATATAGAATATAGAAATATAGAACCTTTTATGAAAGCATAGCTATACAGTCTGTCATCTGTGGATCCAGAAGGTAGCATAGACTAGGTTTTTTGATTGGTGACAATAGTAGGACCCACTTTAGTGCTATATACATTATGGAACCACCTATAAAAAATCCACCAGTCTGAAGAACCTTAAACCATAAAAAATAATAATAACCATTCAATCACCCAAATGTATATTTGAGAGCCATTGCCTTAACTAAAGATTTTTTTTTTTTTTTTTTTGTGAAAGCATAGTCATACAATATTTTTTTTCAGAAGATCCAGAAGGTAGCATAGACATGAGGGCGCTCTGAGATTTCAATCATTCATTCTTCTAAACCTAAATGATCATCTAAAACTACCAGGATTTACTCTTTTTGTAAACATCCAGTTCTCCTGCCCTGATTTTACTTATACCAAGCACTCAAGTCCTAAGACCTTAGTGGAAACTGCTGGATGTTGTAAACCCTTTTCCAGTGAAGGAACTATGGAGCTCCCATCATCCTCTGGGGCTGTTTTTTTACGTGACCTGTGATGGTAAGTCATTTCCCTGAAGTCCATTTTGTCTTTTCTTGTCTTTGTAGCGTGTGACCTCTGACAGCAGCTCTAACAGAGTTGACCTCAGACCGTCTTTGTGAAATCTCCTTCCAGGAATGAAAGTGGTGCCATACTTGATAATACAACATGAAAAAATAAATCAAAGGATGTACATCCTTAGCAAAAAAAGTGTTATGTTACAGTAAAGAAAATGGTTTATTGATTGGTAACAATAATTGGACCCACTTGGGTGCGATATGTTATGGAGCCCCTGAAGGAACATGGTGAACGTTTGTAATTTTACGTAAAAAGTGGTGAGCACCAGATAGTAAGTGGTGAGCACCACATAGTAAGTGGTGAGCACCACTTACTAAGAGCCGAACACCACTTATTAAGTGGCGAGCGCCAGATAGTAAGTAGCAGTAGCAGTCTGTGAAGTCATGTGCAGACCAGTGAATATACTATCTTGTGCTCACCACTTAGTAAGTGGTGAGTACAACATACTAAGTGGTGAGCACAACATATTTAGTGGTGAGCACCAGATAATGTTAGCTAACAAGCTATAGTTTATAACTATAGAGGACTGCAGCAGTAGCAGTCTGTAAAGTCAGGTGCAGACCAGTATATATATACAGTATATATATATATATATATATATATATATATATATATATATATGATGCTCACCACTTACTATCTGGCGCTCACCACTCAGTAAGTAGTGCTCACCACTTTCAGGGGCTTCGTAATATATGGAACCATTTACCAAAAAAAAATCTTCCACCAATGAAGCATCAATTGTATATGTAAGTTTTGTAAGTCCAATATAGAACCATTGCCTTTACTGAATAGCCATACAATCTTTAACTATAGATCCAGAGGGTAGCATAGACATGAGGACAAGTTCATTGTGTCTTTTCTTGTCTTTCTAGTGTGGGACCTTTGCAGGCAGCTTTAACAGAGTTGACCTCAGACCGTCTTTGTTAAATTTCCTTCCAGGAATGGAAGTGGTGCCATACTGACAAAAAAAAAAAAAAAAAATTAAAGATGTACATCCTTAGCAAAAAAGTTTTATAAAGTAAAGAAAATGGTTTATTGGTTGGTGACAATAATTGAACCCACTTGCAATATATGGGATCTCCACAAAAAATAAATTCATTATTATTATCTTCCACCAGTCTGAAGAACCTTCAACTAAATAAAGTACCATTCATGCATCCAAATGTATATGTGTGTTGATTTTTCATTCAATATAGAACCACTGCCTTTACTGAATAGCATACAGGGGTTGGACAATGAAACTAAAATAATTTATTGTGGTGACGGACAGTTCTGGTGGAAACAGGAGAGTTGAGGTGCACATTGAATTCTGCCGTGATTTGATCAGCTGTGGTTTTATGTTTTTTGGATACAATCCGGGTTAGCACCCGAACATCCCTTTCAGACAGCTTCCTCTTACAGCGTCCACAGTTAATCCTGTTGGATGTGGTTGGTCCTTCTTGGTGGTATGCTGACATTACCCTGGATACCGTGGCTCTTGATACGTCACAAAGACTTGCTGTCTTGGTCACAGATGCGCCAGCAAGACGTGCGCCAACAATTTGTCCTCTTTTGAATTCTGGTATATCACCCATAATGTTGTGTTCATTGCAATATTTAGAGCAGAACTGTGCTCTTACCCTGCTAATTGAACCTTCACACTCTTACAGCTAACTGGTGCAACGTGCAATTAATGAAGATTGAACACCAGGCTGCTCCAATTTAGCCATGAAGCCTGAGATTTCACTCCTCTACTTGTTGCAACCTAAATGGTCATCTAAAACTGACAGGACTAGCTGCATTAACCAAATGCATTTTGCTGCTATATAGAACCATCAAAAAATGAAACATAAAAATGCACTATGGCTAACTCTGAGTTACAGAATGGTATGGACAACAACAATTGCTCTAAGGTTCTTTTATGATACATACCGGCATTCTGGCATTCAGTAAGTGGGGGCTGTGCACCGCTGGGCCACAGCAGGGGGATTTATACAGTTCTATTTAAAGTGTAAAGTGCCCACTGCAGCAGATCAGCACCACGGCTCGGGGAAAAGCTTTTAGCGTGTTGGTTGTGCCGGCTTTCATTGTGTTGAATCTTCTACCAGAAAGAAGAGGTTGGAGAAGGTGATGTCCAGGCTGAGAGCAGTGTATTATATTCTCAGAAATTGTGATATTAGAACTTTTGTTGGAGTAGCTGTCTCTTATGTCTAGAAGCACTCATCGTATTCTGTCCTTACTTCATCGTATCTTTGGAAAAGACTTTGAGGAGTGCTTAAAAATATATCAAAATCAGTCTAGTCCTGTGTGAAAAAGTGTTTTCCCCCTAAATCTAATGACTTGGTTATGCAATCCTTGGCAGTAACAACTGAAATCAAGCTTTTTTATCGATAATTAGTTTCATTAATTTATTTCACATCTCTGTGGAGTAATCCCCAGCATCTCAATCAGACTTTGGCTCGGTTTGTTTGTGTGCTTTGGGTCATTGTCCTGCTGCAGAACCCAAGTACACCTGAAGTTGAGGTCACGAACAGATGGCTCTGAAGCATCAAAGCAACCCCAAACCATCACACTACCACCACCATGTTTTACTACGTTCAGTATGATGCTCTTTTTCCGAAATGATGTTATGTTTTACACACACCTTCCAAAAAGTTTCACTTTTGTCGAAAGCTTTATACGCTGCAGTAGAACCGAGTGAGGAATTAGTGATTTAGATGAGTAGTTTTACAGTTAAGTGGTGTATTACAGTTTTTTTAAGGGTAAGATTTAGTTTCAATATTTTCATTAGGCTATTTCCAAAACTTAATATAGCCAAGCTTTTTAAAAAACATTAGCTTATATAAAAAAAGCTATATAAATGCATTCCTACATCTCCCCTTAACATTTAATATTGTAGTCAAAGTATAAAAGTATGTGGATGAGATTGCACAAAATCCTTATCTACAGGGATTGTCAGTTAGATTGTTACTTTTCTATTTATTTAGAATTAAATAACAAATGATTCCTGTGGGAGAGATCCTGTATGATATGAATTAATATTTCAGTAGCATTGTGTGCATTTTTGCAGGATTAACTGTGGATTTTGCTGCTGATGTAATGAATTTATCTTTTACACGCTGCAAACATTACAATAAAGGAAGCGAGACACTGTTAGGATTGTAAGTCTTCAGTTTAAAGAAGCACTCGCCTGCGCTGTACTGGTTTCCATTTATACCCAGAAGAAATGCTTGCAACCCCCCCCCCCCCCCCCAATTATCATTGTATAATTCGCACCCTGATTAACACTGACCTTAAGTGAGGTGAGTGAGAGCTGCAGTTCTTTAAATGTAGTTCTGGGTTCTTTTGGGATCTCCTGGATGAGTTGTTCATGCCCTTTTGGAGTAATTTCTTTAGGTCGGCCGGTCACTCCTGGGAAGGTTCACCAGTGTTCCATGTTTTTTTTTTTTTTTCTCCATTAGTGAATAATAGTGAATCACTGTGGTTCTCTGGAGTCTCAAAGCTTTAGAAATAGATGGATGATCAATGACTTTTTCTCAGATTGGGGTATAAAAATGTGCTGCTTTTTGAGATCTTTTATATGCTTTTATCTGATTTTTGATTCTACAGGTCTGGCAGTAATCAGGCCTGGTTTTCTTCATGCAGCATACCTTTCAGTGGTTATAAGAAAGAAGTGCATTAAAGTGAGTTGTTTGTGCATCAGCAGTGAACTGTGCTGAACTCCGAACAGGACGAGTTCAGACTCATCAGCATTACAATGCTAAACCGTGACAGAAGCACGTATTGCATGAACTGACATCTTACACATTCCTTACAGACGTTGTTTCAAGAAAGCCAAGCATTTTGTTGCTCCTCTAAAAGGAAATAGTACCTCGCTATGCGGAAACTACTGACAGTAATGTGTAAACATAAAACAGATTAGTCATTTTTAGGAATTTGTTGCGTTTGTGACGGGAGAGGGTAGCAGTTCGTCAATTACTCAACCCTGTTCCACCTCGTCACATTAAAAATATATACAGGGCTGATTGTGACGGGGGTGGAATAAGAATTTAGGGAATTTAAGTCATAAAAAACGATTAAATATTCGGTAACACTTTCTATGAATGTCATCTCTATTAGACTCTATAACCACATCCATAACATATTATAATGCATTCATAAGGCATTATAAACATGGCTGTAAATATTTTTAAAAATGCATAACTCATTATAGCCATGTTTAATAAGCATTACGACCTGTGATCATAATACATTATAAGCTGTGCTTATAATATAGATGTTAAAAAAGTTTATATCTATCATTAATAATCTAGTCCTACAATGAAAGTCTGGCACTTTACTTAGAGCTCACAAAGACCTGTTATAATACATTATAATTGACTATAACTAATATTATATTCAATACAAGAATACTTTATTAGTGGTTAAAATATATATTTATAAAATTATTGAGGGTGTGTTTATAATTATAACTGAAAGCTTTTTTTTTTTTACAGTCTGCAAGCTGAGACTGTGTTTCTTGGTATTGACATATAACATGTTATAAACACAGCTATTAATGCATTATAATCACAGTTCATGATGCATAATAAACATGGCTATGATTAATTATACATTTTTATAAATATGTATAGCCATGTTTATAATGCCTTATGAATGCATTATAATGTGATATGAGTATGTTTATAGAGTGTTATAGAGATGACATTTATAGAAAGTGTTACCAAATATTTTAGTATATTGGTTTAACTTGATTTATTTGCTATGTAGATTTTATATTAAAATATTATAATTATTATTTTTTTTTCTGTTCATTACAGACAGAACACAAATCAGCACTCTAACATTTATTTTTTCCATCACTGGAGATAATTCAGGTCTAAAGGGTTAAGAAACAAAGATTAATATTTAAAAATGATAAATAATAACTATAAATATGACAGTATATACTATATTTGTTCTGTATTTTCCCTCTTTTTTACAGCACAGTTTACCTGCTCACAGTGATGTTTTTTCAGCGTTTCTCTTTCTCTGAATGGCAGAAGGAGATATTGCTCTGATTGTAGATAAATGACCTCTGTCAGACGGACGGGTGAAGAAACATCTCAGGGCGGCTCTGGAACATTTGCATATAAATAGCCTACATATGTGCGGCGCCATAAAACACACAGAGCCGGCGCATGTTAAACTCTCCCCCCTCTACAGCCTCTCATACATCATCATGAGCCGCTTAATGAACGCGGGATTTATATTTACGGATGGGTGTGATGTATTGATGGTGTGTATAGATATATAGGTGTACAGTGGCTGTAGTTTATAATGTACAGCATCTTCAAAAAAAAATGTTTACCTGTAGCTTAGGTAAAGGTGTACTGATACCTTTACACTGTAAACAAAAAAGAAATATATATATACTGTATATATATATATATATATATTTTTTTTGGGAAACCAAAAAACTTCTGGAAGCTTGTAGGCTAATTGTTTTGCCTATTGGGTAGCCTGGCAGGACTGGCTCTATAACCCGCTAAAGGCATGCTAATGGTGCTAGCCTGATGCTCCAAGCCTGGTCCCCGGGGTCACTAATGGTGTTAGCCCAATGCTCCAAGCCTGCTCACCAGGGATGCTAATGACGCTAGCCTGATGCTCCAAGCGCGGTCGCTGGGCATGCTAATGGTGCTAGCTTGATGCTCTAATGGTGTTAGCTCAACGCTCCAAGCCTGCTCACCAGGATGCTAATGGCGCTAGCCTGATGCTCCAAGCCCAGTCGCCAGGTTCACTAATGGTGTTAGCCCAACGCTCCAAGCCTGCTCACCAGGATGCTAATGGCGCTAGCCTGATGCTCCAAGCCCAGTCGCCAGGCATGCTAATGGTGCTAGCCTGATGCTCCATGCCCAGTCGCCAGGCATGCTAATGGTGCTAGCCTGATGCTCCAAGCCCAGTCGCCAGGCATGCTAATGGTGCTAGCCTGATGCTCCAAGCCTGGTCCCCGGGGTCACTAATGGTGTTAGCCCAATGCTCCAAGCCTGCTCACCAGGGATGCTAATGGTGCTAGCCTGATGCTCTAAGTCTGGTTGATGAGGTCACAAACGCAACTAGCTCAATGCTCCAAGTCCAGTCTCAAGGGTCACTAATGCCCTAGCCTGATGCTCCAAGCCCGGTGGCTGACACCACTAATGGTGCTAGCCTGATACTCCAAGCCCGGTCACCTGCATCACTAATGGTGCTGCTAGCATAGTGGGTATGCTAATGATGCTAGCCCAACACTCCAAGCCCAGTAGCTTTAATCACTAATAGTGCTAGCCCAACACTAGCCTTACGCTCCAAACCAGGTTACTGGGATTGCTAACACTGCTAGCCTCATGCTCCAAGCCCAGTCACCGGGGTCACTAACAGTGCTTGCCCAAATGTCTTGTGTGTTTCTATTTTGGCGGTGGAAAATACAAGTGCGCCACTGACTGATTAAAACCCTGACAGCAGTCAACAGTGCACCCTCATCTCGCATACATCCTCGCTCATTCAACACACACGGACGCGCTGCAGAGCACAAACCCTTGAATGAGAAGGTGTGTTCAAACTTTTGACTAGCACTGTACATCAAGAAACAAATTAAATCCACAGTAAATACACTGATTTTATGGCACATTTAATAGAGTAGTTTTGAGTCCTGAGGAAAGCCCCATAACAGCCTCAAGAGAAACCTGCCTGGAGTCCTGCAGAACGTCCTGAACACTCCACTGATCACAGTATGAAGACGAGGAACATCACCATACCTCACCAATCTTTAAACAAGCGTTCACAATCTGCTGCAGCTGTGCTTTATCTTAATATTCACCCACAGGACTCGTGACCCTGCTCCAGTGTAGAGAATACCCTGCAGGGTGTCCTGAAGCTCCAGTGTTGGCTGGCTGCCTACTCGCTCACTCGTCCAATCAGTGCAGACCTCAGCAGAATATGCTTAGATAGCTTCATGCAGTTTACGGCCAAAGGTTTCAGATACCTGTTCCAACCTCCATAATTTACTTTAAACCCCCCCCATTATATTTTATGGAGATGAGGATTTCATTTTCCAGCACGATTTGGCACACTGCCCATACTTCCAAAAGACTCTGATTTTTGGGTTTTTCATTGGCTGTAAGCCATAATCATCAATAATAAAAGAATAAAGGCTTTGGAAAATAATTAAGAGATCACTTCAGTTTCTGAATCAGTTTATCTGATTTTGCTATTTATAGGTTTATGTTTGAGTAAAATAAACATTGTTGCTTTATTCTATAAACCACGTATAACATTTCTCCCAAATTCGAAAAATATATATATATATATATTGTCATTTAGAGCATTTATTCTTATTTGCAGGAAATGAGAAATGGCTAAAATAATAAAAAAGACGCAGAGCTTTCAGACCTCAAAAAATGCAAAGAAAACAAGTTCATATTTATACAGAGTTTTAAGAGTTCAGAAATCAATATTTGATGGTATAACCCTGGTTTTTAATCACAGTTTTCATGCATCTTGGCATTATGTTCTCCTCCACCAGTCTTACACACTGCTTTTGGATAACTTCATGCCTGCACTCCTGGTGCAAAAATTTAGACTATATATTTTTTTATAGGTTTTCAATTTGGGAAAATCAAGGAAACTCATCATTTTTAAGAGCTCTCTTATTTTTTTTTACAGAGCTGTATTTCATATTTTCAACTGAAATACTAAAATAAAGTCACTTTTTAATGATATTCTGTTTTTTTTTATTTAGATGCACTAGTATGGTTTGATGATGAATTCATCATAAAAAAAAACTAGTATATGAACTTTAAAGTCTTTAGCTGTCAGTGGTTTAAATGTTGTAAGTGGCTGATTGGTGCATGTTTTAGCTATTAGATAAATGAGATGAAAACATCCATTGAAACCGAGAGACCGTTCCGATCCGCGATGTGAGAGCTAGAAAAGCAAGTATGAATTTGTATCCATAGCAACAATACGTCAACAAGGGTCCTTGGAGGAAAACAGAGCACTTGTGTGATGCGTGAACTTGCATATGCGTCTGTTGAGAGGAAAGAAAAATACATTCGCTAATCATCACTAACCAAACATTAGAGAGTTTTAGGAGAAGAAAAAGGTGAATCCCAAATCCCTTACCAGAAAATACTTTAAATTAATGAATAGTAAAGTGATTCAGACTATGAAGAAATACATAAGGAATCATGTAGTAACTTAAAAGTCTCAAACAAACCAGAATACTTTGTTATCCCATATAATACACCTAGCACCTCTACCTGAATGTTCCTATACACAAACACACACACACACACACACACATATATATTTTTCTTTCTCTATACCTGTAACATGGAAGAGGAGGCAGGATGCAAAAGCAAGTCGGTTTCATTTTCCATTGTTGCAAAATAAACAAAGAACAAAACACTAGGGACTAACTATAAAGAAAAAGGTTACTGAAACAAACACTATAAAACAAAGACTTAAACAAACAAGCAAAATAAGTAAATAAGGAAAAAACCAAAGAAGAATATAGTGATGTCAAACTCGAAACGCGGAATCGAACTGAATCGATTCATTTGAATCACGGTGTTCCGAAACACTGTTTCGAAGTCCGTATCAAAAGGGGAAAGCCACGTGACTGTTCCTAAAACGGGGTTCTTTACGTCACGCAGTTTCAAAACGTTTCTAATCTTTTCACGCGTTTTAGTCCTCGCTTAAGTTCAAGCAGCTGGTCTGAGATCAGAATGCTTGGTCTCATATCTGCCCAGAGGAAAAGAAGACCCTTTGGATTACTGGCTCAGACACTCTGCCGTCTTTCCTCACTTGTTTCAATTATAAAAAAAATATCTCTCAATTCCAGCAACCCAGCCGTCCAAGCACTGTGGAACAGATCCTGTTTATTAATAAAAACAACTGATTAATTGTAATGCTTAATAAATAAAGTATTACACAAGCATTTCCCTACCGTGCAATGTAAAATGAATAATTTCAGCTATAGAAATCCACTGACTAACAGTGTATCATAATGAAAAATACATCTTAATGACATCATTAAAACAACCCTGTTCTCTGCAAAATGATATTTAGGGACAAAACATGCTATGGGGGAATATTTCTTTAATTTTTCATAAAAAACACATCACTTCTGTTTCTGTTAAGAAAAAGTTGTGGATTTAGCCCCTGGTTGCCCACTAGATGTCACTGTGGCGTGTGATGATTCGAACGTTTCACAAGATCGAATCATTTTCCGAATCAATTGGTTCATTTGATTCGATCTCCCAAAAGCCCCACTTTTGCCATCACTAGCAGAATACTGTAGACAAAAAAACACGGCAGCTCCAAGGCTCAACAAACACAGATAAACAAGATCCGGACAGAGTGACAGGACGAGGTCAAACAAAAAGCACGACAGAGAATAAAGGAGCACATGGGGTATTTATACACAGGCACACACAAGGGACACCTGTGAAATTAACAAGGGGGTGGGGTTACAAATGAGACAGGAGGGATTACAGATGACAGGGCAGGGCTAAGACGGAGACAGGACAGTAACGAAACAATAGCACATGGCTGGGAATGCATGACAGGAGCACAAGGGACCAAATAAGGAAAATTAGAAAAAAGTTGTGACAATACCTTTTCTCTCTTTTCTCTCCACATACAAACAAAACATATTTATCTGTTGCTCTTTTTTGTAGCTGTTCTGCTCTCTTTGTTGTTGTTACTTAATATTTGTTCTTTTTTTCTGCTATATATATTTTTTTCGTTTGTTTGTTTGTTTGCTTTTTTTCTCGCTTCCTCTCCTCCTTTTATTTTTACTGTTGATATGCTTATATTACTATATCTCTAATATAGCTCTGTATTAACACTTTTAACACAGATTAAATGTCCTCTGAAAGGGTGGTGGCACACCCCCCCCCCCTCCCCCCCCAAAAAAAAATAAATTAGACAGGATTTATTTTGTCTAGATGTCTAGAGGTTAAAAGGGCTAGTGTTTACTAGTTTAGTCTAGTAGTTACTGTGTAAATGGCCAGATTTTACCCATTTTCTTTCCTTTTATATGTTTTTATATATATATATATATATATATATATTTTTTTTTTTCTATCTTATTTCTGTAATTGAAAAAAAAAACACTTTGCTAAAAAATACTCTCTTATCTGAGGTTAAGCTGTTAACTTGTGTTTTTTGAGGACGATAACTCTGGTGAACTTATCCTGTACAACAGAGGAAACTCTCGCTCTTCCTTTCCTGGGGTGGTCCTGATGAGTGCCAGTTTCATCATCATAACAGTTTTGATGGTCTTTTGAGAATACTTTTAAAGTTCTTGAAATTCTTCTTTCTGAATTGATTGATCTTCATTTTTATATTACATTTTTGGTGACACTTTCTATGAATGTCATATTTATTAGACGCTATAACCACATTCATAACATATTATAATGCATTCATAAGGCATTATAAACGTGGCTGTAAATGTTTATGAAAATGCATAACCCATTATAGCCATGTTTGTTAAGCATTATGACCTGGGATCATAATACATTATAAGCTGTGCTTATAATATATATGTTAAAATAGTATATCTCTATCATTAATAATCTAGTCCCACAATGAAAGTCTGGCACTTTACTTAGAGTGCACAAAGACCTGTTATAATACATTATAATTGACTATAATTAATATTATATACAAGACAAGAGCAATTTATTAGTGGTTCAAAATATATTTATAGGGTTATTGAGGGTGTGTTTATAAGTTGGAAGATGTTTTAGTCATGATACAGTCTGCATGATAAAGGACTGAGTTTCTCGTTATTTGATGTATAACATGTTATAAACAGAGCTATTAATGCATTATAATCACAGTTCATGATGCATAATAAACATGGCTATAATGAATTATACATTTTTATAAATATGTAGCCATGTTTATAATGCCTTATGAATGCATTATAATGTGTTATGAGTACGTTTATAGAGTCTTATAGAGATGACATTCCAAGAAAGTGTTACCACTTTTTTTTTCTTTACTTAGTTGAGTAGTTGTTTCTTCTCATAACCTGGATTAGAACATTACTCAAATATTCACTATACACTGTATACCTGTAACTCTACCTCTTCACTACTTTACTTTAACTGATGCTCTCAAACACTTTATTAAGAGAAAAGAAATTCAAGTAATTAACTCTTGATGAGTTCAGCACAGCTGTTAACTGAAAGCCTGAATTCCAGGTGATTCTACCTTATAAAACTGACTGAGAAAATCCAGCAGGGATGTTCAAAACTGTCTCTATCTAAGCAAGAGGTGCTGCTTTGAAGACTCTAAAATATTAATCATATTCTGGTATAACACTTCATAGTTTGGGTGACATTTCATATGAATCTACAATTTAAAGTGTGTCTAATTGTTTGGCTGCTACTGTATATTATTATAAATCATCATTAATTATGTAATATTACAGGGTAAACTACCTGGAACTTTTTCAAAATGCCTCTAAACATATAATGTTTGTTTAGGGTAGGGATCAGTCCTGCACAGCAGGTTAGTGTTGTAGTAATGGGCGTGTGAGGTTTGTGGTTATGGTTGTTCTGTAGAATCTGCTGTGGTTTTTGTTGTTATAGTGTTAGAGTGGGTGTGATTAGCAGAGTGTGTGCAGTGCTAATAAATCAATCAATCATCCGTCAAACTTTATTTAAACTCTAAACATATTGAGTGTGGCCCACATTTACAGTGTAACTGAGCCAATACATAGGTAAGGGACTGTCAAAAAAAAAATAAAAAATACCCAGCATTTTAACCCTACTGTTATGTTCTGGGTCAAATTGATCCGTTTTAAAGTTTGAAGATGTAGGAAAAAATAGTTAAAAGTGTTTTTCAGTATAAAACTTTTATCTGCTTGTCTTTATTAGGAACGCCATTGCAATAAATATTAAAAGAATAATTAGTAATGTTACATAATAAATTAGTAATTAAATATTCACACTGCTTGTTAGGATTTTTTTGTTTCTGTTTCAGACATCTTTTGGATAATTAAACATGCACTAGATCAAACTGACCTGGGAACACGTTGCTTTTCTTGACAAATGAACATAACATGAGGGTTGGATATATAAGATTTTTAAAAATAAGATATAAAACAAATAAGATAAAGACAATATTTGGTAACACTTTCTATGAATGTCATCTCTATAAGACTCTATAAACATATTCATAAAACATTATAATGCATTCATAAGGCATTATAAACATGGCTATACATATTTATAAAATTCTATAATTCATCAAAGCCATGTTTATTATGCATCATGAACTGTGATTATAATATATTTATAGCGGTGTTATAACATGTTATACGTCAATACCAAGAAACTCAGTCCCAGCTTGTAGACTTTATCATGACTAAAAAAGCTTCCAACTTATAAACACACCCTCAGTAATCCTATAAATATATTTTTTAACCACTCATAAATTATACTTGTCTTGAATATAATATTAGTTATAGTCAATTATAATGTATTATAACAGGTCTTTGTGCGCTCTAAGTGAAGTGACATACTTTTTATTGCAGGACTAGATTATTAACGATAGATAAATACTATATACTATTTTAACATGTAAATCATAAACACAGCTTATAATGTATTATAATCACAAGTCATAATGCTTAATAAACATGGCTTTAGTGGGTTATGCATTTTTATAAATATTTATAGCCATGTTTATAATGCCTTATGAATGCATTATAATATATTATGAATGTAGTTATAAAGTCTAATAAAGATGATATTCATAGAAAGTGTTACCCAATATTTTAGTAAGAATTTTAAAAAAATTGTACGTAAGAAAAACCAAAGGTACTAAAAATAAGAATGCAACTACAGATGAATTGTCATGCTGGCCAAACAAACACACAACAGACACACACAAATAACAAACGCACAAGTTATTAAATAAAAATAAAGGGGTTAGACTTACGGAGCTGGCCAGAGATAGGCCGGGTCAGAATCAAAATGGCAGCAATCCATAACAACATACCAGAATGTAAGCAGGCAAATTGGGATCATACAAGGGATAACCAAAAAAAATAAGGGCAAGGCAAAAGAGTAGTCAAAAAATACAGAAATAGGTCAGAAACAAAAGAACAATAACCAATTGAAACTTGAGGTAGAAGAGCTAAGAACTAGACTGAATACTGGGCAACGAGAAACAGAAACAGGGGGGGTATTTATACAGGTGAGAGCAGGTGAGAGGAATCTAGAAACCTGGTGAGTCAGAACACCGAATGTTGTTATAGCTGCATATGGAGTCTTTGTTGTGTGTACTAGAGTCCATGGTAGGCAGGCGGACAATGTCAGGACTGACATGAATAAAAAACTAAGCACATAAAGAAGTAAAAAAAAAAGAAAAGCTCTGGAGACCACTTCATTGAATCAGTTTCTCTGATTTTGATATTTATAGGTTTATGTTTGAGTAAAATGAACATTATTGTTTCATTCTATAAAATACAGACAACATTTCTCCCAAATTCCAAATAAAAACATTGTAATTTAGAGCATTTATTTGCAGAATAAAATGAGAAATAGCTGAAATAACAAAAAAGATGCAGAGCTTTCAGACCTCAAACAATAAATAATGCAAAGAAAACAAGTTCATATTCATCATTTTTAAGTGATCTCTTTTACTGTATACATATATATATATATATATATATATATATATATATATATATATATATATATATATATATATATAATATGCAATAACTAAAAACAATAAAAGAAACTAAAATCAACTATATCATTGGCAGTGCTGATGTTAGAGTGTTCCTGCTCTCAGTGGGAGAACATCGCCACCATTAACACTGCTTCATTAGCAACACACACCCACTGCGCTCACACTGCGCTGTGTATCAGTGTGTGTGTGTGTGTGTGTGTGTAAAATCAGCTGTGTGAGGTATAATCTGTATGACAGCCCGTTCTGGAGCTCAGTTCTATCTCTTATTGCATGTCTATTGGACGAGACTGCGGGGCATTTCATCACAACAATGCCGTTACAGAAAGCATGAATCCCTAAGATTATCAAAGCTGCTTTTACATGACTACACACACACACACACACACACACACCTGCCTTCACGCCGGCTCTCCCTGACATTCTCTTTAATCTGATTTTCACTCCAAGCCTTGGAATTCTCTTTCACTCTCTAATCTCTCTTAAAGCGTAAGACCACTCTGGTGGTCTCGGCTGGATTCCTGATGAGATGGGTTCACTGAATCCGGCACACGATGGGTTGTGTCTTTAAAAGCTCCTGCTGAATAATTTGATTAGACGTTATGTGGGTGTTTAACTGTAGAGTTTTTGTAGATACTGACCTTCTCTTTCTCCTTCAATGAAAGGAATTAGGTGAGCTCTGACTTTGGCGTGTTCGTATCTTAACAGCGCGGCGCTTTTGTGCGTCTCAGCAGAGACAGATACTGACCTGCATGTTCACCAGCAGCTCATTTAAAGGAGAACTCCAGTGTAAAATGGGCTTTTGTTGTAGTAAAACATGATAAAAAGTTCTTATCTTTGATGAAAAACCTCCGTTCTGCCACAGCATTCAGAGATCCAGACATTTTAACAGTTTGTCCAAACACCCGGAAGACACGGGGCATAATTTACCCCAATAAATCGCTTTTTCCACAGTTATCCAGCTCAAAGTAGCTCCACACTTCAGCTCCAGGCACCTTGTAGTCTTCGCATAGCGTAGCAGCCGGCGCCAGGAGTAACGGTGGCGCTCGGAGCTAAAGCTAGCATTTTGGGATGTAAACAGAGGTTTTTAATAAGCTTCTTGTGCACTTTTAAAAATGTGCACTTTTAAATGTCAGGGATCTCCGGATTCTAGCAAGAAGGTGCGGAGCTACTTTGAGCTGGATAACAGTGGAAAATTACGTTGACTGTTGTCAGGGTTTTAATCAGTCAGTGGAGCTCCTGTATTTTCCACCGCCAAGATAAAAACACTTCAGAAAATTACCTGAACACACCTCACTTCCAGACCACCACACCAAACCATCAGTGTAGATTTATTCCTAAACTCTGATGATATTTTAACAGCACGGGCACAAGGCGTGAAAATGAAAAGAGACTGTTGATGGGGTTTAATATAGCAATGATCATCATGACGCTCAAATCTAGCTTTTATTTCAACATTAAACAGGATAAAGAATAAAATATCATTACTGTTCCCTTAAATGAGCTGCTGGTGTATCTTCACAGTGTGAATGAGCAGCTCAGTATCTGTCTCTGCTGAGACGCACAAAAGCGCTCACCTGACTCTTAAAGGGAATGACAAGTTACTGATTGGTTTATTGTACAATACGCCCAAAATGAACCACAACCATGATTAATTAAGAGAATTAGTACATGCCTTTTGCATGCTTTTAGCTGCACAAGGCGTATTTTTTGTGCCCTCACAAAACCAAAGACACACCGCAATTAACTGGGGCATTATAGATGTACGCTTGCTTGGTGAAACAGCACCAGATGTGATGGGTGGGCGTGGTAAGTCCTTTAAACTCTAGATTATTTTAGCATGAATGAAATATTTTGTTGGAAAACCATCACAAAAAGAAAAATCTGTTTTGTAAAATGAAGTGTAATGGGATGGAGTGCTACAGACTAGTAGCTCTCCAGCCCAGAGGGTTGTTGAACCCAATTGCAGAACAGTTGATCTCAAAGCAGATAAACGCAAGAAGAAAGAAAGAAAGAAAGAAAGAAAGAAAGAAATAAACACACCGCTCCTCATGCGGGATCTAACACTGTTGTCAAGGTTGCGCACCAATACACTACTGCTGCCTCTGCTAGTGAATTGGGACACGCCCTCATAAGGAGATAGAGAGCCCAAGAACAGGTTCCGTTCTCTGTTTTTATCAATTCCTCTTCTTTCAGGTCTTATAACACAGTAATTATATCAGACAGACACATGCCCTGATCTCTTTTACTCCAGAAGACATACGGCTGCTCAAATATATAATCATTTAAAATGTAAAAGGAAGCAGAATTGTTATATTTTCCTGGAACTGATCATGTTTTGCTCAAAATTTTACCAATTTTTAATTGTATAGACTTTAAATATATTCACACCTAAGATATTTTTTTCAAAAATGGTTAGACTAGAGTGTTTATGAGATGAAAGCATAAGAATATTGAGGATAATAGTTCATTACATTTATTATGATTATTAATTATTACTTTGATAAAATACATGGAGAAACAGCATCAGGCGGATTTATTTCTCTTGATAATCAATAATCACACCTCTAGGATAAAACCTGACACTCAGAGCAGCCTATGCCTTTCAGTATTTTAATCAGGACACACAAAGAAAACAAATATATAGAAAAATATAAACGTTTTAGTCTAAATAAATGAATAAAAATGTTTAGTGCAAAATAACTAAAATAAGTAAAAATGTGCAAGTAAAATAAAAACTATATAAAGTAGTGCGCACACCATACCTAGCTTTAGTTTGAGTAAAGCAGGTAGTTTCACACTTTTTCTGTGGACACTTTTGAGTCTTTATTTACTGATATTATTTGGTTTGAAACATCATATAAATATGTTTGAAGCACTAAAGGTAAATAATATTGGTTGAGGAAGGAGATCTTCTCACTTTTTTAGGTGTTTTTCTCAATGGGTTTCTTGTAGATTTAGCTTTACTGCACTGGGATGTGATCACTATTGTTAGAAAGAGTAAGTTCTTCACTTTCTAACCATATATGGATTATGTTTATGTTTGAAGGGATTCCTGAGTAACTAAACTGTGAACACAAGGTGAGATTTTTGATGTTAAATCCGTCCGTCGGTTTCTAAGGGTTAAAACCGCACACACAGTTACACCAACTGAAAAAAAAAACACAATAAAAACACAAAATCCATAGCAATCCCAATAACTGCTGAAATAAGACAGCTAGCGCAAACATGCAAACGCCAGCACTCGCCAAAAAATAACTAGCTATAAATAAGCTGCAGAGTAATGAGCTTTTTTTCATTAGTTTGGTTGGAGTGTAATCACTGCAGCTTTCATCAGTATTCCTCTGAAACAATGAGACAGAACGAGGGATGCAGGGTGAGAAAATAAGAAGGAGAGGAAGGTGCTGCTGTACGTTTGCCAGGGTGGTAATTGGATATTTTAATGAGACGTAATATTTCTGTGTGTGTGTGTGTGTGTGTGTGTGTGTGTGTGTGTGTGGGTGTATGATAAAGCCGAACTCATAATTAATCTTTGTAGCTTCATTAACCCAACTGACAACAGTGTGCCGTTATAAACCACCATCTATATTTCTCTCAATCTCTCTCTCTCTCTCTCTCTCTCTCTCTCTCTCTCTCTCTCTCTCTCTCTCTATTCCTCTATCTCTTTTATTTATCTGTATTGGCAGGAAAACACACATATAGTATAATTACCCACCAATTCTGGAAGTTCTGGAAGGATAAACCTGTCAGAGATTATTAATCTCCCATTAACTCAATTAATCGAATTTGATAAAATCGAATTATTATATCAATCATGTTATTTTTGGTCATGCAGGTCATATTTTGATCCGTTTAGACTAAACAGCACAGCAAGCTTCACAGTATTTTTGCACTGTTGATGGGTGGTAGCTAAAGTGTTGCTAAGTGGCTAATGAGGTGTTGCTATGGTGTAGGAATATGGTTGTAAATTAGCAACTGCCTAATAACACCTTAGCAACTCTACACCAAACATATTAACCACCTGCCAACATTGTTTCTATGTTATAGCGTTAGGGCACAATGTTGGCAGGTGGTTAATATGTTTGGTGTAGAGTTGCTAAGGTGTTATTAGGCAGTTGCTAATATGTTGCTAGGTGGCTGCTAAGGTGTTTCTATGGTACAGCGATTGGGTTCTATGGTGCTGGTAAGTGGTTGATAAAGTGTTGGTATGGAGTTAGTTGGTTGCTAAGTTGTTATTAGGTGGCTGCTAAGGTATTATTATGCAGTTGCTATGGTATATAGTATAGCTGTTACTATGATGTTGGTAAGTGATTGATGAAGTGTTGTTAGGTGGTTGATAATGTGTTACTATGTGGCTGCTAAGGTGTTTCTTTGGTATAGCTGCTAGGTACTGTGCTGTTGGTAGGTGATTGATGAAGTGTTGTTAGGTAGTTGCTGAGGTGTTGCTAGGTGGCTGTTAGGGTGTTTCTATCGTATAGCGGTTGGGTGCTATTATGTTGCTAGGTGCTTGCCAGAGTGTTGCTAGGAAGTTTTTAAGGTGTGTTGCTATGATACAGGTAGTAGTATGTGCATAGACCAGAAAATGTTACCTCAGAGGACAGGTGAGGTATTATCATGTCAGTGTGGCTTTGAGTGAGCCAGCGTTTTCATGGTAACGTATGGTGAATTATGGGAGTTGGACTGAGGTTTGATGAATGGTGCAGATGGACTGGACGTTACATTTTTGAAGTTTAAGTGCAGGTGTTTAAAATTCCTCCATCAACAGTGTGACGTGTGTATCGGGAATACACCACGGAAGGCTAATAGAACAATATTCTGTGATTAACTGCAATAACGTTTTAACACTGACACGCCTAGGAATAATTCATGAAAACATAAAATGAAATAATAAATATTATGAATATCTGATGTCCGCTGTGAAATAAAAAAAAAGAATAAACACAACAAATCACAGAACACATGATTCTTAGCATCGATAGTTTAATATAGTTGTACAAGCCAAGCACTCAGATCACTTATTACTATTTATTGAAGACCTGAATGAGCTCTGAAAGGCCTGATTGTAGTGTTTCTATAAATATATATTTACAGAAAGGATTTAATAAAGACTATTGACTATTAACTGAAGTGTTTGCTAGCCATTAGCCCTTTAGTTCCCTTTTATTTTCTCCACTAAACAATAGAAGCTCTAGACGAAGTCTCAGCTGGTCGGCTTCATCTGAAGTAAGTGGGAAATTGAGTAAATTTGCTTATTTTCCTGCCAAACCATTTCCTTAAACACAGCGATCAGGACCGCACGCTAATCGAGTGCGACTGCATCAGTAAGAACAGGCTGTGCCGTGTTATCAGGCTGATATTATCAGCACTGTTATTAAGAATAAAAATGCTATCCCCAGCAGACAGCTCCCGCAGCCGTCAGCCCTGATGAGGATGTGACTGATGGCTCTTTCTGTCTCATTACCGGTGAACACTGAGGCCAACACAATTCAGCAAACTGCAGATTAATTCACGGTCGTAGATCGCCTGAGGTGTGATTTGGACTGTGGGGAAGAACCGCAGGCCTGTTTCTGGGGCTTCGTCTAAACTGCAGTGTTTAAAACACAGTGCTGACCCTCAGGATAGCTTTCTGACACTTGCCTGGATTTTAAAAAATCAATAAAAGAAAGATATTTATATTTCAACCCAGATAGCAAAACCAACTCCAGACATTTCAGGGCCGAATAGCACACTCTGAGCTCGAGTTGCGTCAGCCTGAATACTGTTTAACCCTTAAAACCCTACTGACGGATGACTTTACGTCCAAAATCGCACCTTGTGTTCAAAGTCAAAGTCAAAGTGGTGTCAGCTTAATTACTTTTTGGCCAAAATGCAAAGCACTATGTGTGTCGAAGAATTAACACACTCTGCACATCACTCTGAACACACCATCCCCACTGTGAAACATGGTGGTGGCAGCATCATGCTGTAGAGATGCTTTTCTTCAGCAGGGACAGATTTGGGAAGTTGGTCAGAGTTGATGGGAAGATGGATGGAGATGAACACAGGACAATCCTCAAAGAAAACCTATCGGAGTCTGTAAAAGACTTGAGACTGGGGGGGGAGACTTGAGACTGGGGGGGGGGGGGAGGTTCACCTTCCAGCAAGACGATGACCCTAAATATAAAGTCAGAGCTACAATGGAATGGTTTAAATCTAACATATTCAAAATTCAGACCTGAATCTAATCAAAAATCTGTGGAAAGAGCAGAGAAGAATGAGCAAAAATCTCAGTCACTAGATGTGCAAAGCTGGTGGAGACAAACCCTAAAGTAATTGCATCTGTAATTGCAGCTTCCTCTTTCAGCGTCCACAGTTAATCCTGTTGGATGTGGTTGGTTCTTCTTGGTGGTATGCTGACATTACCCTGGATACAGTGGCTCTTGATGCATCACAAAGACTTGCTGTCTTGGTCACAGATGCTCCAGCAAGACGTGCACCAACAATTTGTCCTCTTTTGAACTCTGGTATGTCGCCCATAATGTTGTGTGCATTGCAGTATTTAGAGCAGAACTGTGCTCTTACTCTGCTAATTGAACCTTCACACTCTGCTCTTACTGGTGCAATGTGCAATTACTGAAGATTGGCCACCAGGCTGCTCCAATTTAGCCATGAAACCTCCCACACTAAAATGACAGGTGCTTCAGTTTCATTGTCCAACCCCTGTATATATATATGTTTGTGGTTGTAATATGACAAAATTATAGAACATTTCAAGGGTTATAAATACTTTTTCAAGTCACTGTACATATAGAGAGATAGATCTACTCTATATAAACATTTCCATGACAGATGCTGAAAAGTTTGATGTCATAACTTGCCCTTTCTGTGTCGGGAGTGATGCCACCTGATGCAGTCACGGTTCATTTGGCAGGGGAAGCTCAAATTAGCCTCATTATCCTCTCAAATTACCTCAAATTGCCATCTTAACAGCAAGCTCAACAGGTTTCGGTATTGAAATCGGTGGAGCCGTGCGCTGCTGAGATGCCATCTAATTATAGACGGTGAAAAAGAAGCGAGGAAAATTATGTATTCAGCCTTAGAGAAGATCCAGCGTTCAACACACTTCCTCTCAAGATGAAGAAATGCCACATTTAGAGTCCTAACTCTCACTTTTATACCTGAGTAACATGATTTAAGGATAAGAGCACCAGCCGAATGCGGTAAAAGCAGTGGTGTAAAATTCTGAAAATTACACACTTGGCTTGCAGCTGCTCAACAATTAACAATTTTTGTAGATTGAACATTTTCTGAAAGTTAAAATGAATGTTCTTAGTATATTTAGGGCCCTATACAAGATAGCATGGTGCTCATTGCTATCTTACACCTCATTAACAGTATATTTTTAATGCATTGCATCATTTAAATAGCAATGGTGCTTGTAAATATATCTAAATATATCTAAATGAGTTGTGTTCAGGTAAATTCAGGTATGGAGTATTGCTTGTTTATCTCGGCAACAGAAAACACAGGTGCTCCACTGACTGAATACAACCTAGACAGACAACAGTCAACAGTCGTTCATTGCTATCTTGGCAACGCAGGTGCACAAACCCAACTTCATCAACTTCAACAATAACTAGAATGAACCAGCGAGAACAAGCAGGACAGTTCCCTCTGAGTGAGAAGCATTGGGAACATCCAGGTAGCTGCGCCATTAAAATAGCAATCTGCCAAAGTCAGAGCTCACCTGGCTCTCAGAGGGAATAATGAGCAAGTGACACACTGATTGGTTTATTTAAATTAACCACACCCATGATTAATTAAGAGAATTAGTATATGCCTTTTTTGTGCAGTTTAAGATGTGCAAGGTGTACTTTTCCTGACATTACGATAGCAAAGACACATTAAAATGCCAAGTCAAGCTGCACAATACACCATGGTTGACGACTCACCTGTAGATCAGTAAAATAGGCCCTTTAATATGTTTTCTGGATTTTTATTAGAACATTATTATTTCAACATTTTAACATTTAACATTTTTAAATGTTTTCTTAAAGTAGCTGCAACATCGCTTGGGTCAAAGTAAAGTATTGTTTAATCTGAGAATGTGGTGCAAAGTGTTGTACGTCAGATGTTTTTAGAATGTTTCTGAAAAATAGCCATTAAAATAGCAATCTGCCAAAGTCAGAGCTCACCTGGTTCTTATTTCATGTCAAGCCCAAAACACACTCATGATTAAGTAAGAGAATTAGTACATGCCTTTTGCACGTTTTGTGCTGTGCAAGGTGTACTTTTCCCGACGTTACGATAGCAAAGACACATTGACACGCCCTAAATCAAGCTGCACAATGCACGGTTGATGACTTGCCTATGGATTGCTAAAAAAGGGCCCTTAATGGGTCAATTCTTTGTATTTTCTTATAACATTTTGATTTGACGTTTTTTAAACATTCTGTGAACATTGCTAGAACATAATTTGTTCAATTGTTTGTTTTTTTTTTTAGGATGTATTTGGAAGTATTTGTCTGGCTGAGAATGTGGTACTAACTATTTTACAAATGATGTTTTTAGAATGTTTCTGGAAAATTATTTCTGTAACATTGTTTACTAACCTTCCTACAACATTTTGCTAAACAAAACACAGCTAAACATTCTTCTAATGTTGTCTGTAAGCTGTGTCCTTTCCGCTTAGGGTGCGGCAGCTGGATTTATAGCTATATTATTTTATTATTTGTACTTTATAAGAAGCATTTCCCTTTGTACTCTCATTAAACGACAACTTTATGAGCTCCATTTACCTTACAGGTTTACAATTACAGGATTACAGGCTGTGCTCCATCTGCTGCTGGACACTTTATTAGCCATAACAATAAAAACATCTGTCTAATGTTCTCCAGGCTTCTGTAGGAGAAAAATAACAGTCCAAACAATTGCAGCACCTATAAAGAACCAGCTAACAGGAATGAAACTCGGTGGGTGGTCGTGACAGTCTGTCAAATAGTGACTTAGAATGAAAGTGGATCATTTTTAGTGTAACTTATGGACACTTATGTTTAGAGGAGGACTCTTATTCTGTCTTGCTCTGACCACAGGACACTGCCCACAGGACGCTGCCCACTGAACTCTAACCACAGAATGCATGATGGTGCCCACAGGATGCCGCCCACAGGAATACAAGACTCTGCTCACAGGACACTGCCCACACAATGCTACCTACAAGACTCTGCTCACAGGACACTGCCCACAGGACACTGCCCACACAATGCTACCTACAAGACTCTGCTCACAGGACACTGCCCACACAATGCAACCAACAAGACTCTGCTCACAGGACACTGCCCACAGGACACTGCCCACACGATGCTACCTACAAGACTCTGCTCACAAGACACTGCCCACAGGACACTGCCCACACGATGCTACCTACAAGACTCTGCTCACAGGACACTGCCCACAGGACACTGCCCACTGAACCCTAACCACAGAATGCATGATGGTGCCCACAGGATGTCGCCTACAGGAATACAAGACTCTGCTCACAGGACACTGCCCACACGATGCTACCTACAGGACTCTACTCACAGGACACTGCCCACACAATGCTACCTACAGGACTCTACTCACAGGACACTGCCCACACGATGCTACCTACAGGACTCTACTCACAGGACACTGCCCACACGATGCTACCTACAGGACTCTACTCACAGGATTTTGCCCACACGATGCTACCTACAGGACTCTACTCACAGGACACTGCCCACATGATGCTACCTACAGGACTCTACTCACAGGACACTGCTCACATGATGCTACCTACAAGACTCTGCTCACAGGACACTGCCCACACGATGCTACTTACAGGACTCTACTCACAGGACACTGCCCACACGATGCTACCTACAGGACTCTACTCACAGGATACTGCCCACACAATGCTACCTACAGGACTCTACTCACAGGATACTGCCCACATGATGCTACCTACAGGACTCTACTCACAGGACACTGCCCACACGATGCTACCTACAAGACTCTACTCACAGGATACTGCCCACAGGACTCTGCGCAAAGGATACAGCCCACAGGACACTATCTACAGGAGACTTACCACAGGATGTGCCCCACAGGACACTGCTCACAGGACGATGCCCACAGGAGACTTACCTCAGGATGTGCCGCACAAGACACTGCTCACAGGACGATGCCCACAGGTCACTTCCCACAGGACAATGCCCACAGGTCACTTCCCATATGATGCTGCCAAGAGGACACTGCTCACAGGATACTGTACACTGCAAACTCCCCACTGGATGTTTCGCCGTACATTTCTCACAGCACACTGCCCACAAGAGACTTACCACAGGACGTGGCCCACAGGACACTGCCTCCAAGTTGCTGCCTACGGGATGCTGTCCACAGGACACTGACTACAGGACACTTTTTTCAGTCCAGGGGTTTAAAAACTCGAGCAGCACTGCTGTGCTTGCAGTGTATATCAGAAATATATTTCAGTGCATGCTAAAGAAATGTTGCGTATAAAGAAAATCCCATATATCATAATAAACATATATACATATTTAAAATATATTTATTGCCATATATAAGAGTCTTCCTTATTATAAACACAATTTTATTCCTCTCGCTTTCACTGTGAGTCTCAGACTCACTCAGTTCTCACTGGGTGGGCTCAGATTACCAGGTCATGTTTGGTCGTGTGGCAGAAGCTCGGCCTCAGCGCTGCTCTTTTTCAGTGTGTGTGTGTGTGTAAGTGTGTAAGTGTGTGTGTGTGTGTGTGTGTGTGTGTGTGAGAGTGTGTGTGTATCAGGCAGTTGAAAGCTGCAGCAGCAGCAGGCTGTGAGCTCGCTGGGGGACGGCGTGGGTGCCAGATTTTACCCGTCCTACCCGGGGTCGCTGTTGACACACCTGCTGCTGCCCGCAAGATTAGATCCTCCTACACCGAGAGAAGAAGAGGAGGAGGAGGAGGAAGAGAAGGAGGAGGAGGAAGAGAAGGAGGAGAAGAAGGAGGGATAGAAAACAACATATCTAACCTCACCACTCTCAGTTCCCTAATAAACAAGATCTGAATACAGTCCTCCAGTGATCAAGAGACACCAGAACAAAACAAGAACTACAAAGAGAGAGAGAGAGAGAGATGGTGTGATCAAGAGACACAAAAATAGAAAGAGAAACAACAAAGAGAAGAGAAAGAGAGAGAGAAAGAGAGGGAAAGACTGAGGGAGATCAACACTGGGAGAGCGAGGGAGGGCGAATGAGAGAAAAAAAAGAAGAAGAGAGAGGGATACGGGGAGACCAAGACAGGTTGAGCAAAAGCAGGAGGGAGAGAGGTTGAGAAAAAAAGAGGGATAGATAGAGAGATAGGGGTTAATGCAGGAAGGTAAAGAATGAGATGTTGATAGAGAGAGAATGAAATAAAGCACAAAGAGAGAGAGAGAGAGATGGAGATGGTGTGATCAAGAGACACAAAAATAGAAAGAGAAACAACAAAGAGAAGAGAACAAGAGAGAGAGAGAGAGAGAGAGAGAGAGAGAGAGGGAGAGAGAGAGAGATGGAGATGGTGTGATCAATAGACACAAAAATAGAAAGAGAAACAACAAAGAGAGAAAGGGAGAGAGAAAGAGAGGGAAAGACTAAGGGGGGACCAACATTGTGAGAGTGAGGGAGGGCGAATGAGAGAAAAGAAGAAGAGAGAGGGATACAGGGAGACCAAGACAGGTTGAGCAAAAGCAAGAGGGAGAGAGGTTGAGAAAAAAAGAGGGATAGATAGAGAGATAGGAGTTAATGCAGGAAGGTAAAGAATGAGATGTTCATAGAGAAAGAAGGAAATAAAGCACAAAGAGAGAGAGAGAGATAGAGAGAGAGAAAGAGATGGAGCTGGTGTGATCAAGAGACACAAAAATAGAAAGAGAAACAACAAAGAGAGAAAGGGAGAGAGAAAGAGAGGTAAAGACTAAGGGGGGGACCAACATTGTGAGAGTGAGGGAGGGCGAATGAGAGAAAAGAAGAAGAGAGAGGGATATGGAGAGACCAAGACAGGTTGAGCAAAAGCAAGAGGGAGAGAGGTTGAGAAAAAAAGAGGGATCGATAGAGAGAGAGAGGGGTTAATGCAGGAAGGTAAAGAATGAGATGTTCATAGAGAAAGAAGGAAATAAAGCACAAAGAGAGAGAAAGAGAGAGAGAGATGGAGATGGTGTGATCAAGAGACACAAAAATAGAAAGAGAAACAACAAAGAGAGAAAGAGAGGAAAAGACTGAGGAAAAGAAGCAGAGAGAGGGATACGGGGAGACCAAGACAGGTTGAGCAAAAGCAGGAGGGAGAGAGGTTGAGAAAAAAAAGAGGGATAGATAGAGAGATAGGGGTTAATGCAGGAAGGTAAAGAATGAGATGTTCATATAGAAAGAATGAAATAAAGCACAAAGAGAGAGAAAGAGAGAGATGGTAGTTGATGTATAGTGTGTATAGGAAGAGAGAGAGGAATGTAAGCAGAAATAGAGAGGGAGGGATAGAGAGAGAACAGAAGGCAGATATAAAGAGAGAAATGGAAAAAGTGTTAAAAGGTGTGTTGGTGAGAGAGTGATAGAGAAAGGAGAGAGAGGGGAGAGAAAAGAGAAGGTGGTTGAGAAATATAGAAAGAGAAAGAAGAGTGGATAGAGAGAAAAAGAAAGAGAGGTTTGAAAAAAGAGAGAGGGATAGAGATAGAGGAACATTGAGAAGATGAAGAGAATCAGACTGTGTTTGCGTGTGTGTGTGTGTGTGTGTGTGAGAGAGCGAGAGAGAAAGAGAGAGAGAGAGAAGCTCTGAGTGAGAAATGGTGTGATCAAGAGACACATAAATAGAAAGAGAAACAACAAAGAGAGAGAAATAGAGAGACTTGAATTGAACACATTGAGAAAGAGAGAGCAAAGGAGATAGGGAGGCCATAAGAGGCAATAAGAATGAGCAAAAAGAGAGAGGGAGGGATACAGGGAGACCAAAACAGAGAGGAAGAGTGAAGGAAAGAGAGGTACAAAGAAAGAGAGCATCTGTAAAGAGGGGTATGAGATAGACAGGTTGAGCAAGAGCAAGAGGAAAAGAGGTTGAGAAAAAGAGAGGGAGGGATGGATAGAGAGAGGAGGGTTAATACAAGAAGGTAAAGAATGAGATGCTAATAGACAAAGTGAAAGAGGAATGTACAGAGATAGAGGGATGCTGAAACAGACTAAAACAAAGAGGGATGGAGGAATCAGACTATGTGTGAGAAAGAAAACAATGGGAAGGGAGAGGGAGGGATAGAGAGAGGAAGAGAGAGAGGGAGATACTAAAAAAGAAAAAGGTGGAAATAGAAGAGACAGATATAAAGAGCGAGAAAGATAGAACGAGTGATAAAAGATGAGAGCGAAAGATAGCATATGATAAAAGGTGTGAGACAAAGAGCAAAAGAGAGAGAGGGAGCAGAGAGAGAACAATTGGTAAAAGGTGAGAGAGGGATAGAATAGAGAAATGCAGAAAGAGATAGAAACAGAGGGTGGGAGAGAGGTGGAATTAAGGGACAGACAACAAGACAGAGAGAGAGAACAAGTAATGAAAGATGAGGTAGACAGGAAATAAGTATTAAAAGGTGAGAGAGAAAGAGGGAGAACAAGTGATAAAAGGAGAGAGAGAGAGAGAGAGAGAGAGAAAGAACGAATGATAAAAGGTTAGAGATAGAGATAGAGAACAAGTAATAAAAGATGAGATAGACAGAAAACAAGTGATAAAAGTAGAGAGAAAGAACGTGTTAAAAGGTGAGAGAGAGAGAATGAGTGATAAAAGGTGAGAGAGAGAACGAGTGCAAAAAGGTGAGAGAGAGAGAGGAATAGAAATCGAGAAACGTAGAAAGATATGGAAACAAAGAGGGAAGGAGAGAGGTGAAAATAAAGGACAGATAAAAAGAGGGAGAGAATAAATTATAAAAAGTGAGAGGGAGAGCGCGAGAGAGAGAACAAGTGATAAAAGATAAGATTGAGAGAGAAAGAGTGATAAAAGGTGAGAAAGAGATAAAGAGAGAACAAGTAATAAAAGGTGAGAAAGAGATAGAGAATGAGTGATAAAAGGTGATAGAGACAGAGATAGAGAGAACGAGTGATAAAAGGTGAGAGAGATAGAGAACAAGTGATAAAAGGTGAGATAGAGAGATAGAGAACGAGTGATAAAAGGTGAGATAGAGAGATAGAGAACGAGTGATAAAAGGTGAGATAGAGAGATAGAGAACGAGTGATAAAAGGTGAGATAGAGAGATAGAGAACAAGTAATAAAACGTGAGATAGAGAGATAGAGAACGAGTAATAAAAGGTGAGATAGAGAGATAGAGAACGAGTAATAAAATGTGAGATAGAGAGATAGAGAACGAGTGATAAAAGGTGAGATAGAGAGATAGAGAACAAGTGCTAAAAGGTGAGATAGAGAGATAGAGAACGAGTAATAAAAGGTGAGATAGAGAACGAGTAATAAAATGTGAGATAGAGAGATAGAGAACGAGTGATAAAAGGTGAGATAGAGAGATAGAGAATGAGTGATAAAAGGTGAGATAGAGAGATAGAGAATGAGTGATAAAAGGTGAGATAGAGAGATAGAGAACAAGTGCTAAAAGGTGAGATAGAGAGATAGAGAATGAGTGATAAAAGGTGAGATAGAGAGATAGAGAATGAGTGATAAAAGGTGAGATAGAGAGATAGAGAACGAGTGATAAAAGGTGATAGAGACAGAGATAGAGAGAACGAGTAATAAAAGGAGATAGAGAGGTAGAGAGAGAAAGTGAGAGAGAGAGAATGAGTAATTAAAGATGAGGTAGAGAGATGGAACGAGTGATAAAAGGAGATAGAGATAGAGAGAGCGTTTGTGAAAGACGTGAATAAGTGAGAAAAGGCTGTGCCGGGCGCAGTCAGTAACGCAGATGCTGACGCTCTGATCAGCTCGGCACTTCGGCGCCTCCCGCAGATTCGCTAAAGTCACAGAAAGTCGTCCCTGCTCTCTCGCGCCGCTCTCGCGCGCTCTGACTGACACTTCAGCGCCCGCCTCTCTCCGGGGAGACGCCAGTGCCGCGCCGTCATCTCTCTGAAATATCGTCTGAGCGTCTCGCGGCCAAAAGAGAACAAAATCTGCTCAATTTGCTGCACTGCGGGGGGGGGAGGGGCGGACCGCCGCCTCGCTGTCGCGCCCGCTCTCGCTCTGTTTGTGAATTCAACACGTGCCCGACGCTCTTAACCAGAGAGGAGCCCGCCCAGTCGACGGGGAGGAGAACTCAGATTCAATTTTCAGAAGAGCAGATTGAAAGCCAAGCGAGATGTCAGGCCTGAGAAATAACTCCGCACTGGGTGGAGCGAGAGAACGGGAGAGAAGGATGGAGAAAAAGAGAGAGAGAGAGAGATTGATAGACACACAAAATGCATCTGCTTTAAAAAGTCCTGCACCGATTCTGTCCATGATGTTTTATTGTAAATCTGTCTGTCCGGCTGAGTGATTGATGGCTTGACTAATCTGAAGGCCTGTAACTGAATTCCACCCGCAGTAAATCGATCTGAAAACTTTTATTTTAAGGAATGAAGGAGGGTGTGTTTCTGCAGGCTGAGGGAAGCTGCCACATCGTGACATTGGGAAGACCTTTGGCAGTTTCCCCTCAATGACCGTTGCGGATTTACTGCAGGTAAATGAAGCTATAGGCCGTAGCAGGGGCTGCCAAACTCAAAAAAAGACCAAATGCTGAAAAAAAACCCCACTAAAACAAGACCAGCTTTAATGGTTCATGGAGATCTTCATTGAATCATATCAAAATGCTGAGAAAGTATCTAAAACTAAGGAAAAAATGAATACTGGGAAGTGGCTCAAACTAAGAACAATCATCTCAGAATCTGATAAAGTATCTCAGACTTAGTGGAATGGTTTAAAATGCTAAAAATGTCTCAGATTAAGGAGAATCATTTAAAATGCTGATAGATTATCTCAGATTTAGGAGAAATTGTTTACAATGCTGGGGAAGTATCTCAGATTTAGGAGAAATTAATAAAAAATGGTGATAATGTATCTCAGATTAGAAAGCAATACAGCAGACTAAGAAGAAACTATTAAAAATGCTAAGAAAGTATCTCAGAATAAGGGGGGAATTATGTTGAAATGCTAAGTATCTCAGATTTAGTAAACTTTGTTAAAAAATGCTGAGAAAGTATCTCAGATTTAGGAAAAATAATTTTAAAATGCTGAGAAAGTATCTCAGACTAAGGAGAAATCAATTAAAAGGACGAGAACGTATCTTTATCAGTTTCCCCTCAATGACCGTTGCAGATTTACTGCGGTTAAATGAAGCTATAGGCCGTAGCAGGGGCTGCCAAACTCAAAAAAGACCAAATGCTGAAAAAAAACCCCACTAAAACAAGACCAGCTTTAACGGGTCATGGAGATCTTCACTGAATCAATGTTGAGAAAGTATCTGAAACTAAGGAAAAAATGAATGCTGGGAAGTGGCTCAAACTAAGAAAAATCACTTCAAAATCTTTCAGTATCTCAGATTTAGTAAACGTTGTTAAAAAATGCTGAGAAAGTATCTCAGATTTAGTAAAAACGTTTAAAATGCTGATAGATTATCTCATATTTAGGAGAAATTGTTTACAATGCTGAGAAATATCTAAGATTTAGGAGAAATTAATTAAAAATGGTGATAATGTATCTCAGATTAGAAAGCAATCAAAGGAGACAGAAAGAAAGAAAGTATCTGAGAGACAAAGCATAACTCATTTTAGGATGCTGAGAAAGTATCTCAGACTAAGAAGAAACCATTAAATAATGCTAAGAAAGTAGCTCAGAATAAGGGGGAAATTATGTTGAAATCTCAGATTTAGTAAACATTGCTAAAACAATGCTGAGAAAGTATCTCAGATTTAGTAAAAATCGTTTAAAAAGTATCTCAGATTAAGGGGAAATCATCTCAGAATGCTGAGAAAGTCTCCGGAACTAAGAAGAAATCATTTTAGAATGCTGAGAATGTATCTCATACTAAGGATGAGAACGTATCTTTGGCAGTTTCCCCTCAATGACTATTGCGGATTTACTGCGGGTAAATTAAGATATAGACCGTGGGATGGGCTACCAAATTTAAAAAAGACCAAATATTGAAAAAAAAATAAATAAATTTCAGCAGAGACAGAGAAAGCATTCAAAGCTTTCATGGCCATGGGTCATGGAGATCTTCAATGAATCATCTGAAAATGATGAGAAAGTATCTGAAACTAAGCATAAATAATCTATCTATCTATCTATCTATCCATCCATCCATCCATCGTGCTGCCACAACGATCGGGAGATCGCTGGTTCGAATCCTAATCATGCAGCTTGCTATTGCCTGTGCGCTTTTCTCCGAGTGTTAGCGCTGTGATGCTACTCGGTAATGCTGCATCAGCAGAGGTTTAAAAAGAGGCGGAGTCTTCACGATTTTACATGTATCGGAGGAGGCGTGTGCTAGTCTTCACCCTTCTCGTGTTAAAGCATCACTAATGATAGGGGGATATGGAACAGCAAAATAAATCATTAACCTTTTTTTTTTTTTTAAAGAAATATAATCTTAAAATGATTACATATGCTCTCTCAAAATAAAAATAATGATTTCGTGGCAGCACTCCTGTGCCTCAGTATCTGTTAAATTAATTGTGTGAGAGGTCATTTATTTCCAGTCTTCAGCTTGTGCCTCTTGAGGAAGGTCACTGTGGATTTTGAGGCGTGTTAAGGGTCATTATCCTACTGTAGAATCTGGATCTAGAAGTTTTTCTTCATTTTTAGCCCTTTTTTTACAGATTGTATGATTTGCTGGAATTAAATTGACTTTTTTTTTCTTTCTTATAGTCTTCTTCTCCTGCTTTTTAGGCGTGAGTTATTTTAATAGAACTCTGAGAGTATGGTCTGGAGCAGTAGTGAGTAGATTAGGTAAAGCTAGCTGCAGTGAGAGCAGTCAGAGGACAGTGGAGCTGTTGGAGCGTGTAAGCTCTGGCCCTGTTGTCAGAAGATTTCCTGGAGAGTCCCTGGAGACGCCCCGGTGATCAGTGGCCGGGAAGAGCAGGGAAATTGTTTTAAGAGCCGCCGATTCTACACTGCTTTCTCCTACATGTGTTCTACCAGCTGTTAAACTGCGCTTTCTGGACTGGTCTCGTTGGTCATAAATGGACTCACCATTGAAGACAACAGTGGAAAACAGTAGAGATCATTAAAAGGGCTAATCAAGCAATTTACTACTTATAATCAGTGTTTGCAGGAGCTGAGTTATTGTACATACACAGTAAAATTAGCAGTGCTGGATCAACACCTAAATAGTTAACTTTAGCACTCCTTTGGAGCATATATGGTCCCACTCTACAGAAAGTAAAAATTACACGTGTTAATATGACACTGTGCAGTGTATTATTTACTCATGCTAGTGTTGTTCATTAGTGTTATAGCAACACCTAAAGTGTTAATTTTACACCTTTTGGAGGCAAGTGTTAAATTAACTCCCACAGAGTTGTTTTTAACTCTTTTTCAGGGAGTTAAATCAACACCTTCAAAATAGTTAAACATTTAACAGCTTGCCAGAGTTCCTCTATAACTCACATTTGTATTTCTTTAACTTCCTAAATTGTTACACTGTAACACTGGAAAGAGTTAAAAAAATATATAAATGAGAAGAAGATTAGTCAATTAATATGACTTTTTATTATTTAATTATTTTACAGGACAGGTTAGCGTGTAATTTTCCCATTGTATTTCTTAGTGCATAACCAACACTTTATCACAATTTACTGCACAAAGGATGGTAACTTGCTCTTATAGCCTACAATATATTGGCTAGACAAACAACCATTAAAACATAATATAACACAATACCCAATGGAAGGGAGCCCTGGTGGGCAAGATTTCACACTGATTGTAAGTTAGGATCTGGGGGACACACTCGTTATGCAAATAACGTGTTTAACTGGGCGGAGTTTAATTAAATCTCTGTGAAGTTGGCCAGTATTTATTGGGTTAAGTGGGATTAACACTGAAATATTCAACTGTCTTATAACTTCAACACTTAAAGAGTTAAAATTACACTTTGAGAGTGAAAATCAACTCTCAGCTGTTTAACTCTGAAATTTCAACTCCTGTTTTTGCTGTGTACATACAGGCGCATCTCAAAAAAATGAGAACATCAATGAAAAATTGTTTTATTTCAATAATTCAGTGGAAAATGTGGAACTTTTTCCGGTAACACTTTCTATGAATGTCATCTCTGTAAGACTCTATAAACATCTTAAACTCACAGCACATTATAATGCATTCATAAGGCATTATAAACATGCCTATACATATTTATAAAAATGATAATTAATCATTGCCATGTTTATTATGCATCATGAACTGTGATTATAATGCGTTAATAACTGTGTTTATAACATGTTATACGTCAATACCAAGAAACACAGTCCCAGCTTGCAGACTGTATTGTATTGTGACTGAAAAAGCTTCCAATTATAATTATAAACACACCCTCAAAATTCCTATAAATATATTTTTACATTTACATTTACATTTATGGTATTTAGCAGACGCCCTTATCCAGAGCGACTTACAACAGTGCTTCAAAGTTACTTAAGATATCCAAAGCTAGTTTGTAGACTAGGATCAAGCGATACACAGAGCTTAATCATGTTAAGAACCCTAGGAACCTTTTTTTTTTTTTTTTTTTTTAGTTTAGGAACTCTTTAAAAAGATGTGTCTTCAGTCGACGTTTGAAGACCGTGAGTGACTCTGCTGTTCTGACATCCAGTGGAAGTTCATTCCACCACCTTGGTGCCAGCACAGAGAAGAGTCTGGATGTCTGTTTTCTGTGTGTTTTGAGTGATGGAGGTTCAAGCCGAGCCGTACTGGAAGCTCTAAGAGCTCTTGGTGCAGATCTGGCTTTGACCATCGCCATCAGGTATGAAGGTGCTGGTCCGTTTTTTGCCTTGTAGGCCAGCGTCAGGGTTTTGAATCGGATGCGGGCGGCAACAGGAAGCCAGTGGAGGGAACGCATCAAAGGAGTCACATGACTGAACTTCGGAAGATTGAAGACGAGTCGTGCTGCCGCGTTCTGAATTAACTGTAGTGGTTTGGTGGCTCGCAGTGGAAGACCAGCCAGTAGAGAGTTGCAGTAGTCAAGTCTTGAGATGACAAGAGACTGCACAAGCACCTGAATGGCATCCTGAGACCACTCATAAATTATTCTTGTATTGAATATAATATTATTTATAGTCAATTATAATGTATTATAACAGGTCTTTGTGTGACTAGATAATTAACGATAGATATAAACTATTTTAACATAGATATCAAATACACTGGAAAAACTGTATTACTAGAGTCATTGAGGCAAAGTAGCAACTCATTTTTACTAATTCAATGTGATTTAGAACACTTTTTAATCTTTCAATCATGTTTTGTTACTGTTTAGGGATGGTTTATGAAGCAAAAAAGATCAGTGTGTAATATAATACAATGCAATGGAAAAAAATATATATATATAAAAAAAAAAAAAACTATTGAATATTTAAGTTAATTTGATTTATTTTCTATATAGGTTTAGTAGTAGAATATTAGAGTCTTCTTTTCTGTGCATTAAAATACAGACAACAGCATTCTTAATTTTTTTTTTCCATCACTGGAGATAATTCGGGTCTGAAAGGGTTAAAGCATCTTCCTGAACTTTTAATTCAATTTGGCTTCATCATCTCACTCCCAAATATCATGGATTGTAATTAAAGCCAGTAATTATTACCATTCAGCTCATATCTCTGAAAAAAACGATGCTCCCTCAATATCTAGAGAACAAAAACAAGAAAGACTCAAACACAATTAGAAACATCTTGCAATCTCCGAATGATTAAACGCGAAATGATTCACGGCCCAATAGAAGAACCTCTTCCTGATTTCTGGGGATGAGTTCTGCCAGCCTGGTGGTTAATTCAGCGCTGGAGTTTTGCTGAATGTTGGGGGATCCTGTGGGAACTGGAGGAATCAGCACTCTACTCCGCACGCTGCCTCCACTTTTCATATTCCATTTCCCTCCTGTCAGACTGTGTTTGTTTTTAATCTCTCCGGTTATTTGGCATTTATCACACTCCCCTCCCTTACAGAACAGCTAATGCATTTACCACGCGCTTAATAAGTCATTCCATTTCTAGCCAAAGACCAAAATCAATGATTTATTGCTTTTTCTCCCTCATGCCTGATCCACACATCATTTTCTGAATCATGTGAGAAATGCATGTAATGATTGCATGGAAGGATGACAAGGTAAGACAGATTTAGAGAGAAATAGAGGGAAACAGAGAGAGATAGAGGGAGGTAGAGGGAGGTAGAGTGAGCGAGAGCTGTCAGGCAGACGTGTTGACTGCTGCTAAATAACTCATCGTGTCCTACTTTGACAGAAAACAGATGAGTTCGGTCAGAGAAGGTCAGATCTCGAGCCAGCACCCTGTAGTTTACATGAAACCCCATCCTGATCCTCCCACAGGATAAAACCGGTACACTGCAGAGAAAGAGACGACATAAAACAGATGGATGGATGGATGGATGGACAGGCTTTCAGTTAACAGCTGTGCTGAACTCATCAAGAGTTAATTACTCGAATTTCTTGTCTCTTAATAAAGTGTTTGAGAGCATCAGTTGACCAATAAACCAATAAACCAAAAGCTGACAAAGACCAATAAACATAATGATGAAACTGGAACTCATCAGGACTACACAAGCCAAGGAAGAGCAAGAGTTCCCTCTTCATCAGAGTTACCAGCCTCAGAAACCACTAAAAGTTAACAGCTCCCCAGATAAGAGCACCTAAATGCTTCTTCACAGAGTATGTTTGGTTTGATTAACAGTAATTTTAAGTTACTACATGATTCTTTATGTGTTTCTTCATAGTCTGAATCACTTCAGTATTCATTTACTATGTAGGAAAAAATAAAATAAAAAACACTGAATGACTGGGTGTGTCCAGACTTTTGACTGGTAATTCCAGGTACTTTTCTTTTGGTTTATTCATCATGCAATGCACTGCAAAAAAAAAAAAAAAAAAAAAATCTTTGCAAGTAAAAGTATCTAATTTTATAGCAGTAAATCTTTTTTTTCTCTGATAAGAATAGTTGCCTTATAAGCATTGTGTAAGTGTGAGATTGTTTCACTTATTTTACGAATAATGTTATTATTCAGTCTTACTTAGAATTTTCATCTTATTTAAAGTGTTTTAAACTTAAAATAAGCACAAAAACTCAGCCAGAAAATAAGGATTTTTTGTTTGATTTAAGTCTTGCTCCACTCATTTTATCACATTGCGATTGCTTATTCAGAAAAAAAACCTTACTAAAAAAATTAGCTCACCCCATTGGCAGATTGATTTGCTTAATTTAAACATTTACGTCTCAATTTTTTACATATATTTTGTCTAGTTTTTGCCAATGGATTTTTTGCAGTGTCCATACATAAAGTTGGACAGTGGGGAAAAATAAAGAATAAATATTTAAATAATTAATAATTAATTAATAATTAATCATTTTAATTATTAATTACATTTAAATACAAAAAAAAAACATATTAATGTAATCTTTTGCACTAAAATAAAATGTGAAAAAATTACTTTATTTTTATTATTATTATTATTATTATTATTATTATTTAATTTTGGAAGGACATCAACAAAACACACAATGTGATGCAATGCCTGCACTGCATAATAAACCTCATTTTCTCCTCTGATAAGATTTTTTGTCCTACTAAGCAGTGTGTAAGTGTTAGATTATTTTGCTTATTTTAGTAATATTTATCTTAATCAGTCTTACTTCATTTTATTTTACCTTTTTTAAATCAATTGAACTTAAAATAAGCACATAAAGTCATTCTGATTGTTGTGTCTAAATTTAAGGTAAAAAATAATTTCTTGATTTAGGTCTTTGAGAATTTTGTGATTATAGCTGATTTTTTAAAAATCTTACTAAGAAAAGTATACTAACCTGTTGGCAGATTTTGTTTGATTAATTAGATAAAACTACAAAACCAAAATCTTAGCAAGTGAAATTTTCTCATTTTTAAGCTATAAATCTTATTTTCTTCTCTAATATTTTTTTTTGTTTGTTTTTCTAAGTACTATGTAAGTGATTATTTGGGGTTTTTTTTAGGAATAATTATATTAATCATTCTTACTTAGATTTTTTTTACCTTATTTTAAGTAACTTGAACTTAAAATAAGAACAAAAGGTCAGCAATCAAGTCATTCTAATAATAGTGTCCACATTTAAGGTGTAAATAAGTAATTTTTTTTACATGTTTTAAAATTTACTTCTCTCATTTTGAGAACTTGTGATTGCTTTTTTTAGAAATCCCAATGAGAAAAATCGGCAGATTTTTGATGCTTAAAATAAGCATATTTGTCTTAATTTACATATATCTTGTCTAGTTTTTGCCAATGGATTTTTTTGCAGCACATAGTGGTGTTTCCATTCAACACTTTATTACTTCAGAAAAAATCATCCTGCTCTAGACTTTGAGCAGCTTTTCTATTAAACCAGTGGCCAATAAATGAACCTGTATTCCTGTGATTGTAAATACCCCCTCTGAAACCCCGCCTCCTCTGCGAGTGCACTGTGAGGATGGGCTTTGGTCCTGGGTTTAGGTGGATTTGAGAGGCTTAAGCTCTGGTTCTGCAGTATCAGTGCAGACGAAGCTCCTCAGAGAACTGAAGCCCAATCTTCTCTCCATCACTAAAGTTTAATAACACTTTCATCATATGGAGCATTAAAAATGATCTGTCTATATTCGCATACAGAATAATCAAACATAACTATAGCATATATACAGTAATAATCAGGAACTAGACCAGAGAACTAGAGACTTCAACCACTCTGAGGCTCTTTTTTTAGCCTTTAAAATCTTTAGCTAGCTATTATCATATTATTTATTATCTATTAATGTTAATTTAACTCACCTCTACTGTTTGTCTTTATTCACCTTTTCCATAACTAAGGATACTTTGCTGAGGTATACAGTATTAATCAGGAACTAATCAGGACTAATTTCAGCAGTTTTGGGTCTTTTATTTTCGGACACTTTAAAATGTTCATATTGTGACTATCATTTTTTATTTTTTATTAGACTTAACTCTACTGTATGTCTTTAAAATTGTAAATTTAAATTAAGACTGTTATCAAAGGTTTCATTTAAATTAAACATTTTTAGTAAATTAAAAATGTATCTTTAAAAATGACAAATTAGACAAAACTTTCTTTTTCCATGATTTTGTTTTTTCACCTGGGTCTCCACTGCCACTGTAAAAAAAAAAAAAAACACTTTGGATGCTCCTCACTTATTGTAATGTCACAATAAGGAAACCTGCACTGAATCACCCTGGCCCCACCCCTCATCTATCAAAACCCACCAGAGCCACACTTATAGATCAAATAAGGAAACACTATCTCGGTTTGATGGTTGAGAACCTTACACAGTTCACAGCAGGATTTGCCAGCAGACTTCGTCTGAAGGAGGGATCTGTACCTACTGTCCGTGGCAAGTCAGCAGATGAGGATGATGAAGGAACTTTCACACGAGTTAAACATATAACATGTGGTAAACACTCAGCGTAAATATGGGGCGTAACATGACAAAACCCCTTAAACAGCTCATTCTGAAAGGAACCGAAACTGGTAAGAATAGAGCTGGTGAGATATTTATGTTTATTTAATAGTGTTTTTGTTTAAAGAACTTCATGAACATGTTTTGTATGGAACACAGACCCATTCTAACCTGTGTAAAATAGTAAAAGTGGTAAATAGTGTTTACTTTAAAACGGAACAGGGTCACAATAAACAAAATTTAACATGTCTGTTTTGGTTTTATAAATGTGTTAAATAGAGAAAATAGTTAAAAATCTCAAGTAATCTTTTTGAGGGCCAAGATCACAGCATTTTGATAATGATCCCTTTAGACTAGGAGCCGTACTTTAGCACACCGGTAAATTGTGCATGGTGCAGCGGGATATAGGGTCAGTGTGTGTTGGTGTGTCTTTGGTATCATGAGCACTAAAAAAATATATGCTTTGCATGTCTGGAAATGTGCAAAAGGCATGTACAAATTATCTTAATTAATCATGGGTGTGGTTAATTTTGGGCGTAACGTAAAATAAGCCAATTAGTGTGTCAGTCGTCATTTCCTTTAAGAAGCAGGTGAGCTCTGACTTTGGCACGTTTGTATCTTAACAGCGCAATGTTTTTGCATGTCTCAACAGTTTATTTAATGGAACAGCAATGTTATTTTATTCTTTATTCTGTTTATTGTTGAGTTAAAAGTCGGGTTAGCGGTCTGCAGTGCATCTATGTGTGTGTTTAATGAGAGGGGGTGTACACAGTTCACTGGGAGCACCTTTAGGAAATAAACTCTGATGATTGACTGTTGTCTGGGTTTTAGTCAGTCAGTGGCGCACCTGTTTTTTCCACTTCACTTCCAGACCACCACGTCTATCAGTGTAGATTTATTTCTAAACTCTAACGCTATTTTAACAGATTGTGAAGTTGATCCTAATGTTTAATTACATTGTTTGTGACTCTCAGAATGCACACTGATGTGATCCACAGCTCTGTGGTTAATTCTCTGTATATTTCTGTTAGCGCGAGGTCCTCGCTGACCTTTAGCTGGAACTGAGAATGCGCTGCTGGTTTTACCGCGAGCTCTAATTACTGATGACTGCATTGTTTTAATGAATGTATTTACAGCAGAGAGCAGGTGACCTGGCTGTAAACAGAGCCCTGGCTGAGGAGGAGAGGTCAGTGAAGGAGAAATGCTCAGATAGAAACAGGAAATGATGCGCTTTAACCTGCAGTTCCTCCCGGAGAGGAAATGATTACAGATTACTGTGTGTGGGTCAGCGTTTGCCCTGTGCTGAAGGGTCTCGGGAAGGTGGAGACCCCTGAGTAGCGGCACATCAGACGCAACTGAGAATCAGAATGAATCATTTTATTTCCTCCACGCTGGAGAAACTCCTTTAAACCTACTGTTAAAACTGTGCTTTTAACCAATCAGCTGTGAGGAGCTGGTTATAATGGAATTTGAGCATTTGAGCTTTTTTATAGAGTTTATTTTGTACATTTATTTTTTGCCATTTTAAAATGATGTTTCTGTGGCTCCAGGTGCTCCAGCAATCTAAAGCGCTGCCATTATGATCAGAAGATTGCTGGTTCGAATCCCAGGCATGCAGCTTGCCATCAGCTGCCAGAGCCCTGAGAGAGCACAATTGGTCTTGCTCTCTCTGGGTGGGTACAGTAGATGTGCTCTTTCTCCTCATCACTCCTAGGGTGATGTGGATCAGCACAAGGCTGCATCTGTGAGCTGATGTATTAGAACCGAGTCGCTGCGCTTTCCTCCGTTTCCAGCGTTAGCTCTGTGATACTACTCGGCGGAGTCTGGCATAAATATTTTTTTGTTATTATTATGATTAATTTTATTTTCTTTTGTGTCTTACTTTATGTAAAATTTTACAGTTTTAACCAATTGTTTATATTTTCTGTTTTTTAAAGACAAAATCTCATTTGTGGATATTTATAAGACTGAGAATTACTTTGAATTTATGTGTGAATTATTATTATTATTATTAGTAGTAGTAATAGTTGTAGTATTGAAGCAACAACATGTAGCATTTCAAGAGTCTCAAAATGCAAAAAAAATCTAAATATACTGTAGACTGGACAACATTTTGAAATTAGTAGTGGATCTCGTTGGATTTATGGAGCACAAAGAATGTAAACAGGTTATCTCTTTATTTTTAACCAGTGGATCTCAGACACTCAACACAAAAATAACAAATATAAACATATATAAGCTTTATGCAGGTTATCTTCATGCCCCTGTCTGAGAATCCCCTGCAGAACAGGACGTTGCCACTGGACCAGTTTCAGCTAATGTGCTGCAATTAGTCCTGTAAAACTGAACTCACAGTCTCAGAGCAGCTCCAGCAATCTGTCACCTACTGTCATTATACTGCCCAGAGGAAATACTCTCTCTCTCTCTCTCTCTCTCTCTCTCTCTCTCTCTCTATTTATCACTATCTATCACTCTCTTTCTCAATCTATCTATCTTTCTTTCTCTTTCTCTCTCTCTCTCTCTATTTATCACTATCTATCTTTCTTTCTCTTTATCTTTCTCTATCTCTTCTCTCTCTCTCTATTTATCACTATCTATCACTCTCTTTCTCAATCTATCTATCTATCTTTCTCTCTCTCTCTTCTCTCTCTCTCTCTCTCTATTTATCGCTGACTCATATACACCAGATGAGCATGCAGAGTACACAGTCTGTCTCAGTTTCCGACGAGAGGTCATGGCACGTTTCGCCCAGGCGTGTGATGATTTGTTCGGACTTCCCCAGTTCTTCAACTGGCAACATGAAATCCTAGAACAAAGCATGATCTACATAGCTGATCCTTACTGTCCTCCTTCTGGACTTAGCAAAAGACGGGAGCCTGTTCCACCTCATGATGGGGATATTGTGATCAATAACCCTCTGGGGTGTATTGAGGGGTTCCAACAAAAAAGGTGGACCATGTTCTCTATTGCTGCCCTACTCCTTGCCAGCACGCGAGTTGGTGCGAGAATTTCTGCAATAGTGCAGGGAGATAACCAAGTGGTGGCTATTACTCTGCGTTGTCATCCTGACTCAACGTGGACCAGCAGAAAGAGGGATGCCCTCACCTTGGCACGCCACTTTGCTCATGCCTTGGCTGAAATCCTGGTTTCTCAGGGGCAAATTCTAAAGGAGAGTGAGACTATCATAAGTTCCTCTTTTTTCATCTATGGCAAGAGAATCTTTCGAGAGGGCGCGATGTTACCACAATGCCTAAAAGCGGCCAGCAGGATTCTACTGCATGCGGACACACTGTTGGACGATACCCGGAGTGCCCTCTCCAGCGTCGCAACTTCCTGTACTAAGGTGCTCAAACAAGGTGGGGATCCTCGCCTGTGTTTTTTGCTGACACTTTTCCACTCATGTAGACAGTTGGCTCACTCTCTCTGGCTGCGCATCGATCAAAAAAATTCCGTGGCACACTCTAAGAAATATAAGTACAGATTTGTACTTAAAAGAGTACAAAGCTTGTCGCTGGGGCTGTACCTTATATTGAGGCACAAAAAAGTACCTTTCAGTGAAAGTCCTTTTTTGTACCCATGGTTTTTGTGGCAGTAAAGATCATAAAGATTATAAACATTGTCATCAACTAAATATGGCTCAAAAACTTGATGATACAAAATTGTCTGGCTTTCAAATAAAAAATGTGCAATTTAAATATATATTGTTTATTAGTACAGTGATGCAGAATACTGAATGTACCTTTTGGCTGGTTAAATGGTACAAATTTGTACTTATTGCTGTTAGAAATAACTTTGTACTTCAGAGGGAACAAATCTGACCCCGTAAAGACCAATATTGTACCTTTGAAGGTACAATTATAAAGAGTGTACCTTCGAGTACAAAAAAGTACTCATATCGTACCTCTGTTTTTTAGAGTGCAGCACAAACTTTTATGCAAGCGAACCCGACTCATTTTCTGTCTCTCTCTCTATTTATCACTATCACTCTCTTTCTCAATATATCTATATTTCTTTCTCTTTATCTCTCTCTCTCTTCATCTATCTCTCTATTTATCTTTCTCTCCATCTATGTACTCTCTATCTCTATATATTTATCTCAATCTCTGTATGTCACTTTCTCTCTCACTCTTTATCTCTCTTACTTCTAATCTCTCTCTCTCAATTCAATTCAATTCAAAGGAGCTTTATTGGCATGACTATAGTTAATTACAGTATTGCCAAAGCATTCATTATTTAAATGATTAATTGAAGAAACAAACAACAACAATTGATGAGTTATAACATATACATAAACAATTCACATGTATCTCTTTGTCTCTCTTTCTCTTTGTACATCACTCTCTCTTTATCTCTCTCCTCTTATCTCTTAATCGCTTTCTTTCTCTTTCTCTCAATCTCTGTACATCACTCTTTCTATCTCGCTCTCTTTATCTCTCTCTCTTTTTGTCTTTCTCTCTCTTTATCTCTATCTTCTTATCTCTCTTTTCTCTCTCTCTGTATATTTATTTTAATCTCTGTACATCACTGTCTCTCTATATCACTATTTATCTCTCTAACTTCTAATCACTCTTTCTCTTTCTCTCCATCTCTGTACATCACTTACTCTGTATATCACTATTTATCTCTCTAACTTCTATCACTATTTATCTCTCTACTTTCTTTATCCTTCTCTCCATCTCTGTACATCACTTTCTCTGTATATCACTATTTATCTCTCTAACTTCTATCACTATTTATCTCTCTACTTTCTTTATCCTTCTCTCCATCTCTGTACATCACTTTCTCTTTATATCACTATTTATCTCTCTAACTTCTAATCTCTCTTTCTCTCTCTTTAACTTTCTTTCCATCTCTGTACATCACTTTCTCTCAATCTCATTACTGTTTTTCTCTTATACTTCTAATCTCTGTATGTCTATCTTTCTCTCAATCTCTGTACATCACTCTCTTTTTCTTTTTTTTAATCTCTCTGTTTTACTCTCTTTCTCTGTATTTATCTTTCTCTTTCTCTGTACATCACTCTCTTTCTCTCACTCTCTCTATCTCACTCTCTTTTTATCTTTCTCTGTCTCTCTCTTCTCTCCATCTCTGTGCATCACTCTCTTTCTATCTTGCTCTTTTTATCTCTCTCTATTTTTATGTCTCTCTATCTCTCTTTTCATCTCTTACTCTTTCTTTACATCACTCTATTATCTCTCTCTCTTTATGTTTCTCTCTATTTCTGTACATCACTCTCCTTATCATTTACTTGCTCTCTCTTTATCTCTCTTTCTGGCTATTTTTATATCTTTCTCTATCTATTTATCTCTCTCTCTCTCTCTCCCTCTCAATTCCTTTCTGTCTCTCTCTCTCTTGCTCACTCCAACTTGTGTTTGCTTTCTCTCTCTCCCTCTCTCTGTCTCACTTTCTCGCTCTGTCACTCACTCTTTTACTCTTTCTTGTTCACTGCCTCTATCTTTCTCTGTCTTACTTTCTCTCTATGTCACTTTCGCTCTCTCTCTCTCTCTCTCTCTCTATCCCTCGTTCGTATAATCTTCTCCACGGTCACTCAGTTCTCGGTTAATTGCTATTTTTCCGCCGCCTCTTATTTACCCAGCAGTTGCTCGGGTGCAGAACGTGCTCAGTGGTGAATTTAGGTTATCACATCAACTGTGGCTCTGACGTCTGTACACACACACACACACACACACACACACACACACACACAGACATACACCATGCACACACACAGTGCAGATAAAGGCCTACATATCAGCAATTAGCCTACAAACTCCAGAAAAAGCTGCAGTTGTTTATCCTACAAGCTGAAACTGGGTTATGAGTCACTGCTGTTCCAAAACACTGAAACTCTTCTGCTTCTTCTGTTTTCATATTTCATATTTCATGTTTGTAATTAAGCCCTGATTGAAACCAGGTGTTTATATGACGAGAACTATAAATAATCCCAGACTCCCAGGAGGAGAAAAGTGGAGACGTTTTAATGAAGCTTGCTTTCTTCTAGGCTGTATTTTTTTTTTTTTTTGTCCTTGTAAGTGTGCCGAAGATGTGGGACTTTGGAACCCTGTATGATTGATCTGAAGAACTGGTTCAGCCAATCAGCTTCAAATGACGATTCACTGGTTCAGCCAATCAGCTTAGAATGACGATTCACTGGTTCAGCCAATCAGCTCAGAATGACGATTCACTGGTTCAGCCAATCAGCTTTCAGCTTAGAATGACGATTCACTGGTTTAGCCAATCAGCTTTCAGCTTAGAATGACGATTCACTGGTTCAGCCAATAAGCTTAGAATGACGATTCACTGGTTCAGCCAATCAGCTTAGAATGACAATTCACTGGTTCAGCCAATCAGCTTTCATCTTAGAATGACAAATCACTGGTTCGGCCAATCAGCTTTCAGCTTAGAATGACGATTCACTGGTTCAGCCAATCAGCTTAGAATGACGATTCACTGGTTCAGCCAACCAGCTTTCATCTTAGAATGACGATTAACTGGTTCAGCCAATCAGCTTTCAGCTTAGAATGACAATTCACTAGTTCAGCCAATCAGCTTAGAATGACGATTCACTGGTTCAGCCAATAAGCTTAGAATGACGATTCACTGGTTTAGCCAATCAGCTTTCAGCTTAGAATGACAATTCACTGGTTCAGTCAATCAGCTTAGAATGACGATTCACTGGTTCAGCCAATCAGCTTAGAATGACGATTCCCTGGTTCAGCCAATCAGCTTTCAGCTTAGAATGACAATTCACTGGTTCAGCCAATCAGCTTAGAATGACAATTCACTGGTTCAGCCAATCAGCTTAGAATGACGATTCACTGCGTCATAAAAATAATTTTGTTTAGAGAAAGTTGAGAAAATCCTCTTTTATCAGGATGAAACAAACACACTAGAAACACCTAACTAACCACATGGTACATCAAAATCTTAAAATTTACCCCATCACCATAGCAACCACGTGGGATACCATAACAACCAACTAACAACACAAGAGTAACCAGATATCAACCAGTAAGCAACACAACACCAAGCACTCAGGATGCTATACCAACCACCTAACAATACAGGAGTAACCAGCTAGCAACCACTTAGCAACTCATCAACAGCAAGCACCTACAGGGGTTGGACGATGAAACTGAATCACCTGTCATTTTAGTGTGGGAGGTTTCATGGCTAAATTGGAGCAGCCTGGTGGTCAATCTTCATTAATTGCACATTACACCAGTAAGAGCAGAGTGTGAAGGTTCAATTAGCAGAGTAAGAGCACAGTTCTGCTCTAAATATTACACTGCACACAACATTATGGGAGACATACCAGAGTTCAAAAGAGGACAAATTGTTGGTGCACATCTTGCTGGAGCATCTGTGACCAAGACAGCAAGTCTTTGTGATGCATCAAGTGCCACGGTATCCAGGGTAATGTCAGCGTACCACCAAGAAGGACCAACCACATCTAACAGGATTAACTGTGGACGCTTCGGATTGTATCCAAAAAACATAAAACCACGGCTGATCAAATCACGGCAGAATTCAATGTGCACCTCAACTCTCCTGTTTCCACCAGAACTGTCCGTCACCACAATAAATTATTGTGCTCTAAAACCAGGTGTTTCAGTCTCATTTCCATTTCCAGGATTTGGCACACTGCCAAAAGTACTAATTGGTCTTTTTTTTGGTACTAATTGTAATTTCCGGAGATACTAATTTTGGGGTTTTCATTGTATGTAAGCCATTATCATCAACAATAAATAAAATAAACACTTAAAATAGATCACTCTGTGTTTAATACATCTATATAATATATGAGTTTTACATTTTGAACTGAATTACTGAAATAAAGTAACTTTTTAATGATATTCTAATTATTTGAGATGCACTAGTCTGCACTATTTGGACAGTAGAGACAGGGACTCCAACAAAAGCAGGATAACTCTTTTTAATACCCTTGATTTCATAATAAACAGATCATAAACACAGAGCTTCTGATACAGCAGTAAAATGTGCCTGGATTGTCCCCTAGATCTGGACATCGCTACCAAAAATTAGCAATTCAGATTTCATATTTTCACTAATTCATGCCGTTCCATATGTCCCAGTAAATTATATTCAGATTTGTATTCTGCTCTGTTCAAGTCGCTATGCTAATCATTGCAGCATCTCATTGAGAATGGGTTGCCTTGAATTGTTTATTAGCATATTGCTGCATTAGAGAACACAATGCACATAGAGAGCTGCTGTATGAAGCCCAAATCATTATAATATTAATAACAATTATAATCAGCAAATAGCTAGCATCTGTGATCAATCATAGGAGTCAAAATCAATGATACAATGATTTGTACTAATTAACTAATTAACTCATTCACTATGAAGGAACGCATAAGGAAAGTGAAGCATTAACTGTAGGTGCTCTTATCTGTGGAGCTGGTAACTCTGATGAACTTATCCTGTACAACAGAGGAAACTCTTGCTCTTCCTTTCCTGGACCGGTCCTGATGAGTGCCAGTTTCATCATCATAGCATTTTCGATGGTCTTTTTTGCAACTGCACTTAAGGATGCTTTCAAATTTCTTGGAAATTGACTTTCAGATTGACTCACCTTCATCTCTCAATGTGATTTTTTTTTTTAAGCACATTTTTTGTTTAGAGTTTTGAGAAACTGAGCCAAGTTTCTAGAAATGCGTTTAAACATTTGTAAATTATACTTTTTTACGTTTTTTTTTTTTTTTTTTTAAATAAGAAGTTAATAAACAATATTCCACATTGATCATAACTTCCAGGAAAATAGAACAATTCTGCTTCCTTTTACATTTTAAATGATTATATTTTTGAGCAGCCGTATGTCTTCTGGAGTAAAAGAGATCAGGGCATGTGTCTGTCTGATATAATTACTGTGTTATAAGCCTAGAGTTCAAAGCGTTAATAAACTTCTTTAAACTTAACCCTTTGTAAAGGTGGTTGATTTTTAAAGTATTGTCTAATTTTATTCTGAAATTATCACACCATTAATAAGATACACCATATTTATCTCTCCTTTATTTTTAAATATAGGCTCATCCTATTTAAAGCAGCTGTTATTTGAACGCTTTTTCATGCAGCGTTAAGGTTTAATACTCCTGTGTTAAGAGTGTAAAGGCTTATAACAGATTTAAAGATGTGCAGGATGGTGGTGAGGAGGAGGAGAGGAGGAGGAAGGAGCGCTAAAAGTGTCAGAAATCTTTAAACGCTTCAGAAAGAGGCTGGAGGGGTGGCGGCTTCCCGCTGTTACAATCCCTGCAGCCCCCTACTCCACTTCAACATTTACACCCGGCACAGAGTGTAACCTGCCTGCTAACGCCGGCTCACTCGCTGCCCGGCTGCCCAGAATAACTCAGCGTTATTCCTGCCTGCCGAAGCTTCCGGCTCCATTATTCAGCTCAGACTGAGCCCGAGCTCCGGCTGAACCTGCTGTTACAGAACATGATGAGTGTGAGCTGGAAACAGCAGTATTTTAACCTGTTATAAGCCTTAATAGCTCTGATATTCACCAGCCAAGTCCTGGAATAGCCTGTGTACTTCAAAAGCAGTTAAATAAGAGCAGATTTTACTGTATATTTCACATTATATCATGAATTTGACACTAATTAGATGTTTAATTCAGTGTTTTTGTTATTATTAATTAAAACTAACACACATCTCGGCTTTATTTCAGTCAGTTTTATGAGGTAGAGTCACCTGGAATTCAGGCTTTCAGTTAACAGCTGTGCTGAACTCATCAAGAGTTAATTATCACTTGAACTACAAATGCATAACCCATTATAGCCATGTACATTAAGCATTATGAATTGCAATCATAATACATTATAAGATGTGCTTATAATATGTATGTTAAAATAGTATATATCTATTCAGTCAATGAAAGTCCGTCACTTTACTTGGAACGCACAAATACCTGTTATAATACATTATAATTACTAAAACTAATATTATATTCAAGACAAGAATAATTTATGAGTGGTTAAAAATATATTTAGAGGATTATTAAGGGGGTGTTTATAAGTTGGAAGCTTTTTTTTAATCATAATGCATAAATTCTGCAAGCTGGGACTGATCTTTTTTTGGTGTTGACATATAACATGTTATAAACACAGCTAATGACGCATTATGAAGACAATTTATGATGCATAATAAACATGGCTATGATGGATTATGCATTTTTATAAATATGTATAGCCATGTTCATAATGCCCTATGAATGCATTATAACGTGATATGAGTATGTTCATAGAGTCTTATAGAGATGACATTCATAGAAAGTGTTATAGAGCTACTCAACTAATTAAAAAATAAAAAAAACGTTGACAGATTTAAGGTCAGTCATTTCAAACATTTCAATAACTTTGAAGGATTTTTCAAGTGTAATCACAAAAAAAGACCATCAAAAACTTTATGATCATGATGGAACTGGCACTTATCAGGATTGCTCTATAGGAAGAGCAAGAGTTCCCCTTTGTTGTACAGGAAAAGTTCATCAGAGTTATGGATCAGCCTCAGAAACCACAAGTTAACAGCTCCCCAGATACGAGCGTATTTTTCGCACTCTAAGCACACCAGATTATAAGGCATATTATGCGACATTAATACGCCTTATGTGGGGTACCTAACTTAAGTAAAAGCTTAGTTAAGTAAACAAAAATGTAATTCTTTTAATTTTACTTAAACAAGTGCTGAATGTTAATCTACACAGATTTCTCTCCTGAAAACGCTTCTTTTTATTTACAGTAAGCTTAGATTTCCAGATTTCCACTAGAGCTGGGTGCAGCAGCATTAGCATGAGTGGCTAACCGCTAGCTGCTAGTAAACAGCGCTACACTGAGGAACCCTGAGTGTTCCTGTAACCCAGGGAGATATCAGCTAGTGGTTTGTCCCACGTAGTTTGTTTTAACACAGTAAACACACAGGATACAGGCCGATTACACTCACCTCTGACTGCCAAAAGAGCTAGCACCTAGCGTGGTTAGTGGCTAATGCTAATGCTGCTCCAGCTGGGCTAGCCAGGGTTAGCAGCAGGCTACAGGCTGATAATACTCACCTCTGACTGCCAAAAGAGCTAGTGCTTAGCGTGGTTAGCGACTAATGCTAATGCTAATCCAGCTGGGCTAGCCAGGGTAAGCAGCAGGCTACACGCTCATAATACTCACCTCTGACTGCCGCAAGAGCTAGCGCTTAGCGTGGTTAGCGACTAATGTTAATGCTAATCCAGCTGGGCTAGCCAGGGTAAGCAGCAGGCTACACGCTCATAATACTCACCTCTGACTGCCGCAAGAGCTAGCGCTTAGCGTGGTTAGCGACTAATGCTAATGCTAATCCAGCTGGGCTAGCCAGGGTAAGCAGCAGGCTACACGCTCATAATACTCACCTCTGACTGCCGCAAGAGCTAGCGCTTAGCGTGGTTAGCGGGTAATGCTAATGCTGCTCCACCAGGGCTGGCCAGGGTTAGCAGCAGGCTACAGGCTGATAATGCTCACCTCTGAATGGCGAAAAAATCTATATAGGTAATATCGATTAGGCATAGAAACAAGCAGGTGGTCATAATGTTATGCTTGCTCACAGAGTAACACATTTTAATATAACAGTGAAAATTGTTGTGCAAACACCTTTTTTCCATCATGCTTCAGCATCTTTATTAAATGTTGTGAATCAGTAATCTGGGGTCAGAGGTCAGGGTCAGCCCTGCTGCTGCTCGCCTGAACCAGAGAGCAAAGGGTCTTCCTCCAGAGTGGCAGCTTAGTGGATCTGAGAATTGAACCCATGACCCTGTGATCCACCTGACCCTGGGTGAACTGTTATCTGATTAGAAATGCTGTTTTTCTTACTCTATCTGTGTTTGCAGTGGGATCGAGTTAAATTCACATGTTCCCTAAAGGATAAAGTGAAAAAAAAGATACATTTTATTAAAATAACTTTATTTAAAAGCTCAACACACTGTAAAAATGATGTATCTGCTGATTTATGTACTGTTAGTCATCAATTAACGCAAAATAATTAGATTTTTTGGAGTATGTTTCTCACATCTTACTTTTAAATAAACTTTTATTGGTACAAAGGTGTTAAGAAATCAATGAATTTTGCCCTGTTTACATATTTTTTTGGTCCCACTTTATAATAAGTGTCAATAATAACTGTTTAGTAACTTATAACGTTGTAACTAATGGTGAAGTTTACATAGTAATACTAATATGTTTGGGATAAGTTGTGTATAAATATATATTTCTACATTTCTAATGTATTCTACATTTCTTTATTTGCTGTAGTTTTTAGAGAAGCTTATTTTTCTTTTTTATATTTTTGTTTAATACATCGTCTAAACACAGCAGCCATTCTTCACATTATATAAAACTTTTAATTACTAATATCAATTGTTTTTTCTTTGTGTATAAAGTTACTATTTGTACTATTATATTTTATAACTTAAGCCATGATTGTAAAGAGCAACATCTCTATTACTCACATCCTCAGAGAGTTCTTTGCCATGAGCTACCTCTCCCCATGTCCCGAGCTGCTGCTACCAGTGCCCATCCCACTCCAGCAGAGTTTTATAAAACCATTCTAACCCCTTTCTCTTCCCTCCCCTCTCTGTTCTCTCTCTCTATCTTTCTCACATGTGCTGAGACGCCTGGCCGGCCGGTCTTCCTGGATGCGTCCGTCTGTGGTTCCAGCTTTCAGGAATCAGCCCTGTCCTTCTACTCATCAGAATTATTACACAGCCCTTCTAACTCCTGCTTTTTGTTTCTCTTCCTTTCCTTTCTGTTTTCTCTATCTATCTCTTTTACATGTATGGAGATGCCCTGTTCCTGATGTTCCCAGCCTGGCTCTCCACTGCCCGCTGTGTTGTTCTCCGGCTCTGCAACCCTGCACTGATTACCATTAACACACTCAGTATCTGTTTCTGTATTAGCCATAGCTCTATAGTTTGTGCCCATCACATTCTTATATTCATAAATTAGTACCTGTTATATTAGCCATAGTTCACATTAATTCTCTGTACTGTTTTGTTCTGTTATTTGTTTGTTATTTGTTTGTACTGAGCGGGTCAACCCGAGTAGGATGGGTTCCTCTGACTGAGTCTTGGTTCCTTCCAAGGTTTCTTCCTCTTAAAGGGAGTTTTTCCTTGCCACTGTGTCACCATAAAATTGGCATCTCTGTGGTGCTGCTCATAAGAGGCGTGGACCTGTTTTTCCTGTAAAGCGGCTTTGTGACAACCTTTGTTGTAAAAAGCGCTATATAAATAAAATTGAATTGAATTGAATTGAATTTAAATATCCAGTGAACAGTATGAGAGAATTGAAGACAAAACATTTAACTTTTTAACAGCCCTGCTGAGGTCATTAATTATACAGCTCTGGAAAAAAATGAGACCAAATTGAAATTTACCTAATTGTAATCCTCTGGAATATAATCAAGAGGAAGATGGATGATCACAAACCATCAAACCAAACTGAACTGCTTGTATTTTTGCACCAGGAGTAAAGCAGCATAGTTATCCAAAAGCAGTGTGTAAGACTGGTGGAGGAGAACATGATGCCAAGATGCATGAAAAAAACTGTGATTAAAAACCAGGGTTATTCCACCAAATATTGATTTCTGAACTCTTAAAACATTATGAATATGAACTTGTTTTCTTTGCATTATTTGAGGTCTGAAAGCTCTGCATCCTTTTTGTTATTTCAGCCATTTCTCATTTTCTGTAAATAAATGCTCTAAATGACAATATTTTTATTTGGAATTTGGGAGAAATGTTGTCTGTAGTTTATAGAATAAAACAACAATGTTCATTTTACTCAAACATAAACCTATAAATAGCAAAATCAGAGAAACTGATTCAGAAACTGAAGTAAACTCTTCATTATTAACAGAGCTGTATACTAAATTTAGTATTGAAGACTATATTAAAGCTATATAGGAGCACATGCAGAATTATTGAGTAGAAAAAGAAGTGTTAAACAAACCAGAATATGTTTTATACATTCTCTTCGAGGACAGATCTGCACACTCTTGGTTTTAATTTTAATCTCAGTGTCTTCATGAGGGAGAGTCACCTGGAATACTTTTCTCAGCATCGTGAAGGAAGGAGGGAGTTCCTGGAGGTGCTGAACAATAGCTGATGCTTTTTCTTCACACTGTGAAGCTCCAGCTCATCCCAGTTAAATCACCTCAAATCACCATCTCAGTTCATCAGGTTTAGATCAGGGGATTAATGTGGAGGAATAACACTTTTTTACTATTTAGTATATAATCTATAAGTATCTATAATAGTTTTCATGTCTTAAATATTAATCTGCAATGTAGAAAATACATTTAATATAGAAATAAAGACAAACTTTTGACTGGCATTTTGGTTTCTCTCCAAAATGAGTTTAATCACTAAATGGAAGATGAAACTTTTTTATTTTTATTCACAACTATTTTTTTGTATCATGCTTCCCAACAGCGAATGTTATTGTGAATTTACATGATTCAGATGTTTCGCTTGGTTGCACATAAATAAAACATCTCATCTCTCTTTTCTTTTGCAGGAATTGTGTTGGTGAAACATATTTTATTCATGTGCAAGCAGCTGACACATTTCAATCATGTAAATCATAAAAGTTTTTTTTTTTTTTCCCAGTAAAGGGTGCCAGGAATTGGGAAAGCCACTGTAATTCTGAACTCCAGCTGAGTTTAGACTCGGTTCAGACACCTCAGGAAGCTGCTGTGAATAATGTGGAATTTATTATTTGAAGGTTGTATTTCTGTTTGGTTTACAGCACTAAAAGCTCCAGTGTAAACACTGATTAACCCCTTAAAGAGGTAGAGAGTTTTACAGATATACTGTAGGTTTAGTTCACAGCTTTACTCATTAAATTATGTGAATTTGTTGCATGAATGTTTATTTCAAAGGAATTTAATTAAAGTTGCAGAGTAGAATATATTTACATTATATTTACATTCCATATCAGGAGACTTAATTCTATATTTCTGCAGCTTTGGAAAAAATGAAGAGACCACTTCCGTTCTCTGATTTTGCTATTTATAGGTTTATGTTTGAGTAAAATGAACATTCAGTTTTATTCTATAAACTACAGACAACATTTCTCCCAAATTCCAAATAAAAATATAATATTGCATAAAATGAGAAATGGCTGAAATAATAAAAAACGTTGCAGAGCTTTCAGACCTCAAATAATGCAAAAAAAAAAAACAAGTTCATATTCATAAAGTTTTAAGAGTTCAGAAATCAATATTTGGTGGAATAACCCTGGTTTATTATCACATTTTTTTCATGCATCTTGGCATCATGTTCTCCTCCACCAGTCTTACACACTGCTTTTGGACAACTTTATGCTGCTTTACTCCTGGTGCAAAAATTCAAGCAGTTCAGTTTGGTTTGATGGCTTGTGATATATGGTGGGATATCCAAAATCTGTATTATTTTAAACTGAGCGACACTTCTTCACAATTGTTTCCTTTTTTTAGATGCAGTTTTCAACTTGTGAGTTAAATCAGGTGCGTTTCATCAAGTGGAAGACGTGAATGCAAGTTATCTGATTGTAAACTTGGATTGCTAAATTGAAGCATGTATTGTTTAATAAAATCAAATTGGACAAAGAATCATGAGTTAATATAAAAAAAATAAAATAAATCCAATTTGAGTTTAAACAGCACTAGGTAGGATTTCCTTGATTTTCGATCTTTTTAAAGAAGTAAAATTACAGCTTGAAACTCACTGCAGCGCTGCATTGAGGTGTAATAGGAGGAATAGCGGTGCTCTCGTGTCTGTGCCGGAGCTCCTCTTAGCTCAAACCAGACTCTGTAAGTTTTCCGAGGCGGTCGCAATCAACTCTCGCAAGAACTGCGACCTGCTTTCCGACCTTTAGTTCTAACAGTTCTACAAGGACTACTGGTTCATTCTTTACAAACTAACATACAGACACTCTGACAGAAGCTGGAAAGAGACCGAATATGTCTGTAAAAGCCAGAAAACGAGAAAGAGAAACTAATCCGCCTGAAACATTTATTACACTCTACAACTGTAGAGGGAGCCCACGAGCACAAAATCTCAACCCTACCTAGTGCATCTTTAACTTAAAAGTTGAATTCTTTAAAGTTTCTACTGTATTTTTTGTTTTATAAGGCGCATTATAAGGCGCAATTTTCTCAAAATTATTTTAATTCTGGTTGTGCGTAATGACCTTCAATCAATTATATGTGGTACACTGCACTCAAAACACCTGTCAAGATGTTTACTGGATTGTTGCAGAGTAATACTTAGTTTGGTGGCCATTTCAGTCAAAATATTGGAAATGTAAGCTTACTGTAAATAAACAGAAGTACTTTACTCACCTATTTAAATGACTTTTAGCGAAGAAATCTGTGTAGATTAATATCTAGGACTCGTTTTATTAAATACATTTTAATATTCCCCATCACTAGAACATGCCTCCTCCGATACATGTGAAGTCAGACTCCGCCTCTTTTCTTTTTGAACTGCTACTGATGTAGCATTAGCAAGTAGCATCACAGCGCTAACGCTTGGAGGAAACTGCAGCGACTCGGTTCTGATACATCAGCTCACAGACGCAGCCTTGTGCTGATCCACATCACCCTAGTGTGAGTGATGAGGGGAAAGAGAGAGAGCCATCTACTGTACCCACCCAGACAGAGAGAGCAAGGCCAATTGTGCTCTCTCGGGGCTCTGGCAGCTGGTAAACTGTATAACCGGGATTCGAACCAGCGATCTTGTCATGGCATTACTGCAATATGTCTATGGGATCCAGCAGCTTCCAGTGGTGTATAATGACAGTGCATATGTCTTGTGTGGGCATCCGTACTCTGATTACATCAGGGAAAACATGGTGACACCCTTGTTCACTTTGAAGTATGCATCTTTAGTAGTGTCCCTTAATTCGGTAAGTTAACCATATAATATTGTTTTACTTTGTGTTTTATGCACATTTATTGCATTTTTACTTCAATTCAACTTCAGAGCGTGCACTTAGACAGTTCTAACTATATTATTAAAAATATATATTTTTTTTTAAAACAGGGAATGGGTGCATATACACCCCGTCCTTATGCAATGATTCCAAAAAGCGTGGTAAGAACATATTTCACAACGTTACACCATATTACACCAACACAGCCCAGGAGAGTTTAGGAAATAGAAGATATGCTTGATCTCAGTTCGCTGAACATGAAATCCATCTGCTCTCAGAAAGTCAAGATCAAACCCTCAGTTGTTCAGCTGTAGTATTACACCTGGAGGGAGGGAGCTGTATCTAGAACTCCAGCAGGATTCAGACAGGGTTCTAGATATACAGCAGCCTCTGGATGTGTTGGTAAAGCAGTGTAACGGTGAAAGAAGCTTTAACAGAACAGAGGAAGGTGAGCGCTGTGTGTGTGTGTGTGTGTGTGTGTTGGTGAAGCCTCACCTGGAGGATTAGGGTAGTTCTGAGGGGGATGGTTTTCCCTGTGGTGAGCCGAGGAGGTGATGTCACCACAGCGAAACTCACATCACACCTCCACACACAGCAGACGCTTCCTGCAGAGACACCGATCTTTATCTCTCAGCTCAGGTAGATAGTTCTGCAACACACACACACACACACACACACACACACACACACACACACACACACACACACACAGTGTTGAGTGATGGGAAATGACTAAGCTGTAAATCTGACAAATAACACACACTCTCTTATCTCTTATTCTAAATACAGTAGAAGAACATGTGGAATTATGTAGTTAACAAAAAAGCGTTAAATAAACTATTATATGTTTTATAGTTTAGATTCCTTAAACATATTGGCTGGATTTTCTCAGTCAGCTTTATGAGCTACACTGAAAAAAATGATGAGTACAATTTACTTTAATAAAGTTTCAGAATTTGCTTTTTTAAGTAAATTTAATTTCAGATAAATTTAAGTAACTTCAACTCGGTTTCAAGATTTAAATATTACACAGAGTAAATAAGTGAACTGAACTTCAGTCAATCCTTTCTTTTAGTAAACTTTACTTCATTTATTTTTACTGAATCAATCCTTTCTTTTAGTAAACTTTACTTCATTTATTTTTACTGAATCAATCATTTCTTTTAGTAAACTTTACTTCATTTATTTTACTGAATCAATCCTTTCTTTTATTAAACTTTACTTCATTTATTTTTACTGAATCAATCCTTTCTTTTAGTAAACTTTACTTCATTTATTTTTACTGAATCAATCCTTTCTTTTAATAAACTTTACTTCATTTATTTTTACTGAATCAATCCTTTCTTTTAGTAAACTTTACTTCATTTATTTTTACTGAATCAATCCTTTCTTTTAGTAAACTTTACTTCATTTATTTTTACTGAATCAATCCTTTCTTTTAGTAAACTTTACTTCATTTATTTTTACTGAATCAATCCTTTCTTTTAGTAAACTTTACTTCATTTATTTTTACTGAATCAATCCTTTCTTTTAGTAAACTTTACTTCATTTATTTTTACTGAATCAATCCTTTCTTTTAGTAAACTTTACTTCATTTATTTTTACTGAATCAATCCTTTCTTTTAGTAAACTTTACTTAGAAATACAAGTTGATCAGAGAGTTAAAAGGTGTCTACGTCAACCAGTGAATTTATGGCCTCCCCCACCTCGGCTTAGGACCGCCCACAGGCTAGATCAGTGCTGTATCTTTATAACTAATGCTAAAGTATCTCTGAAAACATTTTGTGCTTTGAGTTTAGAGATGTAAAATTGACTGTGGGGAGGAAGGCAGGTAGGCGTTCTCTGCTGCAGTGCTGTTGGACAATCAGAGGCGATATATTTGCATTGATAAATATTCATGAGCAAGAGCCCAAACTTGTCTGTCTTTACAGACCACTAATTCAGTGATCTAAAATTGAGCTAAATAGAAACACCTGACCCTTTCTCAAACAATGGCTCACATAGCTTCATTCATACTAGAGACACAACTAGACATTTTAAAATGAATTTAAAAATGATGGAATGAGACCTTTAAAAATACCGGGGCTCCAAGTGGTCCAGCTAGTGCTGCTACTATGATCGGAAGATCGCTGGTTCGAATCCCAATCATGCAGCTTGAGAGAGGACAATTGGCCTTGCACTCTCTGGGTGGTAGATGGTGCATTTACCCCTTCTCACTCCTAGGGTGATGTCATTCACCACTTTCAGCCACCAATATCATGTTAGTAGTTGTTATAAGATCAGGTATACATATTTTCCAGTTAATATCGAGTATGTTAAGCAGACTTAAGGTGGCTAAGAACGCCGAGTGGTTCAGCGGTCTAAAACGCTGGTTTGACTCCCGGTCATGCAGCTTGCCATCAACTGCCGGAGTCCTGAGAGAGCACAATTGGTCGTGCTCTCTCTGGGTGGGTACAGTAGATTAGTAGATTAGCCCTTTCCCCTCATCATTCCTAGGGTGATGTGGATCAGCACAAGGCTGCATCTGTGAGCTGATGTATCAGAACCGAGTCGCTGCGCTTTCCTCCGAGTGTTAGCGCTGTGATGCTACTCGGTAATGCTGCACCAGCAGCAGTTCAAAAAGAGGAGATTACCTTTGAATTGTCCATCACTTTACCAGCAAGAGGTAAAACACAAAGCTGGTAAAGGCCTGCACTAACAGGTTACATGAAGCAGTTACTAAGGAGCATGCAATGTACACTCTGTGCTATTATTATTCTTCCCTACTTATATCTTGTTTTTTTTTTAATCCATAAACTTACATACTTAGTTACTCAACCAGCAAATAATGTTCTTTCACTGATATTATGTCTCATTAGGATACAAAAACTTTAATTAAAAAAAATAATGTACCGTTTTCATTATTTTGAATTGTTCTGCATTGTAGATTAATACTAAAGTCATACTAAACTACTTGAATTTCTTGTCTCTTAATAAAGTGTTTGAGAGCATCAGTTAAAGTAAAGTAGTGAAGAGGTAGAGTTACAGGTATACAGTGAATAGTGAATATTTGAGTAATGCTCTAATCCAGATTATGAGAAGCAACAACTACTCAACTAAATCAAGAAAACTTTCAAGAACTTTGAAAGTATCCTCAAGTGCAAACACAAAAAATACCATCAAAAACATTATGATGATGAAACTGGCACTCATTAGGACTGCTCCAAGAAAGGAGAGTTATGTTTATGAGCAGTGGTCAATGAGAGTATCTACTTGTAATTAACTCTATATAATAGTATAATAATGCCACATATTTCCACCAGCTCTCCTAATTGTAATAAGTAATAAGTAAATAAATAAGATGTTGGATGAAAACTAGCAATGCTGACATTCTTCTCTAAGACCTCTCTATTAATTACCTGATTTTTTAAAGTATTTTTTTTCTATTTAATGTTAATTATTCATCAGATTAGTATTAGAGAATAGATAGTCAGTTTTCCAGAGCATTTTCTAAGATTCTCTAAGTTTTCTTTTACACTTTTAAACGGCACATTATTATACATATATTCTAATATTCTGAACACAAAAAAAAAGAAAACACTCATGACTTAAATGTGTCAGCGATCGCACATTAATAATGAATAATTCATCACACAGCTATTGCCTAAACTAAGTGAACTGAAAGGCAAAATTGTGCTGATGTTACATATTTTATTTATGTGGAGGGATTTGAGCTTTATTAATTATTTTACACTTTCAGAGAACATAAAAATGATAGCAAATAAGACACCAGTAACAAGTCATGCTTAAATTATGTTTTAAATGTATAATTCAATCAGTAGCTACTGTAAAAATCCTCTTTTTTATTGAAATGGCACATTAAATAGTTATTAATAGTTAAGTATCAGATATTAAGGAGTATTTAATGATTAAAAATTTTAGTGATCTCAGTGAGAAACTGAATATAATATACATATAATGTTTTTCTGTGTAAATAATCCGATCTGAACTCGCAATCATGCAAAAGTTCGCTATGGGAACAACTTACGACCGACAGACCCTGCTAGACCTGCAAAATCAACAAAAATCTGTACTTACAGACGGTCTACGAGCGGAGCTACGCGCGCTAGGCCTGCTAAGATCTGCGGCGTTTCCTGAGCCTGCTATCCGGAAGCGGTCTCTCCGCAAGCGTTGCGCGAGGAGCCGAAAGCGCAGTAAGAGAGCCGGTGTCCGCGCTAAGCTAATGGCTAACTCCAGCCGGCCAGCGGTTCCATCTCTCCTTCTCTCCAACGTTTGCTCCCTGCCGAACAAGATTGACTATCTCCGGCTCCAGCGGACATCCCAGCGCGAGTTCAGAGACTGCTGTGTGTTCGTTTTCACGGAGACGTGGTTAACGAACTCCATCCCGGACTCCGCGATTGAGGTGAGCGGCATGCTATGCTACCGCGCGGGCCGCGACGCCGGCCTCTCGGGCAAGGTACGTGGAGGTGGGGTGTGTGTTTACATCAACACAGCATGGTGTAACAACGCTGCGCTGATCTCCAGCTACTGCTCGCCGCTGGTGGAGTTTGCTGTAGTCAGAGCCAGGCCATTCTACCTGCCCAGAGAGCTTAGCAGCGTGTACATAATAGCAGTGTATGTAGCACCCAGTGCTAATGCTAATGCTAACGGTGCTAATGCTAACGCTCTGCAAGAACTGTACACTGTTATCTCCAAACTCCAGAACTCACACCCCGACGGACTGTTTATTGTTGCTGGTGATTTCAATCACAGTAATCTGAAGGCTCTGCTGCCCAGCTTTCACCAACATGTGGATTTTCCAACCCGTGGAGCTAACCTGCTCGATTGTGTGTATACTAACATTCCCGGTTCGTACAGAGCAGAGCCCCGCCCCCACTACGGCTACTCTGATCATATTTCTGTCATGCTCATCCCAGCATACAGACAGCTCATCAGACGTGCCAAATCAGAGAAGAAGCAAGTTACAACCTGGCCTCCAGGAGCCATCTCTGCTCTTCAGGACTGTTTTGAGCACACTGACTGGGACATGTTCAGAGAAGCTGCTACTTCTGATGACTCCATCAACCTGGAGGAGTACACAGACTCAGTGACTGGCTACATCAGCAAGTGCATTGAGGATGTTACTGTCTCCAAAACCATCACATCCCGCCCCAACCAGAAGCCGTGGATGACTGCAGAGGTGCGTGTGCTGCTGAGATCCCGAGACAAGGCCTTTAAGTCAGGGGACAGGGCTGGCCTCCGAACAGCTAGAGCCAAGCTCTCCCGGGGGATCAGAGAGGCAAAGCGCACCTACGCAAAGAAAATCCACGCCCACTTCCAGGACACTACTGACACTCGGCGCATGTGGCGGGCATTCAAACCATCACCAACTACAAGTCACCCCCCCCTGCTTGTAACAGTGATGCCTCCCTTCCAGATGCACTGAACTCCTTCTACGCAAGGTTCGAAGCACAGAACTACACGACAGCATGGAAGACTACACCTCCTCCAAACGATCAGGTACTGTGCCTGTCCTCAGCTGATGTGCGGAAAACTCTACTCAGAGTCAACCCACGGAAAGCCCCAGGACCAGACAGCATACCTGGCAGAGTGCTCAGAGGATGTGCAGAACAACTCACGGATGTTCTCACGGACATATTCAACATCTCTCTGAGTACTGCAATCGTGCCGACGTGCTTCAAGACGACCACAATCGTCCCTGTGCCAAAGAAGTCTCAAGTGTCCTGCCTTAATGACTACCGTCCCATTGCACTTACTCCCATCATCATGAAGTGCTTTGAGAAGCTGGTCATGAGGCACATCAAAAACCAGCTCCCGTCCTCACTGGACCCTCTGCAGTTTGCGTATCGTCCAAACAGATCAACAGACGATGCCATCTCTACTGCGCTCCACCTGGCTCTCACCCACCTGGACAACAAAGACTGCTATGTTCGAATGCTGTTCATCGACTTCAGTTCAGCATTCAACACCATCATCCCTCAGCATCTGATAGGAAAACTGAGCTTGCTGGGCCTGAACTCCTCCCTCTGCAACTGGGTTTTAGACTTCCTGACTGAGAGACCACAATCAGTCAGGATTGGAAACAACACCTCCAGCACCACCATACTGAGCACTGGCGCCCCCCAGGGCTGTGTGCTCAGCCCACTGCTGTTCACTCTGCTGACTCATGACTGTACTGCAAAGTACAGCTCAAACCACATCATCAAGTTCGCTGATGACACAACTGTAGTTGGCCTCATCAGCAAGAACGACGAGTCAGCATACAGGGAGGAGGTGCAGTGCCTGACGGACTGGTGCAGAACCAACAACCTATCTCTTAACGTGGATAAAACCAAGGAGATGGTTGTTGAATTCAGGAGAGCTCCAGGTGTCCACCACCCGCTGAACATCAACGGCTCTGCTGTGGAAATTGTGGATAACACCAAGTTCCTCGGTGTTCACATTGCAGAGAACCTCACCTGGTCCCTCAACACCAGCTCCATAACCAAGAAAGCCCAGCAGCGCCTCTACTTCCTGCGGAGACTGAGGAAAGCACATCTCCCACCCCCCATCCTCACCATGTTCTACAGAGGGACTGTAGAAAGCATCCTGAGCACCTGCATTACCGTCTGGTTTGGAAATTGCAACACCTCAGACCGCAAGACCCTACAGCGGATAGTGCGGACAGCTGAGAAAATCATCGGAGTCTCTCTTCCCTCCATCGCCGAGATCTACACCACACGCTGCATCCGCAAAGCCACCAGCATTGTGGACGACCCCACCCATCCCTCACACGGACTCTTCGGTCTGATGCCATCCGGCAGAAGATACAGGAGCATCCGAGCCTCCACTACTAGACTCTGCAACAGCTTCATCCACCAGGCAGTCAGACTTCTCAACGCACAGAGACAGAACTGAACCCCCACCCCACCCACCACTCACCCAACACACTCACACAAAACTAAACTGTACACCCCCCCTTTACACAAAACTAAACTGTACACCCCCCCTTTACACTCACAAGAACTGAACTTCACCCACACACACACCCAGTCAGCACACAGAGGCTGACATGACTTTATTTGCTGCACTCTTAAAAACTATAAACTCTACCTCAGTAACTGCTGTGATTATATATGTTCTATATGTTACAGTATGATGTCACACATCTCTGCACCTTATCCCCACTATACACTTATTATACCGTATCGCTACTGCACTGTCCTGTCTTTAAATTGTCTCGTCCTTTGTATTTATTGTATTTATTGTTATTTAGTGTTATAATTTTATAATTTTATTTTGCACTGTCGTCACTCCTGCACTTTATGTTGTCTATTGCTTGTTGTTCTATGTTGCACCATGGTTCCGGAGGAACGTAATTTCATCACACTGTGTACCTGTACTCAGATGTAATGACAATAAAAGCCTCTTGACTTGACTTGACTTGACTTGAAAAGCATTTCATGTATGGAAGATGTGGCAGACCGTTCTTCACTTTAATAACTGTATTAACATCATAATTAACTTTAACTTAATAGGTCCTAAAACAGAACCTTGTGGGACTCCACAAGATATGCTAAATCAAATGGTTACCAAATAATTCACAGATAATAATAATAAAACATTTTACAATAGGGTTAACAACTGACTAATAAACATAGGATTCAGTGGGTTAAGAAACATACAGCTCTGGAAAAAAAATAAGAGAGCACTTAAAAATGATGAGTTTCTTTGATTTTACCAAATTGAAAACCTCTAGAATATAATCAAGAGGAAGATGGATGATCACAAGCCATCAAACCACCAAACTGAACTGCTTGAATTTTTGCACCAGGAGTAAAGCAGCATAAAGTTATTCTAAAGCAGTGTGTAAGACTGGTGGAGGAGAACATGATGCCAAGATGCATGAAAAAAAACTGTGATAAAAAACAGGTTTATTCCACTAAATATTGATTTCTGAACTCTTAAAACTTTATGAATATGAACTTGTTTTATTTGCATTATTTGAGGTCTGAAAGCTCTGCATGTTTTTTGTTGTTTTAGCCATTTCTCCTTTTTCAGTTTATATAATAAAACAGAAACTGAAGTGGTCTCTTAATTTTATTTCCAGAACTGTAAATTTAAGGGCATAAAAAAGCATAAATAAAAGCACATATAATTTAAACAGTTAAAAACTGTACTAATTATGGAGATATGTCATATGTAAATCACTTATAATTCACTTATAATTGTATTATAACATATAATAATGTGCCAATGTGTTTTTAAATAAATCTTAATAAATCTAGCCTTTTTAATTTACATTCGGTTCCTCCTTAACCTCATTCCACATGCTTCTTTCACTTTCAGTGATGTTTCTGGATCTCCCAGCTTGTCCAGAAATGCATGTCTAAAGCATGTCCTTTACTGGGGGCTTGTCAGGAAGTGAGAAATACCAACTCTATGCAGTTTTAGTCAGAGCGAAACTCGCTCACCAGCAGAACCAGTAAAAATCTTCTTTTTCTTAAGGACCTAAGACATTTCTCATAAAGTGAAACTTGCAAAACCTGCAACTAATTATTCCAGCAACTGTTTTAACCGCAGTGATGAACTGGTTCAATCAAACTTTGCAGAACTTTTCTTGCTTTGTTCTTTAGAAAATCACACAATGTTAATGAAAAAAGGTTGTTATGACACATTATTGTGTGAATTTGTTTGAGAAAAAGATGAATCTCCTGTTAGGTTAACTTACGTTAACTGTGTGCTCAGTGGAGCTGGGGGAGAAAGCTGCTCACGCTTCTCATGCAGAAACTGAACATGGAACAGAAACAAGATTTTTTTAGCTCAAAAAAGACCTGCAGCACCTGCATTACCGTCTGGTTTGGGAATTGCAACACCTCAGACCGCAAGACCCTACAGTGGATAGTGCGGACAGCTGAGAAAATCATCGGAGTCTCTCTTCCCTCCATCACTGAGATCTACACCACACGCTGCATCCGCAAAGCCACCAGCATTGTGGACGACCCCACCCATCCCTCACACGGACTCTTCGGTCTGATGCCATCCGGCAGAAGATACAGGAGCATCCGAGCCTCCACTACTAGACTCTGCAACAGCTTCATCCACCAGGCAGTCAGACTTCTCAACGCACAGAGACAGAACTGAACCCCCACCCCACCCACCACTCACCCAACACACTCACACAAAACTAAACTGTACACCCCCCCCTTTACACAAAACTAAACTGTACACCCCCCCTTTACACTCACAAGAACTGAACTTCACCCACACACACACACCCAGTCAGCACACAGAGGCTGACATGACTTTATTTGCTGCACTCTTAAAAACTATAAACTCTACCTCAGTAACTGCTGTGATTATATATGTTCTATATGTTACAGTATGTTACACATCTCTGCACCTTATCCCCACTATACACTTATTATACCGTATCGCTACTGCACTGTCCTGTCTTTAAATTGTCTCGTCCTTTGTATTTATTGTATTTATTGTTATTTAGTGTTATAATTTTATAATTTTATTTTGCACTGTCGTCACTCCTGCACTTTATGTTGTCTATTGCTTGTTGTTCTATGTTGCACCATGGTTCCGAAGGAACGTAATTTCATCACACTGTGTACCTGTACTCAGATGTAATGACAATAAAAGCCTCTTGACTTGACTTGACTTGACTTGAAAAGCATTTCATGTATGGAAGATGTGGCAGACCGTTCTTCACTTTAATAACTGTATTAACATCATAATTAACTTTAACTTAATAGGTCCTAAAACAGAACCTTGTGGGACTCCACAAGATATGCTAAATCAAATGGTTACCAAATAATTCACAGATAATAATAATAATAAAACATTTTACAATAGGGTTAACAACTGACTAATAAACATAGGATTCAGTGGGTTAAGAAACATACAGCTCTGGAAAAAAAATAAGAGAGCACTTAAAAATGATGAGTTTCTTTGATTTTACCAAATTGAAAACCTCTAGAATATAATCAAGAGGAAGATGGATGATCACAAACCATCAAACCACCAAACTGAACTGCTTGAATTTTTGCACCAGGAGTAAAGCAGCATAAAGTTATTCTAAAGCAGTGTGTAAGACTGGTGGAGGAGAACATGATGCCAAGATGCATGAAAAAAACTGTGATAAAAAACAGGTTTATTCCACTAAATATTGATTTCTGAACTCTTAAAACTTTATGAATATGAACTTGTTTTATTTGCATTATTTGAGGTCTGAAAGCTCTGCATGTTTTTTGTTGTTTTAGCCATTTCTCCTTTTTCAGTTTATATAATAAAACAGAAACTGAAGTGGTCTCTTAATTTTATTTCCAGAACTGTAAATTTAAGGGCATAAAAAAGCATAAATAAAAGCACATATAATTTAAACTGTACTAATTATGGAGATATGTCATATGTAAATCACTTATAATTCACTTATAATTGTATTATAACATATAATAATGTGCCAATGTGTTTTTAAATAAATCTTAATAAATCCTTTAATAAAAGCCTTTTTAATTTACATTCGGTTCCTCCTTAACCTCATTCCACATGCTTCTTTCACTTTCAGTGATGTTTCTGGATCTCCCAGCTTGTCCAGAAATGCATGTCTAAAGCATGTCCTTTACTGGGGGCTTGTCAGGAAGTGAGAAATACCAACTCTATGCAGTTTTAGTCAGAGCGAAACTCGCTCACCAGCAGAACCAGTAAAAATCTTCTTTTTCTTGAGGACCTAAGACATTTCTCATAAAGTGAAACTTGCAAAACCTGCAACTAATTATTCCAGCAACTGTTTTAACCGCAGTGATGAACTGGTTCAGTCGAACTTTGCAGAACTTTTCTTGCTTTGTTCTTTAGAATATCACACAATGTTAATGAAAAAAGGTTGTTATGACACATTATTGTGTGAATTTGTTTGAGAAAAAGATGAATCTCCTGTTAGGTTAACTTACGTTAACTGTGTGCTCAGTGGAGCTGGGGGAGAAAGCTGCTCACGCTTCTCATGCAGAAACACTGAACATGGAACAGAAACAAGATTTATTAGCTCAAAAAACATGATTTAACCAGCTCTACATCTGTTTTTGAGGTTAAATCCACTTGATTTTAAATACTGCATTATGTATAGACCACAGTTTAAAGTCTTATTAAATAGGAAAATCAAGGTGCTATTAAATGAAATTACTGCAGTCTTGAAAAACAATTTCCATAGTATTAATCATTTTATTTCAAATTTAATCACTGTAGATATTTAGAGTAATCCAATGACAAATTTAGAAAATTGTTATATATAGACCAGGACTTTGAATGAATTTGCAGTCTTATAAACCCAATAAATCATTATGTACCTTAATGACACTATTAAATTCTTAAAGAAGCCTTTTCATATTATAAATATATATTTATATATATGTTCAGTTCTTTTCAGTTATGTAGTTATACATAAAGCAGAGTTCTAGCACACTACAAAATTCATAAATATCTCATTTTAGTCTATTTAAGGTAAATGTTTCAGGTGATATTACTGTATCATTTTGGAGTAATAGGAGGTCAAACTTAAGAAAAATTCAGTCTATTCAGTTATGCAAAAACTAAATTTTGGAATCATAGAAAACAAAAAATATTGAAGTTTAATCAAATGAAACCATTAAATTCTTAAAGAAGCCTTTCCATATTACTATTACAATACAATAGGAGGACAAACATAAGAAAAAAAATGTGTTATGCATAAATTAGATTCTAGAGTCTAATTTAAAGGACTATCATATCACACCACTAAATTCTTAAAGATATCATTTAAATTTATTCAAGGTATATGTTTCAAGTGATTTTACTGTAGCAATTTGGAGTGATCACATAACACCTTAAAATTCTTGTAGAAGCAATTACATACTATTATTATTATAAGTATCAAATGATATTACTGTAGCATTTTGGAATAATAGAAAGACAAATATAAGAAAAAAAAAATGTCTGTTCAGTTCCATTCAGTTATTCAGTTATGTATTAAGCAGATTTTAGAGCCATATAAAACATGGAAATCAAATAGTTATTATATTAATCCACTATATTCATAAATAATGTATTCTAATATATTTAAGATAAATGTTTCAAGCTATATTTCTGTAACATTTTGGAGTAAAGGAAAGTCAAACCCAGGAAAAATGTCTATTCGGTTTTGCATAAAACAGATTTTAGAGTCCTATAAAACAAAGAACTCAATCTGGATGAAATAACTCAATTACATTCTTGAAGAACCCCTTCCCATACTATTAAAAACACAAGTATCAAGTGATATTACTCTAGTCTTTTGGATTAATAGGAGGAAAAACATAAGAAAAATGTCTATTGGGTTTTGCATTAAGCAGATTTTGGAGCCATATAAAACATGAAAATGAAAGAGTTATTTTATCACAACACTATATTCATAATTCATGTATTCTAATCTATTCAAGATAAAAGTTTCGGCTAATATTACTGTAGCATTTTGGAGTAATGGAAAGTCAAACGTAGGAAAAAAGTCTATTCAGTTTTGCATAAACTTTCTTCAAAGATTTTGGATTCCTATAAAACAAAGAAATCAATGTGTTATCAGTAAATACAATGAAATTATTGAAGAAACCTTTCTGTTCTATTAATTGTATATGCATCAACTTTAGCATTTACTGTAGCATTTTTAAGTAATAGGAGATTAAACATAGAGAAATGTCCATTCGGTTATGCATAAAGCAGATTTTGGAGTTCTATAAAACAAGAAAATCAAAGGGTTATCACATCACACCACAAAATTAAAAAAGATCCTATTCTAATCTATTTAAAGTAAATGTTTCAGGTGATTTTACTGTAGCAATTTGGAGTAATGGGAAGTCAAACATATAAAAAGTCTATTCAGTTTTGCGAAAAACTAGATTTTAGAGCCCTACAAAACCAAGAAATCAAAGGGTTATCATATCACACCACTAAATTCATAAATATCTCAATTTAATCTATTTAAGGTAAATGTTTCAGGTGATTTTACTGTAGCATTTTGGAGTAATGGGAAGTCAAACATAGGAAAAAGTCTATTCAGTTTTGCGAAAAACTAGATTTTAGAGCCCTATAAAACCAAGAAATCAAAGTGTAATTAATTGACACAGTTACATTCTTGAAGAAGCTTTCATATACTGTTAATTATACAAGTATCAAGTGATATAACTCTAGGAATTTTAAATAATAGAAGGTCAAACATAAGAAAAATGTCCATTCGGTGATGCAGATTTAGGCAGAGTCCTATAAAACATGAAAATCAAAGGACAATCATATAGAACTACTACATTCATAAATAGCGTATAATATTCTATTTAAGATATATGTTTCAAGTGATATTAATGTAGTATTTTTAAATAATAGAAAGTCAAACATAGAAAAAAATTCCATTCGGTTTTGCATTAAGCAGAGTTTGGAGTCCTATAAAACAAAGAAATCAACGTGTAATCAGTAAATACACTGAAATTATTGAAGAAACCTTTCTGTACTAATAATAATATAAGTATCAAGTGATTTTACTGTAGCATTTTTGAGTAATAGGAGGTCCAACTTAAGAAAAATGCCCATTTGAATTTGCATAAACCATAATTTAATATATGTTTAATGAAATATTAGCAAATAAAAGTAAAATATTACTGTTATTAAATATGTCTATGCTTTACAGTATAATAAAGGAGTGTATGAGAGTTTGGAGCAGAGCTGATAGGAGCTTTTCTGAAGGTCACTGCAGAAACTGCCAGCACTGGACACCACCTAAACCAACCATCTGTCAACACACTGCGAGCTTCTCACCTGGGAGTGTGTTTCTGACGTTCATATGTGTGTGTGTGAGAGAGAGAGAGAGAGAGAGAGAGAGAGAGAGCAGAGATATCCCATAATAACCCCCTCAGGGTCTCTCCTCACTGTAACGGCTCCTGATAGACGAATCAGAGCTCCAGGGATTTTATGGAGCGTTTTCAGCTCCTCAGTGTCACATTTAGCACATTTACAGAGCTTTAAAAGTCTCTGTGCTGCCTGTGCTTTGTTTGATTGATGTGTGGTGAAAATGTTCACTATATATAAATGAGTGCTGACTATAGTAACATGTTAACACAGGTGATTAATGTGAAAACTATACGCATTAATCATTTTACTCATTTTTCAGCAGGTAGAGTACCTATAAATATATACAGCTCTGGAAAAAAAATAGTAGACCACTTGATGATGATGAGTTTCTTTGATTTTACCAAATTGAAAACCTCTGGAATATAATCAAGAGGAAGATGGATGATCACAAGCCATCAAACCAAACTGAACTGCTTGAATTTTTGCACCAGGAGTAAAGCAGCATAAAGTTATCCAAAAGCAGTGTGTAAGACTGGTGGAGGAGAACATGATGCCAAGATGCATGAAAACTGTGTAAGTGTAAGATTGTTTTACTTATTTAAGTAATAATGATCTTATTTAGTCTTACTTACACATTTTTCCTTGTTTTAAGCTATTTACCTCAAAATAAGGAAAAAGGTCTCTGCTCAAAGTTATTAATTTTTTGTTTTATGTCTAAATTTAAGCCAAAAAAATAAGTGATTTTTACTTGATTTAAGTCTTACTTTACTCATTTTGAGACTTTGAGATTGTAGCTTATATTTAAAAACCTAGCTACAAAAAAATATTATTACCCATTTGGCAGACGAGGAATATGTATGACAAAATATTTGAGAAGATTTGGGGAGCTTCAGGTACGATGATTGTTTTATTATTATTTTACTATTTTACAAATAAACAGTCCCACCTCCACCAATTCTTAATTAATGTTGTCTTATCTCAGGTGGCTGGGCTGTAATAATGTGCCCATGCGGAGTCGTGTACAGTGTGAAGTTCAATTTACGTGCAGAAAGTCCAAGAGACTACATGGATCTTCTCTTCTCTTGGAAACATATGATTAATGTGGCAGTATATGATTTTGCCCGGGGATTGGCAACACATGGTAACTAAAGACAGCCAGACGATTTGCCTTTTACCCCTCATGAGGGAAGACTTCTGCAGCCAACCGAAGAAAATATAAGGCTTGCCAAAGACAAGAAAATCTCTGTCAGTCTCCCATGGCTTGTAGAGAAGAAAATGCCATCAGATGTGAATGGACATCCAGTCACCGGTTCATCTAAACACTATGTAATCTATGACACGCTGCATGAATCAAACACCAAAGACGAAAAAGACTTCCTACGAAGAATCAACCTTGTACCTGAACTTGTGGAACAGTTCTTTTCGAGGATGGAAAGAAACAATTATTATCTTAACATGATGTCCCCTGCTAGCCAGGTATTTTTGATCAGATCTATAATACACCATGGAAATGTCAAATTAAATGAGGCAAGGCTAGAGAAGGTAAAGAAAGGACTGGGACTGGAGAACATTTCATTCGATAGATATGGACGAGCGACAATAGGTATCCTGTTTTTTTTTTTTCCTGTTTTTGTACCATTTCTTCCTTATTTAAAAACGTCTGCATTTAACTTGGTGTATTATTGTAGGAGATGTGCCAGAGCCTTTTTTGGCATACTCCATTGGTACAACAGCTCAGATGGAAGATGCAGTGACAGCACCCACAAGTGTGGCAGCAGGTTTGTAACAGTTTAACATATAAAGTGTATGGAAACTTGGCTTTAGGCTTTTTAAGCTATGTTACACAGAAGGTTTTTTGCATTTGAAAGATGTATTTCACTATTTCTATTCATTTAAATACTACTCTTTACATTATTTGAAAATAGCAGTGATTGATTCTTTAAAACCAAGGAAAAAGATCTGCCTGACTGTTTTTTTGGCTTTTCACATTTGTATTGCTGCAACTATAACACTGCCACAAACTTTTGTTTACTATATTAGATGACATGAACATAAGTAGATGTGAGGTTATTACTCAGTTGGAGCATATTCATGCCAATCGAGAAATTTGGAATCAGACCTTGACAACAGAACAAATCAGACTGGTAGGTTTTTTGTAATATTATGTATTTGTAATATTAAACAATTGTCATGTTTTTTCTGAAATTGTAATTTATAATTTACAATATTTTTCTCCCTCATGATTTCAAGCTTGACCGTGTGTTGGACACTCAGAAATCAAATGATGAAAACATTGTTCAAATCTACAAGTGCACTTTGAAAAGATCAGACTTTTTGACCCTGGGGATAAGCATGGAACTGGAGGCAACAGTGAGTGACACATTAATAGATTTACAGATTATTTAATTAACTTTATTGACTTTATTCTTCTGTCCCAGATTGCCAACTGTTGCCTGCAGCTAGTTACTGAAATTGCCAGACACCTGATTTAAAACAGCTCTTTCTAGTGTTTTAGAGAGAAAGGGCAGTAGTGAGACCGGTCTGTAGTTGTCAACCTGGGCGGGGTTGAGAGAAGGCTTTTTAAGCAGTGGTGTCACATGTGCTTGTTTGAAAGCAGTGGGGAATACACCAGAAGTTAAAGAGGCATTGATCGTGTGAGTGATAGCCGGAATGATTGCAGGTGCAATAGTTTGCAGTAGGTTTGATGTAACTTAATGTAACTTAATGTAACCTGAAGACCAGTGAACAGCTTTGATCACCAAAGCCGAAAGGATTTCTGGAGTCTAAATAGTGCATTAGTCTGTCTTTTGAGCGCATAATCTGTGAAGTACATTTTTTAGCAGACAGACACAACATTTTCAACAGATCTTTGAAGTTAAAAAAGGCTACAGAAGATACCACCACCTCTATAATAATAATAATAATAATAATAATAACAACAACAATAAAAGTAAAAACAGCAACAACAACAATAATAATAATTAATACAAATGTATATATTATAATAGCACAGAATCATAGTATATTATAACAAATATTCACAAAATAAATGCATGTGCACCACATTTTGAACAACTTACACATAAAACCCAGTGTCCTGGTTGCCAAGAGGGGAGCAAGATGACATCTTTTGATCCAGCATCAGGCTTTGGAAAAAAAAATCTCACATTTAAATCCAACAGATTTTGCCAATAAAGTACAAATGGAGAGGTTACTTACCGGAAGGGAAAGAAAAGGATCTTGATTGTATGGAGGCTTCCAGGTCACCACAACATACGGATCCACAGTGTAGGCATCAATTCCCTAAAACAAAATTGTGACTGACAAAGATCATAACACACACACACACACTTACTTTACTTTACACACTTACTTTTTTTCTCCAAAACTCACCCGATGTCTGGCAATTTCAGTAACTAGCTGCAGGCAACAGTTGGCAATCTGGGACAGAAGAATAAAGTCAATAAAGTTAATTAAATAATCTGTAAATCTATTAATGTGTCACTCACTGTTGCCTCCAGTTCCATGCTTAACCCCAGGGTCAAAAAGTCTGATCTTTTCAAAGTGCACTTGTAGATTTGAACAATGTTTTCATCATTTGATTTCTGAGTGTCCAACACACGGTCAAGCTTGAAATCATGAGGGAGAAAAATATTGTAAATTATAAATTACAATTTCAGAAAAACATGACAATTGTTTAATATTACAAATGCATAATATTACAAAAAACCTACCAGTCTGATTTGTTCTGTTGTCAAGGTCTGATTCCAAATTTCTCGATTGGCATGAATATGCTCCAACTGAGTAATAACCTCACATCTACTTATGTTCATGTCATCTAATATAGTAAACAAAAGTTTGTGGCAGTGTTATAGTTGCAGCAATACAAATGTGAAAAGCCAAAAAAACAGTCAGGCAGATCTTTTTCCTTGGTTTTAAAGAATCAATCACTGCTATTTTCAAATCAGTTTCTGTAATGTAAAGAGTAGTATTTAAATGAATAGAAATAGTGAAATACATCTTTCAAATGCAAAAAACCTTCTGTGTAACATAGCTTAAAAAGCCTAAAGCCAAGTTTCCATACACTTTATATGTTAAACTGTTACAAACCTGCTGCCACACTTGTGGGTGCTGTCACTGCATCTTCCATCTGAGCTGTTGTACCAATGGAGTATGCCAAAAAAGGCTCTGGCACATCTCCTACAATAATACACCAAGTTAAATGCAGACGTTTTTAAATAAGGAAGAAATAGTACAAAAACAGGAAAAAAAAACAGGATACCTATTGTCGCTCGTCCATATCTGTCGAATGAAATGTTCTCCAGTCCCAGTCCTTTCTTTACCTTCTCTAGCCTTCCCTCATTTAATTTGACATTTCCATGGTGTATTATAGATCTGATCAAAAATACCTGGCTAGCAGGGGACATCATGTTAAGATAATAATTGTTTCTTTCCATCCTCGAAAAGAACTGTTCCACAACCTGGCTATTTAGGCGGCCTACAAGTTCAGGTACAAGGTTGATTCTTCGTAGGAAGTCTTTTTCGTCTTTGGTGTTTGATTCATGCAGCGTGTCATAGATTACATAGTGTTTAGATGAACCGGTGACTGGATGTCCATTTACATCTGATGGCATTTTCTTCTCTACAAGCCATGGGAGACTGACAGAGATTTTCTTGTCTTTGGCAAGCCTTATATTTTCTTCGGTTGGCTGCAGAAGTCTTCCCTCATGAGGGGTAAAAGGCAAATCCTCTGGCTGTCTTAAGTTACCATGTGTTGCCAATCCCCGGGCAAAATCATATACTGCCACATTAGGCATATGTTTCCAAGAGAAGAGAAGATCCATGTAGTCTCTTGGACTTTCTGCACGTCAATTGAACTTCACACTGTACACGACTCCGCATGGGCACATTATTACAGCCCAGCCACCTGAGATAAGACAACATTAATTAAGAATTGGTGGAGGTGGGACTGTTTATTTGTAAAACAGTAAAATAATAATAAAACAATCATCGTACCTGAAGCTCCCCAAATCTTCTCAAATATTTTGTCATACATATTCCTGGTCTGTATTTCATCCCTGAGGCGAAGAATGAGATCTATTTTGGATCCTGTATGGTCTAGACCAGTCTCTTTACATAGCTGCCTTACCAAATCCACCTTAAAATATTCAGAGGAAATGAGCATTTTAACAATATTTTTTGAATTATTATTTTTTTAACTATACACACAAATTATGGATATAAGTAATAATGAACTTATTTCCTCTTCATTACTTCATTCAGAAGTCTGTCTTCAGTGAAAGACACTTCAGAAATCTCTGCTGGTTCTCTTGATCGGTGCACTTTCTCCCATTCAGTGTTCAGCACAACATCAGACCTATCCAGGGAGCCCAGAAATCAAATGAGGGCTGTACACTGAATTGGTTTCTTTTTGCACCTGCACAAAAAGAAAGTGGATTATAGCATGAAAAATGACAACATTGGAACAGGCATGTTTTGTTTCAATGGGGGAAAAAAATAATTAGACAGCAAACAACATGATGATGAGATCAGCACTTACTTGGTGCAAATGCATGTGTTATCATCTCAAGAGAGACAGCATTCCAAAAGTCTTCAATATTCACATCACCTGTGTATCCCTCAGAAGGTTCCTGAATGTCACTAACTGAAAAATACAATTTCTATTACAAAGTGTGGATTACATTGTGTAAATACATATGAACTAAAATATTAATTCCCTCAAATAACTTTTATTTCACTTAACTGCACAACAAAACTTGTGATATAACAGTCTTGATAAACGTCTTCTATACATGTTACTCGTTTCCCAATAAACTAATCTAGCCAAACCCACAACCCTCAGTGATAACCCAGCACTGTTGCCACCGAGATACCACTTCCCATTTTCCAAACAGAATATCAGTCATGAATTCAATTTAGTCACAAGCAGCAACTTCATAGGCAGAAAGCATAACACAATACATCTGAACATCTATGTTAGAAAAACTCCTGCTCAGCATTAGCGTTACATGCTACTGAGGAAGCAGTTATAAACAATACACGTAAAAAACATCACTGGTTACAGCACAGAATACCCAATGCACAACTTATTACAAAGAAAAGTCATGAAATATTGTCAGAAGTAGTATTCATCATTCCTTTCCAACTAAAGTAGAATTATTTAAAATCTAATTAAAAAATATTGTGCATGATGCTGTGTATTAGAAGGATGTGTAAAATGTGATTTCATGAGTGTTTGGGGAGCAGGGGAAACTCTGTAAGGAAAATCTGTAAGGAAGTTGTACTACAAAACCAGGGCTGAGAACCACTTGTTGACCTTGAATTGTAATTTGAAATGGACATGGCATCACCTTCAAAAGCTACAACATTATAACAAAAGATTTAACATTATTACTAAATCACTAATACTTTTGAATAAAACTGCATACCTTTAATTAACTTACCAGGCATGTTAAAAACCCCTTTTTTGTGAAGGTCCATCAGCACTACTGGAGGGTGGTGTCCACACGTAACACAATGAAATGTGTAATCATGTTCAGTTAGGGCTTCAAAATGCAAATAGGCATGGAGTAGCCTATTGTGGTTGGGAAGTTTAATCTCTGATGACTGCTCCATTGCCAGTTAAGCAAGTTAATAAAATCCAAACTCACATTCAGTAACATAGACTATAAACCTTGGAATATACTTTTAAGGAGCTTAAATATATAAATAAGACATTTAGGCACATTCATACCTGGAGTGAAGCCCTCAAATACATACACAAATGCAGGCTTAAAATAATATGGTCATCATAGTTGTGCAGACCATTCATCCATTCCTGATATCGGTACATCATCCCACAAGAAGGACACATGCTGCAGTATGTGGATACACCTGAAAATGAAAAGGATGAAGAAGCTCTCTCACTATTAAAAACATGCAAAACCTTTGCACTAATTACAGACTTTAATAAGACAGATCACAGACCTTCAGTAACACTGGTGAGCGTTACAATTTTTGCATTCCTGCTGATTAACATCGGCTCACTTAAAGGAACTCCTTCGGTGCATTCCTTGCAATACTTTTCAAGTGGGAAAAGATGTTTGGGGAAGTCATTATCTTCAGGGTTACGTACATTCTTTGGCAAGGTAGAAGGAATCTTTTTTTTTCTCATATATGTACTTCGCCATCCTGTCAATATCTGGTCTCTTCGGTGGGTACATATCACTGTGCTCTCTGACTTCTTCTGTGTCCTCTTCAGCCATTTCACTCACTTGATTGGATTTGAAAATCTCTCTGTTTGTTTGAAAAAGTGTCCACTTGGCAATATATTTATGAAGACAAGACCAGCCTAGCCTTCACACAAGGACAATGCCAAGTGTTTGTTTTCGTGTCATAAGTAACAAAAACTCTCCCAACTCCCAAGTCTGTTGTAGTATGAAGGTTTTTTTTTTTTTATCAAAAACAGACACAAAGTGTTTTGTGGGATCCCCGATCTTCACTAGAACTGCTAAAGGTGCTTCCTTCTCAGCTGCTTCATTTTTCAACTGCAAGCACAAATGTTTTTTTTCGATTCTCCAAACCATCTTCCCTCAACCATTTCTGTTAAAACATCCTCATGAAGTTGCATCTGTTCTGGGTAGGAGGAACAGTAATCCCCAGATCGTATATGAGCACACTGAAATGCTACAACTCCACTGCTTACTGCTATTTCAGTGGTAACAGAACAGTCATCAAGCTCACATTTGATTTCGTGCTGAGACCCCCATGTCTTTTTCTTAATATGAACAGGAGTAGGTGCACCTCTAAAAGCTTTCTGTACAGCATAAATCCCATTTTGAGAGTCAATACACTACACTACAGTACACTACACTACTTCTAAATGCGTAGCTCATTAACTATCGCCAATTTCAGTCTAAATATTTAATCATTTATGGTTGCTGGTTATTTTTATCTTCCCTCCAAACAGCACCACAGTCTGACACTTCCTCCCTGGGGTAAAGCGCAGTGCAGCTGAGTGGTAAAGACGACCCACAGCTAAAAGCATCACTGAACAGTAAAAAAAAAAACAACCCGAAATTGTTTGAAAGTCTGACGCGGCTCAAACGACACTGTGTCCCCATAAATAAGAGCTCCCAGCAGAGGCACTTTTCCTCTTCAGGATCAGGAGAACGCTCTGCATTTCACATTTCTCTCTCCATTTTAATCTAACCGCACTACATCAGGACAGACATGCAATTTACCACGGTCAACAAGTCCTGCCTCCCTCTATCTGCTGCTTTACCAGCCCCGGACAACTGCTGCTCATACCAATTACCCCTCACCACACTCAGCACTGATCCAGAGTCAGCCCTGCAGAGCTCTGCAGCTACAACTCACCATCTAATCTTCTGTTTTTACACCATACAGCTGCAGGAAAAAGTGTGTGAACCCTTTGGGATTTTACTTGGATTTCTGCATAAATTGTAAAAAAAAAACACACATCATTAAATGTGTTCTGATCTTCAGCTACGTCAAAACAATAGACAAACACAGCCTGTTTAACCCTTTGAACTCTAGGCTGTTTTCATGTGTTTTTTCTCTTTCAGGTCTTATAACACAGTAATTATATCAGACAGACACATGCCCTGATCTCTTTTACTCCAGAAGACATACGGCTGCTCAAAAATATCATCATTTAAAATGTAAAAAGGATTTGTCCATTGTAGGTTTGAAAATAAAGGATACTTAAATGAAAAAAAAAAAAAAAAAAAAAAAAAAAAGCATAGAAAAACAGTTCCGGTTAACCGCTCTCATAATAACGTTTAACAACACGGCAAAAAAATGAATTATGTAATTTACGTAAAAATGAAGTTATTTTGAGAAATGACTGCCTATTTAAAAAGCAACAGAAGTTGTTCATTTGTCACATTTATAAAAAAATTTTTCTCTCCCACAACGTTAATCCTTTACAGCTTTAAAAACATGTATTATGCAAATTAGGCAATGACGTCAGCTAGCAACTTCTAGCGACTTTTAGGACAGCCAATAGCCAGGGGCGGATTTTACCACCACGCAATTGCTTGGGGCCCCTGGGATCAAAACGAAAAAGTTTAAAAAAATTAAAAAACTTTTTTGTTTGACACCAAAGAGACACGTACATGCAAGTTAAGCTAGGCAAGGTAGACTAAGGTAGCTTCGGTACAACCATGAAACGGTCTCATCCCAGCGGTGCCCAAAAAATTTTTTTGCAGCAGCAAGCGCCGGGTAGAGAGCCGATCACCGGGGCTGTTTGCCCGGCGTAGTTTCAGTTTCATTATTGACCCAATCAATACTCTACAGATACATTAAGAATCATAAAACTTATTTTGCTTTAATTTAATCTCCTTCTGCTCTTACCAAACACAATTCTGGTTGTGTTCACATAAACATAATACCATCTCTTACAGTGTGACAAAAAGCAAATCAATAGTTTTGAGTATATGTATGTATAAATGCTCTCAACTCAACACCAAATTTGACATATTACAGTAACAGCTCAATCAATTGAATAGGGTAAACATGCGATGAAGAACATTGGTATTTAAATTGTGTGAAACTGACACCAATAAATGCATAATTCCTGCTATTTACTTACTTAGAAGATTTTTTTTTCTCAGTATTATAGTCTGTGAAGTGAAGTGTTGAGAATAGATTTGCGATATATTGATTATCGCTGAATCGCAGTTTTGAGATCACCGTTATCATTAATTTACCACAGCTGAAAGGTACTGGAAAAAATTATAAATAGGCCTTGAAAGTGCTTAAAAAGTGCTTGAATTTGACATTGTAAAAGGTGTATGAACCCTGAATATTGCATTTTGCTATACAAAATAATCCATTTGATCAGGGCCCCCGAAAAAAAAAAAACATTGCTTAGGGCCCCAGAACTTTCAGATCCGCCCCTGCCAATAGCTACTTGCCGTACTGGGGAGTTGGCAACACTAGTCCTGAAACTACGGTCCTAAAACTGCAGCCTCTGGTTCTGCAATCAGACTTTTCTCACCGGCACAGCACTCAATAAACAAACAGTCAAACAAAAGCAGACGACCCTCTACTCCAGACTCCATGCCGTGCTGAAATACGATTCAGTGCTGATTTATGTAATCCTCTACAACACACCATCATCATCATCATCATGAGTTAGCTTCAGTCGTCAGTTCCCAGGGTGCCGTTCACAGCCGAGCACCGGCACAAACAAAATCACAAAAAGCATCCCGGGGTCTCAGAGGAGCAGAGGACGTCATCCGTGCTCGTTACCGTCGTTCTCTCCAAACATCAGCCTCGGCCATTTCACTCTCGAGCGTATTAATTAGCCGTGCCGAATCGCGGATTGTTTCCACAGGTGGGGTTTCAACCCCCCCCCCGGTCCCCGGAGTGTCTGTGGCCTCCCGGTTTAATAATTACCAAACAACAAAAGTTTAGTGTGCAGCAGGGCCCCAATTAAGGGTTTAGTATGCAGCCAAGCGCTTTACGCCTGTTACTTATTTATTTATATATTTGCTAACTGTTATTTTACGATTCGGAAACAGAATGCCTCCCGAGAGAAAGAGAGAGAGAGAGAGAGAGCACGAGGGGAAAATTCAGAACGTGCGAGTGCATTAACAAACAGATAGCGCAGAACGAACATTATGCTAAGCATAAAAGCATTAAAAGTGCAGTGTCACTGCGGTACACGCTCGTGTACTCGTGATCTGGAGGTGTAGGCAAGTCTCAAAGGAGAATTTAACCCCTCAGGTTCATTCAACAATAAACAATACTGTTTTTCTTTTCCATCACAGCCAAAAGATTACTGCATTTTTCGGGCCATAAAGTGCACCAGATTATAAGGTTCACTATTAATGAACGTCTATTTTCTGATCTTTTTTCATACATAGGTTTAAAAGATTATATATATATATATATATATAGATATATATATATATATATATATATATATAGAGAGAGAGAGAGGGAGAGATATTATATTATATAGATAGATAGATAGATAGATAGATAGATAGATAGATAGATAGATAGATAGATAGATAGATAGATAGATGATATTATAAATTAGTAACACCCAGTGATGGGAGTAACGGCGTTGAAATAAACAGCATTACTAACGCCAGTCTCCATGTTGATGTGGAGACAGTAAAGACCTACAAGTACCTTGGTCTGCAGCTGGACAACAAACTGGACTGGTCAACAAACACAGACACCCTGTACAGGAAGGGACAGAACCGGCTCTATTTCCTGAGGAGACTGCGGTCCTTTAACATCTGTAAGAAGCTTCTGCAGATGTTCTACCAATCAATCGTGGCCAGCATTCTCTTCTACGCTGTGGTGTGCTGGGGAGCAACATGAAGAGGAGAGATGCATCACGGCTGGACAAGCTGGTCAGGAGGGCCGGGGCAGTGGTTGGAATGGAGCTGGACTCTCTGGTTACAAAAGCTGAGAGAAGGACTTTGGATAAACTGCTTTCTATCATGAACAATGATAGTCACCCACTTCACACCACCATCATGAAGCAGAGGAGTGTGTTCAGCGGCAGACTGCTGTCACAGAGCTGCACAACAGACAGACTCAGAAAATCCTTCATCCCCAGAGCCATCAGACTCTTTAACTCCTCTCATCGGGGACGGGATGCTGCTGACAACTGAGTTTAACCCAGTCACACCACATGGACATTATTCAACAACTTAATTATTTATATTAACACTTCCCCAACCTCACTTACAAGTACACTTTACTCATGATTGGGTATTCACATTTTCACATTCTCTTTTTAGAACTATATTTGTTACAGATGCATATTTATATTATATTTCTACGTCACATCAGTCACTTTCATAATCAATGTCATTGCACGCTGCACTTTGCTCTGTTAATTATTTAGTTATTTCATGAACATTAGCAACATCTACTGCACTGCTCCGTTTACAGATAGATCTTTACCTTGTATAGTAAGTTTTTTATAGCCTTATATATTTTCTATTTTTCTGTGTTTTAATTTATGTTTGAATATGTTTCTTATTGTATTGTGTTGTTGCTGCTGGATGCCTAAATGCCTACATTTCTTTTGGGATAAATAAAGTATCTATCTATCTATCTGACTGCCACTATAACACGTTACCATTTCCCACACCCCGTTACTGCACGTTACTTTAGCCGCTCAATAAACGTTTTCATTAACTTCGCGCATACAGACAAATACGCAAGTGTGTGTGTGTGCGTTGTGTGTGTGAGTCCCAAGGAAGGGGAGGATGAGATAAACGCCTAAGCAATGATTGTTGTCTTTGCTGCTCTCTATTCATCTGGCTTATGAAACATGCTCTGAGAAGATGTAACACAAAAGTAACGCAATAGTTACTTTTACGGGTAACTAGTTACTTTTATATACTGTTTTGGAGAAGTAACTAGTAACTATAACTAATTACTTTTTCAAAGTAACATGCCCAACTCGTAACCCAACATCACTAACGTTGGGTATACACTGTATGACAAGTTTTGGAACCCTTCTTTAATTTTATAACATACATCACATAAAAATAAAATAAAAAGGTACCATGGATGACCCTATAAAAAAAGGGGGAAAAAATATTAGAAAATTAGGGTATTCTTAACAGGTAATGTCCTAACGAAACACTAAACATAACGCTAACATATCTAACATATCTAACTCTCAAAGTGAGTGAGGTTGTCGCCATTTTTCCCTTCTAATAGGAAAGCTGGGGGAAGCATCTAAAAAGTGTAACAAAAGTAAAAGTAAATATAAAAGTAAATATATATATATATAGGTAATACTTTGTCTAAAGAGTAAGTTTTCAATGAAGTTTCTTAGCAATCAGCACTAAGGCTGGGTGCAGCAACATTAGCATTAGCCGCTAACCACAGTGCTAGCGAGGAACCTTGAGTGTTCCGGTAATCCAAGGAGCTATCAGCTAGCAGTTCGTCCCACGTAGCTTTTTTAACATGGTAAACACACAGACTACAGACAGATATATTCGCCTTTGAAAAGCGAAAGAGCTAGCACTGCGGTTAGCGGCTAATGCTAATGCTGCCCAGCCTTCGTTCTGGAGAAACTTCACTGAAGGAAAACTCAGCCTTATAATGCTGTCCTTACGTAGAGTGGCTTTACTGCTTTTTATTACCTGAATGGTAGAATTCATACATAAGGAGAACCGGATTATAAAGAGCACTGTTGATTTTTGGGAAAATAAAGGATTTTAAGGAATACGGTAGATGAAAAGATAGTGTATATGTAGGGATTCTAGCTGATTTCCATTGATTTAAGCTGGTGTTTGATGGTCAAGGTGTTGAACAGCTAGTCATCCAGGTGGAAACTTACCCCGTTTTCTAGTCTGTCTTTTCCTAGCCTGTGTGTTTTCTCCCCCGTGGGATCTTCAGCGCATGGCTGTGTTTTGTTTCTGTCTTGTCTCTGCTCCAGCAGTGGAAAGGAATTAGAAAAGCAAAACGCTAAACTGAAAAGCAAACACTACTTTGGAAAAATGCAAATGAAATCCACAGAATGCACTGCTTTTCCCTACTAACATGCAGAATAAGTGCCAAAATAAAATGCAAAAGCCCTATTACATTACCTTTCACTGCACTGGACCTTTTTATTAAAAAAACAATAGACAAGAATTTATATTTTTTAAAACCAAGCGCAAATGCTCAACTGCACTGTAGTCCACTGTGTGGTGCTACGAATGTTCAAAAGCAAATCACAGTGCACAGGATTGGATTTCGTCTAGGAGCAGTGCGGAATTCATGCCAAACTGAAATGTAATGTTATCACTGTCCAATCAGAACCCACTACTGAAATTAGGGTGGGACTAAGCTAATTTTGCTACAGGATATAAGAGGAAATAAACACTCTAGACCTGCAGTTCGTTAAATGTTGTTCTGGGTTCTTTTGGGATCTCCTGGATGAGTTCTTCATGCCCTTTTGGATTAATTTCGGTTGGTCGGCCGGTCACTCCTGGGAAGGTTCACCAGTGTTCCATGTTTTTTTCTCAATGAATAATAGTGAATCACTGTGGTTCTCTGGAGTCCCAAATCTTTAGAAATGAGTTTATAACCTTTTCCAGTCTGATAGATGATCAATGACTTTGTTTTTTTCTTATCTGTTTTTGAATTTCTTCAGATGGGGGTATAATAATAATAATGTGCTGCTTTTTAAAATATATTTTATTTGCTTCATGTTGTCAGACAGGTTCCATTTAAGTGATTTCTTGATTCTACAGGTCTGGCAGTAATCAGGTCTGGTTGTGGTTAGTAGTGAAATTGATTGGTTTGGTTTGGATTATTATTTTTTTCCTTAATAAATGAAATCATCATTTAAAAAGTGATTTTTATATTTATTCAGGTTATATTTGTCTGATATTAAAGTTTGTTTGATAATGTGGAAAATGTAAGTATGACAAAAATGCAAAAACAAAAGAAATCGGAAAGGGAAAATTCTTTTTCACGCCACTGTTCATCCACTGATTTTTCTACTATAGGATAAGCAGTGAATGTGGGTACCACTTTCAAATTAATGGTTGTTAATTAGGCTGCAAATACTTTAAAACTCATTAATCAGTTAATAAATAAATTACAACATGGATAGAAATGACAACAGTGAGTTTAAAAAAGGGGAAAATAATAATTCCACACTCATTTCTACTGTCAAACCTTTAGATCTTTCTAGATACTTATCTTACTTATATTTGTAACTATTTACTTAGTTAATATATCTTTAACTATTTACTATAAATTAAATGTCTACGTTGAATTAAATGACTAAGCACACAGTGGATCACTGTTGCCTTTTTAAATGATGTGTTGTAACTGCTTATCAATGGTTTTAAGGCATTTACAACCCAATCAATAATAATAATAATAATAATAATAATAATAATAAAGCACTAGGTAGGATTTTCCTTGATTTTTGATCTTTTTAAAGAAGTAAAATTACAGCTTGAAACTCACTGCAGCGCTGCATTGAGGTGTAATAGGAGGAATAGTGGTCCTCTCGTGTCTGTGCTGGAGCTCCTCTGTAAGATTTCCGAGGCGGCCGCGACCAACGCTCGCGAGAACTGCGACCTGCTTTCCAACCTTTAGTTCTAACAGTTCTACAAGGACTACTGGTTCATTCTTTACAAACTAACATACAGACACTCTGGCAGAAGCTGGAAAGAGAACGTATATGTCTGTGAAAGCCAGAAAACGAGAAAGAGAAACTAATCCGCCTGAAACATTTATTACACTCTACAACCTTCAGATGATCCTGAAGGGTTTCATCAGCTTGATCAGGTGTGTTACATTAGCGTCAGTGTGAGAATAATTAAATCTGCTCAGTGTTGGACACTAAAGAGCTCTATTTTCCCGTAGGGAGAACTTTACAGCAGTGGTTCCAAAACGGTGGATCCCCCCTGGGAATATGCCCCATCAGTGTTCATGCTGGAGAGCTGGAAACTGATAGGTGGTTAATGTGGCACGGTTAGAGCTCGCTGTGTAATTCACACATGCTCATTTTACCAGCTGCAGGACTCTCTCAGTCCTGAATATCGATGTAACCTTGAATGTTGATGCAATAAACAAGACTGTTTTTTTTTTTTTTTCGCATTAAATTTAAGATTTTATTACTAGTCTATAAAGCAATTAATGGTTTAGCATACATATGGTTTTATACATCTCTGAGATGCTGATTAAATATGTTCCAAATCGTGTCTAAAGATCATCAACTGATAACCTCCTCCAGATCCCCCGTATGAAACTCAAAAAGAGTGGAGAAGAAGCGGCTTTCTGTTTTTATGCGCCAAAAATCTGGAACACACTACCGATAAATATTCTTTTTAAGAAAAACTCTTTTTAAGAAAAATCTAAAAACATATATTTTTACATTAGCTTTTAATTAGAGCTTATTTTTTTATTTTTCTAGCTTTAATTAGCTCATTCTTATAATGTATTTATTATAACTGTTTTACTCTTTGGTTCTGATTTTATTATTACCCTATTATTATCTTATTTTTTTTTTCTAGCTTTTAATTAGATCTTATTTTTATCTCTCTGGTTTTGATTGTATTTTTATTCTTATTTTTATTTAAATTTTGGACCTATTAATGACAATGTTCTTCCTTGATTTTACTAAATTGAAAACCTCTGGAATATAATTAAGAGGAAGCCATCAAACCAAACTGAACTGCTTGGATCCAAAAGCAGTGTGTAAGACTGGTGGAGGAGAACATGATGCCAAGATGCATGAAAAAAACTGTGATTAAAAAGCAGGCTTATTAATCTACCAAATATTGATTTCTGAACTCTTAAATTGTCTCTTTATGAATATGAACTTGTTTTGTTTGCATTATTTGAGATCTGAAAGCTCTGCATCTTTTTTTGTTATTTCAAACATCTCTCATTTTCTGTAAATAAATGCTCTAAATGACAATATTTTTATTTGAAATTTGGGAGAAATGTTGTCCGTAGTTTATATTAATAAAAAAAGATAACTTTTTACGTCCACCTCCTTATAATAACTGTAACAAATATGTGTAAATTAAGAGGTATATGATTATATCTATGATTATGCTTATGACAAATAAATAAATCTGCAATTCGGGAAAGCAAATTTCTCTTAGTAAGAGTTTTAAAAATGAACAATCTGAAAATTTTGGGGTTAGATTTGGACACAAGAATCAGAATTAAATGACTGGTGACTATCTTTTCCCCAATCTTTCTGCTCAACTTAGCTGCACTGCAAACATTTTAATCTTAGCAAGTAATCTTTCGTTCTTCCATTACCCCAGAGCTCAATACATCTGGCATTAGGTTTTTCATGCTGTCTATAACGTATAAAGCCCTACACGGGCTCGCTCCTGAGTATTTACGAGACCTCATCTCCTGTTATGAACCACCGCGATTACTCAGATCTCAGGGTGCTGGTTTCTTAGTAGTTCCTAAAATTCAGAGGAGCTCTGCAGGAGGAAGAGCTTTCTCTTATAAAGCGCCTCAACTCTGGAATAATCTCCCCGAATATGTTCGGGACTCAGACACAGTCTCAATCTTTAAGTCTAGACTGAAAACTTACTTGTTTAGTTTAGCTTTTGGTAATTAATGTTTTTTTTTCCTTTAGATAAGGCTGCAGATTCAGGGGTTCATGGACATATGGAATTGTGGGTAAACTGAGATGCTGGTGCTGCTGTTCTCCCACTGCACACGGTCACTCAGGTTTGTGTTTCAGGGAGCCTCCATGTCTATGTTACCTTCTGGCTCTCTCCCTTTAGTTAGGCTGTTTTATTTAGATCTGCCAAAGTCATTAGCCACACTCTGATAATGTTTTTTTATTCTCTGCTAGAATCCTGAATATATAAATCCTGTGTGGATGTATAAAGATTTTTTTTTTATTTTCATTTAAAAGACGTTTGACCAGTGGTAGGATGGTCCCCCCTTTAATGTGAGTCTTGGTCCTCCCAAGGTTTCTTCCTCCTCCTGCAGCTCTGAGGGAGTTTTTCCTTGCCTCCGCGCTCACTGGGGGTTCTGTATTCTGTATTTTCTATGTTTAATGTTTTGCCTGATTCTTTGTCCTGTAATCATGTTTCTGTAAAGCTGCTTTTTGCCAACACCAGTTGTAAAAAGCGCTATACTAATAAATTTGATTTGATTTTGATTTGAATTGATTAATGGCTTAATGACGTTGGGTCCCACTAATTTGCTAGTGCTTTGCTAACACTGTGGTAGGCTGGAAGCTAATAGGTGCTAATAGCTTCATGTTTATCTGCTCCCTCCAGATAGTCCTACTGTATTGGCAGTACTTCTCTAGAATACCAAGACAAGCTGTGCTTGTGTGCCTTTGAACATCTGTGTCAGCAATAGGTGCAACTTAAAGTAGCTAATTGCATTCATTAGAAGAGGTGCCCTGGTAAAAAAAAAAAAAAAAAAAAAGATATGCTGTGAATATACTAACAGATTTATGTACTTACTTACTTATAATATATTAAAAGTACTTTAATATCATGCTTTTATTAAATGTTTTAAACTAAACTTTGATTATACTTTAATATTAATATTTAATATCTAACCACCTTCAGACAGCCTGTACCTGCTTTACTTGTTTTATCTTATTTATTGTTAACTTGTATTTTTTATTTTATTTTTTTTATTTTAGTTCTTCTTTTAGTTTTTTATTTTATTTTTATTTCTTCTTCTTCTTCTTCTTTTTCTTCTTCTATCATTATTATTATTATTATTATTATTATTATTATTATTATTATTATTATTATTATTATTATTATTATTAATAGTTTTGTATTATTGCTTTTTAACTTATTTTGATTCTCTTTTATTATTATTACTATTATTTTTATTTTTATTATTGCTTTTATTCTTTTAGTTCATTTATTTGTATTTTTATTGTATTATGTAAAAGTTAGTTTGAGCTAATTTTAACTTATTTTTGTTGTATTAATCTTATCTTATTTTGATCTTATTTTTCAAATTAAACCAAGCTTTATTATAATTATTTTTTTATTTCATTCTAATTCTATTTTTATATTTTATTTACTGTTATTTTTAAATTATTAAATTTTGCTCTTATTTTCTCTGTTATGTCAATCCCTGTTTCTGTAAATGCTCGGCTACATTGAAAATGAGGGCTGCCCTCTATTTACTTCCGAGTCAAACTAAAGGTTGATTAATTGATTGATTGATTGATTGATTGATTGATTGATTGATTATACTTCATAAAAAGTAAAATATAGTCTATTTAAATAAATAGAGTACTATTAAGTTGACTTTTAGTTTAATGTAATTCAACATACTTCTAAAATACTTATTTACAAATATACTTTTGTACATTTTTAGCAAAGTGTGTTAAAACAGCTGTTACAGTAGATCACTTAAAGTGCAATGTATCATGTAACTTTTTAGAATATTTTTCTTTTTAAACATATATTTAGGTATTATGTTAATATAACAGTTAACATGTATTTTAATGCTCTGTAATTATAATTAGGAAAATATGATTTTAGTAAATTATGAGTAAATTATGAGTAAATTATAGGATACAGTGTTAAATAACACATTCAAATGTCATACAAATATGTAAGTAAATTTGTAACACATTATAAATTGTAGTACAGTATATTAAAATATATATTTTTATAAGTATACTAGAAGTGTGCTACTTACAAAAGACAGGAACAAAAAGCATTTTTGTACATATAATGTAAATATATCACATATATTTAACATCAATTCTTAGTACGTTTCTAATATACCTGGTGTATGAATACAAACATTTGGACATACAGTATAGTGTATATTATATACACACTCTGTTGCAGGGGTGTCCTTTTTTTTGTTGGGGGCCAGAAGGAGAAATATATTTGAAGTCACAGGCCACAGACTCCGTAATAAAACAAATAATAAAATATACCACTTTAAATAATACATTTTCCTGATTATTTCATTTACACACCATTTTACTTTACTTACTATCTTTATCTTTGACAGTGTTGTGTAAACTAAGATTTTTCAAATTGATGTTTCATTTCATGATGTCTCTTAATATTAAACTCCTTAATTACAGCAACTTTTAGACTCTTTTGCTCCGTTTTTCTGCGCTAGAAATGCGCACTCTCTCTGCTTTTAGACTCTTTGTCCCGATTTTCTGCGCTACAAATGCGCACTCTCTCCGCTTTTAGACTCTTTGGTCCGTTTTTCTGCGCTAGAAATGAGCACTCTCTCTGCTTTTAGACTCTTTGGTCCGTTTTTCTGCGCTAGAAATGAGCACTCTCTCCGCTTTTAGACTCTTTGGCTAGTTTTTCTGCGCTACAAATGCGCACCCTCTCCGCTTTTAGACTCTTTGGCCCGTTTTTATGCGCTACAAATGCACACTCTCTCCGCTTTTAGACTCTTTGGTCCGTTTTTCTGCGCTAGAAATGAGCACTCTCTCTGCTTTTAGACTCTTTGGTCCGTTTTTCTGCGCTAGAAATGAGCACTCTCTCCGCTTTTAGACTCTTTGGCTCGTTTTTCTGCGCTGGAAATGCGCACCCTCTCCGCTTTTAGACTCTTTTGCCCCGTTTTTGCCCCGTTTTTCTGGGCCGTAGTTTGGACACCCCTGCTCTATTGTATAAATCTGTATAACAACCCCCTTGTGCATACACACACACACACACAGCCTGTCTGGGCAGTAAACAGCAGGCTGTGCAGCACAGTACAGAAATAATGAGGTGGCTGTGCTCTGAGAGAGTTTAATTTAATACCTGTCACTCGCCGTTTTCTGACCTGTGAAGCTAATGGGATAATTATCTGTGTTGTTTAGCATGCTATAATACTCCCAAAGAACAAACGCTGGCTTGTAAATAAGATAGATCAGCAACCTGAGACACAGAGGAGGGGTTAGGTATGGGCAGTCAAGGCATTTTATTAGTGGCCACCAGAAGAACCAGCACGGTTAGCTAACTTTAAATGGGATACCATATGGGAAAAGATGGCTGAGTGTAGTGTGTAGTCAGCAACCGGAGATTTGGCACAAGCAGCACCGGCCAACTGCCATTAGTAATTCAGTGTCTAGAAAATTAGAATATTATATAAGACCAAGTGGTATTTTTGGCAGTGTGGGCAATGTGCCAAGTCCTGCTGGAAAATGAAATCTGCATCTCCATAAAAGTTGTCAGTATCAGAGGGAAGCATGAAGTGCTGTAAGAAACCATTACTGCTTCCTCCAGACTCTGATCCCTTGATTTCCAAATGAAATGTAAAATGTACTGATGATCAGTGATGGTATGGAGAGACATGCTGATCATCTGCTGGTGTTGATCCACTGTGTTTTATTATCAAGTCTAAAGTCAGTGCAGTTTTGTTTTCCCACAAAATCTTACAGCACTTCATGCTTCCCTCTGCTGCTGACAACTTTTATGGAGATGCGGATTTCATTTTCCAGCAGGATTTGGCACACTGCACACACTGCCAAACTCCTCATGCCTTGAATCTATTTTTTTCTCAATCTTAGTAACGTTAATAGTAATCAAGTGTTTATCCACATGTCATGCTTCTTCTCCCAACCTCTCCCAGGCTTCCATTTGCGCTCGTTTGACTTAAAAAGGAAATGTTTTTTACAGAGACTGTAAAAAAGATGGACGCCGTGTCGCCGTTCCCATTCATTCAATGAAAATGAAGCTAAAATCTTCCTCCATGTTGGCGATCCTGAAACCCGAGTCTGTAGAGCGCAGTAGAGACCAGAGGAGGGAGAAAGACTGTGGAGAGACCGCCTACTCATTTAAATAACCCCGCCCCTGAGAACTGCCTCCACAGAGCTATACACAGTCTATGGTCCCGCCCATACAGTCATTGGTCCCGCCCCGGCTAGAGGTGTAACCCAGCCCTTTTACACACCAATAACCACACCTTTTTCAATATAGAGCTGAATAATGTTTTTAAAAATGAATTCTGTGTGGATATAAACATTTACAATATAAGCAGAGGATACACTAGCTGTTGCATTTAAATAAAGGAGGTAGAATTACAGTATATTGGAGAAAAAAAAAAAAACGTGATTGAATGTTGTCTGTTTTGCCATTGAAACCTATGGGGATGGGTGGGGTTACACAGCTTTCTGCAACCGAACAGCAGGGGGCGCCCGCCCTTTGGTGGCTTCCCTTTTGAGAGACGATGCTCCGTCCAGCTATACACATGTTTTTTTAAGAATTGCAGTTTTGTTTACTTAGGCGCTTCCCCCAGCTTCCCCATTAGAAGAGAAACATGGCGACACTCTTGCTCACTAAAAATAGACATTTAATGATAATGCGCCTTATAATCCGGTGCGCCTCATAGTCTAAAATAAAATATGGTATATGTCATCTGTGTCAGGAAATGATGTAACCTAAAGCAGCTTCCTGCATTCATTAAAAGAGGTGATCATCATTATTACCACTATCATTTGGTCATCATGTGTATGACAACATCAAAAGCATGCCAACATGTCTGGTTAAGTGTTTCGACATGAGCCAAACTCTCATCTCAGCAAAACGATTGTCAGAGAACACAGACAGCACAGCCTGCCATTACATATAATTACTCCTCCTCCTTAATGAAGAAATAATACAGTAAACAAATCACTCCAAACAACACGAGGAGCACCATAATTACAGCATTCAGTCACATCGACAGGCTGACAAATTACTCACATACCGCACAATCAGATACAACAAATTACCTGCACTTACTGAGCAGGCTTTATATAGACCTGTAAGGCCTTAGGTTGTTGCTATATGTTGATTTTATCCAGATTAATCTGTAATAGGCTGTCTGTAATATCTAGATATTAGATATATTGATAGTTTTTAATTGTCTAGTACTTGTTTAAACTTCCACAAATATACCAAGACACTATGAAAGTTACTTCATATTACATTCCACCTTAAAAAGTAAAGTAGTTAGCTATTTCCAAAGCTTTTTGTTTTCTCAAAGTTTCTGTTCCAGCTCAAATCACACTAGTTCCGCCTTAAATGCTGCTGCTATATGTACACAATTACGCTAGTTCCACCTTAAATATTAGCGCTATAGTCCCACAATCACACTAGTTCAACTTTAAATGTTGCTGCTATATTTACACAATTATGCTAGTTGCGCCTTAAATGCTGCTTTTATTTTTTACACAATCACAATAGTTCCACCTTAAATGCTGCCACTATATGCACAAAATCACAGTAGTTCCGCCTTAAATGCTGCTGATATATTTACACAATCACACTAGTTCCACCTTAAATGCTGTTGCTATATTCCCACAATTACACTAGCTCAATTTCGATAATGCTGCTTTATTCACACAATCACATTAGTTCCGCCTTAAATGCTGCTGTTTTTTTCACATAATCACAATAGTTCTGCCTTAAATGCTGCTGTTATTTTCATTCTAGTTCCGCCTTAAATGCTGCTGTTATTTTCACACAATCACGCTAGTTCTGCCTTAAATGCTGCTGTTACTTTTCACACAATCATGCTAAGTCCTACCTTAAATGCTGACGCTGTATTTCTACAATCACACTAGTTCCACCTTAAAAGCTGCTGCTATATTTAAACAATCACACTGGTTCCTTTTTAAATACTGTCACTTTGTTCACATAATCACAATAGTTCCACCTTAAATGCTGTTACTATATTCACACAATCACACTAGTTCCTTTTTTAATGCTGCCACTTGGTTCACATAACTACACTATATTCACAAAATCACACTAGTTCCACCTTAAATACTACTGCTATATTTACACAATCACACTAGTTCCACTGTAAATGCTGTTACTATATTCACAAAATTTAAATTGTTCCACCTTAAATGCTGCTGTTATTTTCACAAAATCGCACTAGTTCCACCTTAAATACTACTGCTATATTTACACAATCATGCTAGTTGTACCTTAAATGCTGACGCCATATTTCTACAATCACACTAGTTTCACCTTAAATGCTGCTGCTATATTTACACAATCACACTAGATCCACCTTAAATGCTGCTGCTATATTTACACAATCACACTAGTTTCACCTTAAATGCTGCTGCTATATTTCTACAATCACACTAGTTCCAATGTAAATGCTGTTGCTATATTCACACAATCACACTAGTTCCACCTTAAATGCTGTTACTATTTTTACCCAATCACAGTAGTTCCGCCTTAAAAACTGCTGTTAATTTCACACAGTCACATCTCAGCTGATGCTGGGCTTAATGATGTTGCATTGTTGTGTGACTCCAAATTCCATCTATGCTTTAAAATATATATTTTATAATAAATCCATAATATCTAGGTTAAAACACACATTTTTGTTGTGTCTCTGTGTTTCACTCAGTCCTGTTACCGTAACAGATCCTGATCATCTGAAACATCTGGAACATTCTACAACAGGAAGTCAAATCTACAACAGGAAGTGACATCAGCTGGTTCTTCTGAAGACCACGGGAGACCAAACTTTCCCCAAAGTTTTCTCATTAGTTTTTCTGTATATTTGATCTTATTGTAACTCTGATTGAGGAGCTCAATCTCAACACTCAGTCCTGTTACATACTAACAGTGAACAGTATTTTAGCCAATCATGCTTCAATAACTAGATAGATAGATAGATAGATAGATAGATAGATAGATAGATAGATAGATAGATAGATAGATAGATAGATAGATAGATAGATATTTTATTTATCCCGAAGGAAATTTAGGCATCCAGCAGCAACAACACACTACAATAAGAAACATATTCAAACATAAATTAAAACACAGAAAAATAGAAAATATATAAGGCTATAAAAAACTTACTATACAAGGTAAAGATCTATCTGTAAACAGAGCAGTGCAGTAGATGTTGCTAATGTTAATTAAATAATTAAATAATTAAGAGAGCAAAGTGCAAAGACATCGATTATGAAAGTGACTAATGTGACATAGAAATATAATATAAATATGCATCTGTAACAAATATAGTTCTAATAAATGATTAATTAAATTTTCGCTGTCTTTAAAATATGTATAATTGTTTTTTTTTTACGCTGTTCTGTTGTCATTATGTCAGTGGCATTTAATAGCTTTAAAATTAAAAAAATATTGTGTATTGCAATAATTTCTGGGACAATATATCGTCCAAAAAAAAACTTATCATGACAGGCCTAAACAGGAGAGATATTTTTGTCATAAATATCAATTATGTAAACATGCAGTCAACCATTTCTTTAAAATAAAGTCTTTTTAGAGCGAAAATCAAAGGAATTAGTGGACTTGCTTTTAAGCATGCTTTTTTAAGGCCCCGTCCACACAAAGTCGGACATTTATAAAAATATAATATAATATAAATATAAATATCGTTTTAAAAATATCTTCGTCCACACGAGCAGCGTTTTCAGAAAAATTCACGTCCACACAAAAACGACATACCACTCAAAAACGCTGAAATGAACAGCGATTCTCTGGACATTTGGATGTTTTCTCGTCATTCCTCAGAAAAACTACATATTTTTTTATTGTCCCACCATTTTTTTACCGTTCACGGTAAGGTTACTACCTGTAACTTACCTCCGGTCAGGAGGATCGGAAAAGTCCACGTGGCTTAATGTACTAAAACAACGAGAAACAAACACCAAACATCTTATTTTTTCACTGCATAATATAATTTATCAGAATCTATAAATAAATCACTATAACCCACATTACTGGCCTGCTGTAAAAATCCAGAGAGGCTGGTGATGAGTAAACAGGCTGGATGAGGAGCTCCAGTAACAGTAAATGATGTATTTTGAGTTTGCTGGTGTAGCTGGTCTGTCAGTGTATCCAGGGTGGTGTTGGGTCAGTATAATTAAAGCTCATACTGATAGAGTAGTGTGTAGAACTGTTAAACATGCCACTATCACTCCTCTCAGCTACACTGGTAAAACCTGTTACAGCGTTTAAAGATGGTTCTGGGTAATTCCGCGCTGTTGGGTCAGAGAGGGCAGTTAGTTCATTAGTTGGATCAGCTGGGTGTAAATATGCTTTAAACAACCGGAGTTCACTGTTGTTGCGCCGAAAAGAGTCCCCTCCAGCTCGTAAACAAAAAGCAGACATGCGCAGACTCGCTGTGTGACATCAGCGCTTTCAAAAACCTCCGTTTTCAGTGACTGAAAACACCGTTTTTGTGTGGACGGAAGGCCAAAACGGAGACAAAAACCTCCGTTTTCAAAAATACCCGGGTTCGTGTGGACGGGGCCTAAATCTCACATGAGTTTTGTAACCTTTTTTGGATTTGAAACCTTGTAAAAAGTAAAGTAAAGCTGCCTGAGTTTGACCAGTACATGTTTTGAATAGTTAAATATATATGTGTTATTAGAGTTGAAAAAAATATTTTTTTAAAAATAAGTTTAAATGGCCCAAGAGCCAGCTTCTGCAGCCGAGGATCAGATCGCCAGGGTCCCTGCCTTCGGCCACCACCCAAATCACACTGCACCCGACCCCTTTGGCCCCTCCCACAGGTGGTGAGCCCATGGGAAGGGGGGCCCCTGTCTCCTCTTTGGGCTATGCCCGGCCGAGCTCCATGGGCAAAAGCCCAGCCACCAGGCGCTCGCCAGCGTGCCCCACCTCCAGGCCTGGGTCCAGAGTGGGGCCCCGGTGACCCGCGTCCGGGCGAGGGAACACTTGATCCAAAGTTGTCTCGCTTCATTGGGGTCGTTTGGGCTGCACTTCGTCTGGTCCATCGCCTAGGACCTGTTTGCCTTGGGTGTCCCTACCAGGGGAATAAAGCCCCTGACAACATAGCTCCTAGGATCCTTGAGACACTCAAACACCTCCACCACGATAAGGTGGCAGCCCAGGGAGAGGCTCTCCCTTAGAGATGAGGGTGAGAAGCTCAGTCATCCGGGAGGGACTCGGAGTAGAGCCGCTGCCTCTCCACATCGAGAGGAGACAGCTGAGGTGGCTTGGGCATCTGATTAGGATGCCTCTTGGACGCCTCCCTGGGTTTCCCTGCTTAGGCTGCTGCCCCCGCGACCCGACCCCGGATAAGCGAAAGAAAATGGATGGATGGATGGATGGATGGATGGAAGTTTAAATGGCACCCACTAAGTGGAATGGCCCATGAACACTTTTGTAAGTCATTGTATTGCCTATTGTTAAAAAATGTGCACAGGTGAAAGGCTTGAATTGATATTTCCTCAACAGACAGAGACTGTATGAAGTTATTTGTTTGCTTTCTGATTTGAATTTCTATCTCCACCAAATCCAAAAACTGAGCAGATTGATATGCATCTAAATTATTTGTTTGTCTTGACTTTTCAAAACAGATCAGAAAACACAAGCACACACACACACACTCTTCTATAAACCAACGGTCTTCTTGAGTAATGCTAATCCACCCCTGCTGCTGTGTGGGACCTGTTGCATTTGTTCTTGATACCGTTGCTTTTTTTCCTCTATATAATAACATTTGTTCGGGTAGCAGCAGGAGACAAACACAACTAAGGGGTTATTGAATTTAAAGCCTCGTACACGTTGTTCACCTACCGCCGAGATTTCCAATCGACCCTGACAGCTACGACAAAGCCAAGGCCACTCTGAGGACCCGCACGCCGCAGTATGTAACTGAGAGAATTACCAAGGACAGACTAAACAGAAAGAAACTCAGAATGAAGACCTGCTACCTTTAGGCCTTTAGTGCTTTGAGTTGAATAATACTGGCTATTGAAGCTAATCCCACTTAAAAAGCGCTACACCATATATATATATATATATATCAGCATGGAACTGTAGAGAATAATGGTGCAAAACACCACCTCAAATATTCTCACATACAGCTGCATATCAAAAAAATTGTTTAGTATAGATGAGTGATATATTTTAAGCGTTTATTTCTTTTATTGTTTATGATTAATGATTATGGCTTACAGCCAATGAAAACCCAAAAATCATTGTCTCAGAAAATTAGAATATTATATATTAAGACCAATTGGTGCTTTTGGCAGTGTGGCCAGTGTGCTGCTAAGACCTGCTGGAAAATGAAATCCGCATTTCCATCTGTGTCACGGAGACCCAGGCAGGGAGACGAGGAGGCGGACACAAATGCAGGTAAGGGAAAAATGAATGATTTAATAAATAAATAACAAGTAAACAATGAAACAAGTAACGTAAACATGTAACCAAGATAAACGAATAATCAAAAACCAAAACAAACGAGTGAAACTAGAGAACATAAACCTAAACAAACAAGAAGTACTTATGATAAACTAACGGAATAAATACAAGTAGCTAATCTAGAAAATAAACACAATGCAGGGATATATACAAGGAGCTTAGGGAGACGGAAATAAACAGGAAACTAGAAACATAAAACTAGAGATAAACACAGAGACTAAGGCGCGAGGAACAGAGGCAATGAAACACAGAGAAAGACGAACGACAGGGGAAGGTGCAAAGACCGACAGAGACAAAGTGGCACAGGGGTTCTATTTAACAAACAGGAAACACACTAGAATTGGAAACACCTGGGGAAGGGGCGGAGCTACAAATGAGAAACAGGTGGAAAAGTACTGAGACAGGAGACACAGGGGAGCACAGGTCACGTGGGGAAGACACACAGAGACACGAGACGAGGCCAAGATGTGACAATCTGTCAGCAGAGGGAAGCATGAAGTGTTGTAAGATTGTTCCTGTCTTTTGTAAGAAGCACACTTCTAGTATACTTCATTGGGTATAAAAATATATTTTAATATTCTGTACTACAACTTATAGCCTGTCACATTTTTTTTTTTAATTAGTAGTAGTCATTTAATTTACTAAAAACGTTCTAAAAAAGTTACATGATATATTCTACTTTAAGTGAACTACTGTAACAGTTGTTTTTAACAGACTTTGCTAAAAAATGTACAAAAGTATATTTGGAAATGAATTTTTGTATAGTATATTGAATTACATTACATTTAAAGTGTACTTAATAGTAGTCTATATGGCCTACTTTATATTTAAAGTAAGTAAATGAATCTGTTAGTATATTTACAGCATATTTAGACATTTCTCAATACGTTTGTTTTTCACCAGGGACATTCATTATTTGGTTACTTAAGTTCTAGCTATGTGTAGCTATGTTAGTTTTATATCGTAAATTGCGTGATTAGCAATAGCTACGCTAAGTGTTTATTTTAGATGTTGTTAAGTGAAAAGATATTGACACTAGCCAATTCTTTTTCCTTTTTTGTCTATAATTTCAGAACCACACACACACACATAAACACACACACACAAACACACAAGCTGGATGTTATTGAGCTGGCTCTTTTTGTTACTACAGATTTAATAAATCCCTTTTTTAAACAACATTTTAAGGTTGCCACTGGAAATAATATATAATATAAATAATATAATATAAAGATATTGGTCTTTTAGATAGGTGGAAGTTTCTGATTGGTCAAGGTGAAACTAACATAGCATTAAAGTCTCCTAGTAGAAATATATATGGAGCTTTTTATTTTTTTCCTGATGGTTGATTCCTTCTTGGTTCTTGGCTTCCTATTTTTTTTTTATTTCATAATGAGTCTAACTTTACTTTAGCTTATCTAAATATACAGTATATATTCTATATATATATATATATATATATATATATATATATATATATATATATATATATATATATATATATAATGTGCCAGTATACATGGAGAATGCTACGGTTGCCTTGACTCAATGAATACACCCTGTATACAAACAATTACCACATAGATCAGCATTAATCAAATCAGCCAAAGCAATTTACAGTGTTTTCACACTCTTAACCTTCACAGTACAGACTATCAAGCTTCACATTCACACTGTGTCTTATTTGGTATAAAAAGCACATTTTGACTAAATAATAGAATGAATGTTTCACATACTGAGCCGTCCTGCATATTAAAGCTATCACGTTGCTTGGATTCATTTGCATGAAGTTCAGTTTTGTTGGAAATGAATGGGTCCGCTGTGGTGCGTATCTGCTTTACAGCAACGCAGACTGATTTGCCTTACAAATTGAGAAAAAATGTTCATTTTTATTAAAAAGTTTCTGAAAGGGTGCTATAACTATATGACTGAAGTTTTATAGACTATACATCTCAATATGCGTTCTTGTGTCCTAGCTTCCTTGCCTGCCCTGGTGAAAAAAATATATAATAAAAATATATACTTAATTGTCTAATGTCTAAAATGTCTAATATATTATTAAAATATTCATATATTAAAAGTACATTAATATTATACTTTCATCAAATGTTTAAAAAGTAAACTTTGATCATACTTTGTACAATATGACGTCGCCTCGCTTTGCCAAACACTCACACAAAGCAATCCAGACTGTTCTCATACAGAGTTCCTCAATGGTGGAACAAACTACCTTCCACTACCAGATCAGGAGAATCTCTCACTATCTTTAATAAACTCCTGAAGACAGAGCTCTTCAAAGAGCACTTACTCTCCTAACACCTCTAACTAACTACCTTCTACTACCAGATCAGGAGAATCTCTCACTATCTTTAATAAACTCCTGAAGACAGAGCTCTTCAAAGAGCACTTACTCTCCTAACACCTCTAACTAACTACCTTCTACTACCAGATCAGGAGAATCTCTCACTATCTTTAATAAACTCCTGAAGACTGAGCTCTTCAAAGAGCAGTTACTCTCCTAACACCTCTAACTAACTAGCTTCTACTACCAGATCAGGAGAATCTCTCACTATCTTTAAGAAACTCCTGAAGACAGAGCTCCTCAAAGAGCACTTGCTCTCCTAACACCTCTAACTAACTACCTTCTACTACCAGATCAGGAGAATCTCTCGCTATCTTTAATAAACTCCTGAAGACAGAGCTCTTCAAAGAGCACTTGCTCTCCTAACACCTCTAACTAACTACCTTCCACTACCAGATCAGGAGAATCCCTCACTATCTTTAAGAAACTCCTGAAGACAGAGCTCCTCAAAGAGCACTTGCTCTCCTAACACCTCTAACAAACTACCTTCCACTACCAGATCAGGAGAATCTCTCACTATCTTTAATAAACTCCTGAAGACAGAGCTCTTCAAAGAGCACCTACTCTCCTAACACCTCTAACTAACTAGCTTCTACTACCAGATCAGGAGACTCTCTCACTATCTTTAATAAACTCCTGAAGACAGAGCTCTTCAAAGAGCACTTACTCTCCTAACACCTCTAACTAACTACCTTCTACTACCAGATCAGGAGAATCTCTCACTATCTTTAATAAACGCCTGAAGACAGAGCTCTTCAAAGAGCACCTACTCTCCTAACACCTCTAACTAACTAGCTTCTACTACCAGATCAGGAGAATCTCTCACTATCTTTAAGAAACTCCTGAAGACAGAGCTCTTCAAAGAGCACTTACTCTCCTAACACCTCTAACAAACTAACTTTTTCTAACCTCATTTCCTTCTTCCCCTCCTTCACTCCTCTATCCTATTATTCCCCTTTGTCCTCCTTTTATCCCTATCCAAAGATGTTTTTCCTTTAAACTTATTTTACATTGTACTTCACTATTGTAAGTCGCTTTGGACAAAAGCGTCTGCCAAATGTAATGTAATGTAATGTAATGTAATGTAATGTAATGTAACAATATAGTGTATTTAAAAAAATAGACTACCATGAAGTTCACTTTTAGTTTAATGTAATTCAATATACTAAAATATTTATTTCCAAATATACTTTTGTACATTTTTAGCAAAGTGTGTTAAAACTGTTACAGTAGTTCACTTAAAGTGCAATGTATCATATAACTTTTTAGAAAGTAAATTAAATTACTACTACTAATTAAAAAAATAAATGTGTAACATGCTAAAACTTGCAGTACAGTATATAAAAATATATTTTTATACCTAATGAAGTATAGTAGAAGTGTGCTACTTACAAACAACAGAAACAAGAAGCATATTTGTACTGTAATGTAAATATAGGTCACATATATTTAACATCAATTCTTAGTACATTTCTAATATACCCGGTGTATAATGTATAATAATGATACAGTTGTAATATTCATCAAATGTATTATAATTTTACTGTAAGCATATTTAAAATATGGGGCTACGTACATGAAGTAATTTAAATGTTTAAACGTTACTTAAGTATATTTAAAATAGTTCCATTTTAGTTTCAATTAAGTATACTTATTACAATTTAAGTAAGACTTTTGTACTATTTTTATACTGTAATTAAAGTATAATAAGTACAAAAAAAGTTCCATTTTAGCACTCTTTAAATATACTGATTAATAATAAAGTGGCTACAAGAACACTTTAGTGCACTATAGCATAATAATGCTTAGTATACTTTAATCTACTTTTTTCACTAGGGTGGTGTTATCTTCAGCTGTCTGAAGATAGAAAGTTATTTTTCAATACTCAAGCAGGAAGAAGATTATTCAGATCTCAGGGTGCTGGTTTCCTAAACATGACCAACATTTAGAAAAGTTCAGCAGGAGGAAGAGCTTTCTCTTATAAAGCTCCCCAACTCTGGAATAATCTTCCCAGATATATTCGAGACTCAATCTTTGAGTCTAGACTAAAAACTTACTTGTTTGGTCTGGCTTTTGGTAATTTATGTTTTTCCCTTTAGATAAGGCTGCAGATCCAGGGGGTGGAACTGTGGTAAATTGAGATTCTTGTGCTGTTGTGTATGCGATCACTAATTTGATGGATGCCAGTGTTTCGGGGGGCTCCGTGTCTATGTTGCCTTCTGGCTCTCTTCCTTTAGTTAAGCTGTTATATTAAGAAATATTGCATTTTTCCAGTCAAAACTAATTCTATCTTTCTGTCTTCCTCCAAGTTTTTAATGGCCTTGTTACATCTTCCAAGTCCTCTACAGACTTTTCCAATTTCACAAACTCTAATTCCCAGAATACACTTCTCACTTCTCAGTCATGTGTCTTAGTCAGCCAATCAGCACTAGACTGTCAGATCGGCCTCACCTGTGTTCTGATTCCTTTCAGTTGTTTATATATATATATATATATATATACTTTGACTATGTTTGTTCAGCCCTGTTGATTAAAATTACTCCTAAATTTTACTGCAAGCATCTTTCTTCAGTCTGTGGCATCACAACCCTCAGGTTCTCCTGTCATCTGTCCGGCCAGACTGATGAAAGTCTCTGGAAGTCGGGCTTTACAATAAGTGTCATTAATTACGGTACTTACAACAGTAAGTTAAGTTATTATTAAACATTACTAATTTGTAATGCTTAAAGTGGCAGTCCATATTATTTAGTTTATAACGTGAAAGCAGAAGCATTTCTGAGTGGAGAAGAATATGGATAAAAATTAGTGTTTTATGGTACCAGTGTGTTGGAACGACCATCTCTGCTAAACCTAATAATATATTCATTCTAAAACTAGGGAGTCGGGTCACTTTTTGTGGGAGTTCTGGCCACGTCACGCGTCATTACATACTTACGTCACACGTACAGCCTCTAAAAGAGGATCCGGCTCAGTTTTACTGAAGGCGAGCGGCTGGTGGAGCATTGGGGACTTCAGAAGAGGATACTCAGAGCTCAGTAGCTCATTCACTCATAGTAAAACCAAAGAAACAAAGGAGTGAAGCAATGTCCGAAGCCAAAAAGGAACACAATAGAGTCTGTGCTAAAACCAGGAATGTTATTGGATTGACCTAAAACACTGTGGATCTTCTTATAATATAATAAAATTGAGGAACTCTTCAAGCAATTCCGTCATAAGTACTGGTAATGAATACACCCTTATTGTAAAGTCATACAGTAATGTTTCTAGCGATATAAATTCCTAATACTTGGCCCTATATAACCCCTTACGGCAAGTGGAGGAAGAACTATGACTGGAGATGATCTGCTTCCTCAGGGCATCCAGGAAGTGTACACTGTGTCAGAAAGCTTGGCAGAAAACTGTGATAATATCTGCCGTACAGCTGAATCTAAACCCTCTGGAGAAGTGCCCTTTTCAAGATGACAGTGACCCAAAACCCCCATGGGAAACATATAAAAGAATGACTTATTAAGATGGGGGAATGTGGAATGATTACAAAAAGCTACATTTACCTATTACTATTTATTTATATTATTATAGTAAATCTACAAGTCGGTTAAACTAATGCCTGGTTCACATAACACAACTGGCTGGTGGCACAGAGTCACAAATTATAGAATTTTTTTAATTGATGATTATCGTTTCGCTGGCTCATCTTGTTGCTCTCCAAAACCATAACCCACGTGAGAAATAGTGATGGCGTGTGATCACGTGGTTGTCTGGGTTCATGCAGTACATGATCCCATTGGCTGTTGGCAGTCACTGCTCTCGACTCACAGTCGCCAACTGGTCTAGATGTTAAACCTGCTAGATATTTGCTGGGTGTGTCTGTGACTGTTCGGCCATCACTCAGTGATGGTTTATTGATCATCTATCGGCAGTTATTCTTTTGTTGCAAAAATGGAAAAATAAAAACAAATTGAGTACAACCCTCATGGGGAAATTAATTAAACATTTATGTTTTATTATAGTAAATTGACAAAATTGTATTAATTTATTATTTTTACCCAATTTTCTATTTTCAAATCAGGAAATTGCACTGATATGAGGAATCGTTGCTGTTCTGAGAGTAAAGTATTTGATCTCACCATATTAGTGTAGTGTACAGTGAGTACATTCACACTTTCCCACGTCTACGTTTTCGGCTTTGTTTCTCACCCACGTTTGGTGGCTCATCCATACAAAACACAAACATGTACAGATGGGATCTCACGGTAAGATCATCCAAATCCAAAAACACACACAAACACCAATACACTGAGAAGATTTCTCATGTGGGCGGAGCTATCTATCTCTCTCTTTCTCTCTCTTTGAAGATCTGACTGTAATTCTTATTCTGTATCCAGCCTTCATTCTGAACCTTCACTGACCTTTACCCACCAAACGCAACACAAACCGTCAATATCTGCAGATAATTGGCCTGGTTATCATGTTTTCCTTCCAGTGGGCAAATAAATAGAGGAAGATACTGTGATACTAAAGCAAACACTCTGAGATACTGTGATATTTATCTTTGATTTTTAATTGGGTTAATTAAGTTAATTGGACACAACCCTAGTGGAAAAAAAGTAGATTAAAGTATAGTAAGCATTATTATGCTATAGCGCATTAAAGTGTTTTCTTGTAGCCACTTTATTATTAATCAGTATATTTAAAGCGTGATAAAATGGAACAACTTTTTTGTTTATACTTATTATACTTTAATCACAGTATAAAAAATAGTACAAAAGTATTGATTAAATTGTGCTAAGTGTACTTAACTGTACTAAAATAGAACTATTTTAAATATACTTAAGTAACATTTAAACATTTATACTACTTCATGTATGTAACCCCATATTTTAAATACACATATTACAGTAAAATTATAATACATTTAATGAGTATTACAACTGTATCACTATTTATTATACACCAGGTATATTAGAAATGCACTAATAATTGATGTTAAATATATGTGATCTTGTTACGTGCCACAAGGGCACGTATATCTTTTTTTGTGTTTTTTTTTTTTGTTTTCTTTCTATTTTCTTTCTACTCTACTCCTATCCTGCACTGTCCAGAGTTCTGCCAGCCAATGGGAGACATGCTGAGGATCAGCTGACCAGATCCACCAATGGGAGGAGTGGCTCACCAGGAAGGGGTGGTGCTTCCTGTTTAAATACCTCCAGGTGTGGACTAATGGAGGAGGCTTTGTGTTTGTGAGAGGCTTAATGGTACTATGTAGTTTTTTTTTAATACTGAGACTGACTGAGACTTATACTGAGTATACTGAAACTCTGTTGAGGATTATGCTGATTGCCTCTGTTTGTTTAACCTGAATTTTAGCCTCCAGTGTTCTTATCTGCAGCTGTAACTTTTTATTCAGTTCTGTTTTCTCTAACCACCCTGGCATGGACAGGCAAGGAAAGGTGCCTATACATTACATCACCGTAGGTAAAACTGTGTATAGACACACTAGGTAAGGGGTGGGTGTTAGGTTATTTTGTTGGTTAGGTAGGTAAGTTGTTTTTCTTTATTTCTTTCCTTTGGCACCATCCATGGTCCACCCAGAAGGTCGGTTTCTGAGTTTTAACTTCTTCTTTAAACAAATCTGTACTGCTACATGTCTTTTAACAACTGGTATGTTTTAAGTACTGCTGATTTGTAAAAAAAAAAACTTATTCTGAGTAAAAATCTCAAAGAATTCCACTTGTCTGTCTGTCTGTCTCCTCACTTCCATTTATCAACACACACTCATGTTACTGCCTAACTTGTACCTCTCATACCCCAGCCACCATCTTACAAGGGGCACGTAACAGATCTATTTACATTAGAGTACAAATATGTGCTTCTTGTTAGGTATACAAATATATTTTAATATAACTGTGCCACAATTTTTAGCGTGTTACAACTGTATTGTACACTTTTTTTTATTTGACATTTTATTTATTTAAATGTGTTACTTAACACTGTATCCTATAATTTACTTATATTTATACTTACTTATATTTTTCTAATTATAATAACAGAGCATTGAAATACATTTTAACTGTTGGATTAATGTAATACCTAAATATATATTTTTAAACATTTTACCAATGTAATAATTTAATTTAATTTCTAAAAAGTTACAGGATACATTGTATTTTAAGTGAATGACTGTAACAGTTGTTTTTAACACACTTTCCTAAAAATAAGTATTTTAGAAGTATATTTAATTACATTAAACTAAAAGTGTACTTCATAGTACTTTATTTATTTAAAACACACTATACTGTACTTTTTAAAATGTATAATCAAAGTTTACTTTCAAACATTTGATGGAAGCATAATGTTAATGTACTTTTAATATATTTTAAGTAAGTACATAAATCTAATACTTTTCTCAATATGTGTTAAGCACAATAAAGTATATTATTTTTTCGTCAGGGAATATAATGGCAATATATTTTAGGAAATCAAAGGTACTATTTAGTGATCTAAAATGAACCATGCAGTTTGATTTAGGGTGTTTTGCTATCGTAACGCCGGGAAAAGTGCACTTTGCGTACCTCAAAACAAGTAAAATGCACTAATTCTTTCAATTAACTATGAGTGTGTTTTGTGGAAAGTGTAAAATAAACCAATCAGTACGGTGGCCGAGAAAGCCCAACACAGTGCAAATTGAAAAGCGCTGCAAAAGCACAAAACACATCCATCAAAATTACAACACAGGCACAGCAAATAGAAAAACGCGCTGCAACTAGAAAAACGCGCTGCAAATAGAAAAACGCGCTGCAAATACAACCACAACACAACGGAAGTGAGTCACAACACAACGGAATTTTCCCGGGGGACCTTAAAAGATACTGTACCAGCTAAGCTGCGTCTTCAGTAACGTCTCGGACTTCACTATGTGTACAAAGGACAATAAGTGGCAAACAAGGCGTTCTGTGAAGCAGAACTTTTAATAATATGCACACAACCGTGGTAATCACAGGTAATAAACATAACTTACTTTTCAGAAGCTTGTTTGCCACTTATTGTCCTTTGTATACAGCTGGTACAGCATCTTTTAAGGTCCCCCGGGAAAATTCCGTTGTGTTGTGACTCACTTCCGTTGTGTTGTGGTTCTATTTGCAGCGCGTTTTTCTATTTGCAGCGCGTTTTTCTATTTGCTGCGCCTGTGTTGTAATTTTGATGGATGTGTTTTGTGCTTTTGCAGCGCTTTTCAATTTGCACTGCGCTGGGCTTTCTCGGCCACCGTAAATCAGCATGTCTCTTGCTATTCCCTTTAAGAGCCAGGTACACTCTGACTTTGGCAAATTGCTATTTTAACAGTGCAGCTACCTAGAGAAAATTGACCAGCGCGTTCATGCTGTGAAGATACACCAGCAGCTCATTTAAGGGAACTGGGATTGTGCAGTGCTGTGTGTCATTGTTTATGGAAAAAGTGGGGGTGTAATTGCATTGCCAAGATAGCAATAAACGTCTGACTATTGACAGTTTTCAGGGTTTAAATCAGTCAGTGGTGCACCTGTGTTTTCCGCTGCCAAGATAGCAATACATCAGAAATTTACCTGAACACACCTCATTTCCAGACCACCACACCCATCAGTGTAGATTTATTCACAAGCACTGCTGCTATTTAAACGACAGAGGCGCAATAAGTGGAAATAGACTGTTAGCGGGTGTAAGATAGCAATTAGCCTTGCGTCACACCATTCGTAGAATGTAGCCTTCCACAGAAAGCTTTGTACTAGCTTTTGGAGCATTGTTGTAAAGGTTTATTGCATTGTGCATTAGTCACTGAGATCAAAAAAACATTTAGAATTATAGATAATTTATAGATCCTAACATTTTTATAATTGTAACAAGTATCGATTCAGCACATAAAAATATATATCAGAGTAACAGTATTAAACTCATACAAAATATGTAGTAAAAATTTATAATAATACTCCATTAGATACAAATACAACACTTTAGTAGTTAAGTACAGTAGTTATGTCGTTCTACATCATTACTATACTACACACTTCATTAAAATACTCTGATTATCCAAATGTTTAACTGAAACACCATCAACTTGGGTGTTACTTAATTTCCTGCTCCAACATCCAAGGTTAATATAAAGCAGAATATATTTTTGTAGCACTGGGCCTTTCCAAATTAATCGACACCACACACACACACACACACACACACACACTGCTGCCATAGCAACAACCTCTATGGCAAATAGAATGGATGCTGTGACCCAGGAAGAAGGCGTGATGTGATGTGGATGGAGATGGAGGCAGTGTGGTGTGACGGACAGCCTGCAGAAGAACGAGGCCCAAAACTGACCCCATGTCTCCGGTGCTGCAGTTTCACTGCTTCTCTGTAATAGTGATTTATAGCACCACAACATCAGACGTAGCAAATATTCCAGTGGCTGAACAAGGTCAGATAAAACCCGAATGAACTGCCTTCAATGGCTACTTTATCAGAAACCCCTCACTTCGCAAATAGCAAAAAAAAAAAAAAAAAAAAAACACTTGGGCCATTTCCCTGCTGAATACCACAGGCTGGGTTTTATCTGACCAGTTGCATCATCGCAGCAAGTGCTGTATGTTCAAACACCTTGATTGCTGAGTATAATATGGGAATTGGCCCAAGTCGCATGTGCCAACACCCCGATTGCTGAGTATAATATGGGAATTGGCCCAAGTCGCATGTGCCAACACCCCGATTGCTGAGTATAATATGGGAATTGGCCCAAGTCGCATGTGCCAACACCCCGATTGCTGAGTATAATATGGGAATTGGCCCAAGTCGCATGTGCCAACACCCCGATTGCCGAGTATAATATGGGAATTGGCCCAAGTCTCATGTGCTAACACCCTGATTGCTGAGTATAATACAGGAATCGGCCCAAGTCGCATGTGCCAACACCCCGATTGCTGAGTATAATATGGGAATTGGCCCAAGTCGCATGTGCCAACACCCCGATTGCCGAGTATAATACAGGAATCGGCCCAAGTGGCATGTGCCAACACCCCGATTGCTGAGTATAATATGGGTATTGGCCCAAGTCGCATGTGCCAACACCCCGATTGCTGTGTATAATACAGGAATCGGCCCAAGTCGCATGTGCTAACACCCCGATTGCTGAGTATAATTTGGGAATTGGCCCAAGTCGCATGTGCTAACACCCCGATTGCTGAGTATAATATGGGAATCGGCCCAAGTCGCATGTGCCAACACCCCGATTGCTGAGTATAATACAGGAATCGGCCCAAGTCGCATGTGCCAACACCCCGATTGCTGAGTACAATATGGGAATTGGCCCAAGTCGCATGTGCTAACACCACGATTGCTGTGTATAATAGAGGAATTGGCCCAAGTCTCATGTGCTAAGACCCCGATTGCTGAGTATAATACAGGAATCGGCCCAAGTCTCATGTGCCAACACCCCGATTGCTGAGTATAATATGGGAATTGGCCCAAGTCGCATGTGCTAACACCCCGATTGCTGTGTATAATACAGGAATCGGCCCAAGTCGCATGTGCCAACACCCCGATTGCCGAGTATAATATGGGAATTGGCCAAAGTCTCATGTGCTAACACCCTGATTGCTAAGTATAATACAGGAATCGGCCCAAGTCGCATGTGCTAACACCCCGATTGCCGAGTATAATATGGAAATTGGCCAAAGTCTCATGTGCTAACACCCTGATTGCTAAGTATAATACAGGAATCGGCCCAAGTCGCATGTGCTAACACCCCGATTGCCGAGTATAATATGGGAATTGGCCCAAGTCGCATGTGCCAACACCCCGATTGCCGAGTATAATACAGGAATCGGCCCAAGTCGCATGTGCTAACACCCCGATTGCCGAGTATAAGTGCTGTATGTTCAAACACCTTGATTGCTGAGTATAATATGGGTATTGGCCCAAGTCGCATGTGCCAACACCCCGATTGCTGTGTATAATACAGGAATCGGCCCAAGTCGCATGTGCCAACACCTCGATTGCTGAGTACAATATGGGAATTGGCCCAAGTCGCATGTGCTAACACCACGATTGCTGTGTATAATAGAGGAATTGGCCCAAGTCTCATGTGCTAAGACCCCGATTGCCGAGTATAATATGGGAATTGGCCCAAGTCGCATGTGCCAACACCCCGATTGCCGAGTATAATACAGGAATCGGCCCAAGTCGCATGTGCTAACACCCCAATTGCCGAGTATAAGTGCTGTATGTTCAAACACCTTGATTGCTGAGTATAATATGGGTATTGGCCCAAGTCGCATGTGCCAACACCCCGATTGCTGTGTATAATACAGGAATCGGCCCAAGTCGCATGTGCTAACACCCCGATTGCTGAGTATAATTTGGGAATTGGCCCAAGTCGCATGTGCTAACACCCCGATTGCTGAGTATAATATGGGAATCGGCCCAAGTCGCATGTGCCAACACCCGATTGCTGAGTATAATACAGGAATCGGCCCAAGTCGCATGTGCCAACACCCCGATTGCTGAGTACAATATGGGAATTGGCCCAAGTCGCATTTGCTAACACCCCGATTGCTGTGTATAATAGAGGAATTGGCCCAAGTCTCATGTGCTAACACCCCGATTGCTGAGTATAATACAGGAATCGGCCCAAGTTGCATGTGCTAACACCCCGATTGCCGAGTATATTATGGGAATTGGCCCAAGTCGCATGTGCTAACAACCCAATTGCTGAGTATAATATGGGAATCGGCCCAAGTCGCATGTGCCAACACCCGATTGCTGAGTATAATACAGGAATCGGCCCAAGTCGCATGTGCCAACACCCCGATTGCTGAGTACAATATGGGAATTGGCCCAAGTCGCATTTGCTAACACCCCGATTGCTGTGTATAATAGAGGAATTGGCCCAAGTCTCATGTGCTAACACCCCGATTGCTGAGTATAATACAGGAATCGGCCCAAGTTGCATGTGCTAACACCCCGATTGCCGAGTATATTATGGGAATTGGCCCAAGTCGCATGTGCTAACAACCCAATTGCTGTGTATAATACAGGAATCGGCCCAAGTCGCATGTGCCAACACCCCGATTGCTGAGTATAATATGGGAATCGGCTCAAGCAGCATTTGCTAACACCCCGATTGCTGAGTATACTATGGAAATTGGCCCAAGTCGCATGTGCCAACACCCCGATTGCTGAGTATAATACAGGAATCGGCCCAAGCAGCATTTGCTTACACACCAGTTGCTGAGTATAACATAGGAATGGACTCAAGTCGCATGTGCCAACACCCCGATTGCTGAGTATACTATGGAAATTGGCCCAATTTAGTTGCTGTAGTGTGTCCAGCGCAGTAGTAGTGCATACAGCACAGTACATCACAGGGTCTCAGCTCCCAAACCTTTTGGATTTATACACCAACTGCTGCCTGAGGAACTCCAAAAGGATTATGAAGGACCCGTCTCATCTAAGCCATTCCCTGTTCTCACAGCTGCCGAGTGGAAGGAGGCTAAGAAGCCTTTAGACCAGAACCAGCCCGTTCCGAGACAGCTTCTTCCCCAAGGCGGCCAGGCTGTGGAACAGCCAGTAGAACAGTGTTCTGCCCAACCCATTATATTAGATTTTATTTTATTATTTTTCTTGTAAATTTAATTCTTTGTACATTTGGTGGGAATCTGCACCCAAGTTTTTTTCACTCACATGTACACCTGTTCTCTGTGACGTGACAATGAAAATCTTGAATCTTGAAGTTGAATGTGGCAAAACCTGATTGCTGAGTCTGGGACTATTTTGCTGCTTCAGGACCGGGAAGAATTGCTGTGATAAATTAAACCATGAATTCTGATGTCTGTCAAAAAGTCCTGAAGGAGAATGTCCGATAATCGGTTTGCGACCTCAAGCTGAAACGAACTTGGGTTCTGCAGCAGGACAATGACCCAATGACAATGACGTTGGAGTGGCCTAGTCAAAATCCTGACCTGAATGTTAATGAGATGCTGTGGAATGACCTTAAAAAAAGAGGATTACAACAATTCTGTAAAGAAGAGTGGAGCAAAATTCCTCCACACTGATGTGAAAGATTGTGAAAGATTGCATTTTACTGCAAACAAATAATTCAAACACTTTTTTACACAGGGCCATGTAGTTTTTGGATTTTTTTTTCTCCCTAAATCATAAAAAACTTTATTTAAAAATTGCATTTTGTGTTTACTTGTGTTGCCTTTGACTAGTATTTAAATTTGTTTGATGATCTGAAACATTTAAGAGTGACAAACATGCAAAAAAAAGAAGAAATCATGAAGTAGACAAACACTTCACACCACTTTAGATACACTGTAAACCCATACGTTGTTTGAACTCAAATGAACTCAAAAGTCTGTTTTACATAAAATTGGATATTTCTAAACAATACTCAACTATTTTGAGTTAGTTGAACATTTGTGGGCACATATACTGTACTATTCACACTGAGATCTTTGAGTTGAACCAACTTATAATAACTGAGTTAAGTCTGTTGTCATTGGCAGCTTCTTTTCCATTGGCTTCTGCCACAATATATTTGCATACTGGGTGTGTCCAACAGTTTCTGACTAACACTCACCATCAGTGTGTAGTGATTCCCTCTGGGCTACCTTAAAAATAAATCAACTTCCCCTTTAGTTGTAATAACTTGATGTTTTAGTTTATGCTAACTCAAAATTACTTACTTTCTTTAAGGCAACTGGTTTCCTCAATTTCTTTAAGTAAATTCAACTTATCCGGTGCTTAGATAGATATACAGACAGACAGATAGATGCATAGACAGACAGTAACCATGCACAGTAGATAGAAAGACACATGTTCTTTCATTTTTGCTTCTAAGAAAAAGTGTACTATCATGTTCAGGAAGTCAGATTCTTGCACATATATAAAAAGAATCAGGTGATTTATTGCCAGAGGTGATGCATATCAGAACAGGGTGTAACCAGCACTGCTGTAACCACGTAACAAACACAGCAGACAGGAGCTAGGCTATAACATATACAGGAAACAGAACCAGACAGTAAACAACCAGGAATCCAGAACCTGATAGTAAAGTGTAGTGTGATTCACAGAAAAGCAAACAGAGAGAAAATGCTCGGCAAGCAACTACAAGACGTGCTGGCAAACGTTTTCAATAACTCGAGTTTAGAAAGTTAAGAAACACAGATCGACACAATAATTAATAGTCAGATGACTGAGAATGAAAGAACGGTCTCTGAGTGGTTCTCTACGCTAGGAATGCTATAAGTAGCATTCCTGAAGTTACCTGCCGAGAACAAACACACAAGAAGACAATATACAATAGACAGAGGACCTATTGACGTGCTGTGTACTGCAGACTGTAGAGTACGAGGATAAAAATCTGCCTTTCCAGTTAGTCACTATTTACCAAAGCTAATTAGCTTAGCTAAGGGTAAAGGGGCCTTACGACAGTAAATCAAAATTTTGGGTTAATGGGGAGAATAATATGGAAATCAGCCAGAGCCGCACAGGCCATCACCCCGGTTGCTGAGTATAATATAGAAATCGGCTCAAGTTGCATGTGCCAGTACCCAAGTTTCTGAGTATAATATGGCACTCGTCATGAGCCACATGTGCCAACAGCTGGGTTGCCGAATGTAATATGGGAATAGGCCTTGGCTGCATGTGCATGTGATTGCTGAGTATAACATGAAAATTGGCCCAAGCATTATGGGCCAACACCCCGGTTGCTGAGTATAATATGGGAATCAGCTCAAGCTGCTTGTGCCAACACCCTGGCTGCAGAGTATAATATGGGAATTGGCCTGAGGTGCATGTGTCAACACCCCGATTGCCAAGTGTAATATGGAAATCGGCTGCATGTGCCAATACAGTGTATTGCTGAGCGTAATATGGGAATAAGCCCAAGCATTATGGGCCAACACCCCAGTTGCTGAGTATAATATGAGAATACACAAAAGCTGCATGTGTAAACACCCCAGTTGCTGAATATAATATGGGAATCGGCCTTAGCCGCATGTGCCAATACAGTGATTGCTGATTATAATATGGGAATTGTCCCAAGCATTATGGGTTAACACCCCGGTTGCCGAGTATGATATGATGATCAGCTCAAGCTGCATGTAACATAATACAGTGATTGCTGAGTATAATATGAAAACTGGCCCAAGCATTATGGGTCAACGCCCCGGCTGCAGAGTACAATATTGGAATCAGCAAAAGCTGCATGTGCCAACACCCCGGTTGCTGAGTATAGTATGGCAATCGCCCTGAGCCGCATGTGCCAACACCTGAGTTGCCAGGTGTAATATAGGAATTGGCCTGAGCTGTAATATGGGAATTAGCTCAAGCTGCATGTGCCTATACAGTGATTTCTAAGTATAATATGACAATTGGCCCAAGCATAATGGGCCAACACCACGGTTGCAGAATATAATATGGGAATTGGCCTGAGCTGCATGTATCAACACCCCTCTTGCTGAGTGTAAACCAAATCGGCCCAATTCCGCACAGCCAAATGCAAAGTCTCATGCTACCAAACATTAGCCAAATCTGAGCTTATTCTTCATGTAAGCTAGAAATCTATTGGGACAACTTCGCAGTTACTTCAGTGAGACCAGTGATTGTCACCACTAATACAAATATAAATTATTTTTTCCAATCTATCATTGATTACTTTAATAACATTCAAATATCCTTTATTAAAAGCTTAGTCTTAAGAAGAAGAAAAGGTACAGTATGATATGCTGTGATTAATCTGATTTAATTTTTCTCTCAATTTAGCTAGGCCAACTGTCCTGCCCATTCAGCTGCTATCACTAGTGATTCCACAACACAAGGAGGGTGAAAACTTGCACACTAGCCGGATCTTCTGGCTCTTTTTAAACTGAAGCTGATGCAGCATTGCCTAGAAGCATCACAGCGCTAACGCTCGGAGGAAAGCGCAGCGACTTGGTTCTGATACATCAGCTCACAGATGCCGCCTTGTGCTGATCCACATCACCCTTAGAGTGATGAGGGGAAAGAACGCCATCTACTGTACCCACCCAGAGAGAGCAAGACCAACTGTGCTCTCTCAGGGCTCCGGCAGCTGATGGCAAGCTGCGTGACCGGGATTTGAACCAGCGACCACCTTGAGCCCACCTATTTTTCCTCTATTGTATTGTAGTCGGTGCTCTTTTTTGGTTTTTCTCACCCTGCCCTTCAAAAAGCCTCAGTCTTCCACTTCAATTTAAGAACATTGTGTGAGCAGGATATCAGCGCATCGGAAACAAACCATAAATCATAAATCTCACCCCAGTAAATAAAGCCATTCAGACTGGTTTTAGTGACTGGAGAAAATTCTGTCGTTTTACTCTATTTTAAAACATGCTAATTCCACATGCTAATTCCACATGCTAGTTTTTATGTGCTGCAAAACGAACAAACAAATAAATAAAATGGTTAAATAAAGGTTAAATCAAATGTAGAAACGCTGAGCCATAGCCTGGAGGCTCAGAGCAGCACTGTTGAGGTTCAGACCTGCTGCTGGGAGAAAGAAAGGGTTTTGGGAGCTTGTTTACCTCCATTCCCCAGACTACATGCTGCTGTCCTCCAGCATGTGGCTCCGGCGTGGCTTAATACCGGGAAAGCAGCTGTGCTCCTAAAAAAAAAAAAGGTAAATAATAAGGTCCTGGGAGCTGCAGCTGTAGAGCTGTAGGGATGGGCTTCAGCCTAGAAAAGCGAAAAAAAAAAAGAAAAAACATAAAAATATATAAATGGCCTGTGACCTGTCAGACTGCAGCAGCAGTAATTGGACTGCGTAAGAATTATATGCAATTTTCTGTGGTTATTCCACACCGCGTGGACTTTAGCAGATATTTATAGCCAGGAAACCAGTTCTTATGTATCTGTAGGGGAAATAAGACTGATTAAGTCATCTATCTATCTATCTATCTATCTATCTATCTATCTATCTATCTATCTATCTATCTATCTATCTATCTATCTATCTATCTATCTATCGTCCATCAGTCCTCGCCAAAGTCCTGTGTCCAACAAATCTCTCCATTTTCACCATCTTTCTCTCTTACAGTGATGCTTTGAAGTGGCTTAACAACACAAAATGAATAGAATTATACAATATATACAATATATATAATCTTATAATTCTGCACCTCATCAATGGGATTCCACATAGATTATTTTATGTGTTTGCTGACCCACTAAAATCATTATATATTTAAAATATAGCACAATAGCAATTTTACAAGAGAAGGAAAAACATTCATTGACTTTTTTTAGAGCAGTTCTGTTGGTAGAAATTCTGTATAATTGTAGAATTCTGAAACTGAAAATAAATTAAAGCAGTAGTCAGTGTCTTTTTAACTAAAAACTGTAAATTATATATATAAAAAAAAGAAATAGCAGAATTCTGATTTCAGCAATATCCTGAATGAATCCTGCAGTGGAATTCATCACTGAACAATTACCTGCATAATATTTATTCTTTTAACCTATTACATTTGCACATAATTCATTAATTTCCTCTTAGTTGCTTTTTATATTTTATTTATTTGTTAATTATGTATTTTATATCTTTATACTGCTAAATAACCTATATCTCATATCCTATTTATGTTTTTTTTTTTTTATCATTTCTTACGATTATTGTTTCTTGCTTTTATTGTAATTGTGCTGCTGTAATATCTGACTTTCCCCTGGGATTAATAAAGTTAATTAACTTTAAAATTAATCTATCTATCTATCTATCTATCTATCTATCTATCTATCTATCTATCTATCTATTGACGTATATTTTCGGCATATGTATTTTCTTTTGACGTGTATTTCGTACTATGGATGTCTGTCCCTTCTTGTTTGTGAAGAACAATGACCTTTAGCCTAGATGGGTTCATGTGTCCAGGTGAACTATTCTGAGAAGTCCATGTTTATATATGATTGGAATGTCACATGAGGGGTCAATGCCACTTTTTAAAAAGGTCATGTCTCCATATATGGTGAAGCTATACATGGGGTGGTTGGAACATAGGGTGGTTTTGGTATGAGAGCTATAGGAGTGACTGTGGAAAGCTATATAAACTGTTTAGACCATGAGACTTGGAGAGAGAGCGGGGACATCAGAATCGGGAAACATCTCTCTCCAAGGCTGGCCTAGGAAGCCTTGAAGATATTGTCTTAGTCTTTGTAATAAATAATTGTATTACACTTAAAGCAATGTCTGCGGTGTCTTCTTCCTCATCTTCAAGCATCTTCACAGCAAAGAGACAGTGGTAAACGACACTATCTATCTATCTATCTATCTATCTATCTATCTATCTATCTATCTATCTATCTATCTATCTATCTATCTATGTGAATGATGCTTTGAAGCGACATTCAAAAGCAAATTATTTGGACCAATCACAGACACAGGGTTGCGCTCAGCTGCTGGAGCCCTGAGAGAGAACAGTTGGTCTTGCTCTCTCTGGGTGGGTACAGTAGATGGTGCTCTTTCCCCTCTTCACTCCTAGGGTGATGTGGATCAGCACAAGGCTGCATCTGTGAGCTGATGTATCAGAACCGAGTCGCTGTGCTTTCCTCCGAGTGTTAGCGCTGTGATGCTACTCGGTAATGCTGCATCAGCAGCAGTTCAAAAAGAGGCGGAGTCTGACTTCACATGTATCGGAGTTACGCCCCTCCTTGTGTTATAGCATCACTAGTGAAAGAGGATATACTGTACAGCTGAGTAGCAGCTTGATGGGTGGGACTATTAACACAAGTAGTGACTGATAAACTCATTGGGGAGCATTGCAAGGAACTCAACAAGTTGGACAACAAACTCAACCCTCAACTCAAGTGTTTTACGCTTAATATTTAACTTTAAAGAAACTAAATTTGTTGTGCTTGTGCATTTTGTTGTGTTGTTCACTGCTTTTATTTGTGCTTTCAATCTGTCTTTTGCCAATTTGAGGAGTTAGGACGTAGGTGTTTGGTCGTAGGTGTCGTCCTAACTCCTCAACTGAACTGAAACTGAAAAACTAATTTTCTGAGTGCAAGAGCATCATGGGAAGTTTCAGCTCATAATGTTTTCTTCTCATCAGCGCTCTTGATGTTTCCAGACACTGATCTGACATTCGGATCCCGCCAGCTGCTCTCGACTAATAATGACCCCCATTCAACCGCCATGGAATTAAACCGCAGCAATTTTGCTAATGGATGTCTCGCTATGAATTCCTTTAATTTTTCAGTCTCATGGAAATGAAAACATTGGTTGGGGCTGGCACAGATTGGCTGTAGGATTTATAAGTTAATCAGGCAGTTTGTTCAGGACGATCCTCGCCTCCTCGAAATGTGCGAGGCAGAAAGGGAGCAGGCGGGAGCGCGGGTTTTAATTTCAGGTTCGATTGGTCACTGTCTGTGTGCCGGCTGCTAAATTATCCAGACTTGACCTTTGAGTTTTCTACGCTGTCGCTCTGCGGATGGATTTTAATTCCTCTCGGAAGCTGGATGTCAGTGTGAAGGCGCCGTTAAATTTATCCAGATTTAACCTTTCGCTGTGTGCACTCTGTTCTTCCTACGCATTTTATTCCGCTGTGATATCTCATGCAATGTACACTTACACACCATGTGTGCACATTTTACTTTGTTTTACAAATGTTTTGTTTCACAGCAAATCTGATAACATTCTGTGTGTCACGTCCTTCTCCTGCCTCTTGTCAGCCCCCAAGTTTTTTCCCTCACTTTTGTTTGTTGTCCTAGCCATGTGCTCTCTTTTGTTTGTTGTCCTAGCCATGTGCTCTCTTTTGTTTGTTGTCCTAGCCATGTGCTCTCTTTCGTTTGTTGTCCTAGCCATGTGCTCTCATTTGTTTGTTTTCCTAGCCATGTGCTCTCTTTTGTTTGTTGTCCTAGCCATGTGCTCTCTTTTGTTTGTTGTCCTAGCCAGGTGCTCTCTTTTGTTTGTTGTCCTAGCCATGTGCTCTCTTTTGTTTGTTGTCCTAGCCATGTGCTCTCATTTGTTTGTTTTCCTAGCCATGTGCTCTCTTTTGTTTGTTGTCCTAGCCATGTGCTCTCTTTTGTTTGTTGTCCTAGCCATGTGCTCTCTTTTGTTTGTTTTCCTAGCCACGTGCTCTCTTTTGTTTGTTGTCCTAGCCATGTGCTCTCTTTTGTTTGTTGTCCTAGCCATGTGCTCTCTTTTGTTTGTTGTCCTAGCCATGTGCTCTCTTTTGTTTGTTGTCCTAGCCATGTGCTCTCATTTGTTTGTTTTCCTAGCCATGTGCTCTCTTTTGTTTGTTGTCCTAGCCATGTGCTCTCATTTGTTTGTTTTCCTAGCCATGTGCTCTCTTTTGTTTGTTGTCCTAGCCATGCGCTCTCTTTTGTTTGTTGTCCTAGCCATGTGCTCTCATTTGTTTGTTTTCCTAGCCATGTGCTCTCTTTTGTTTGTTGTCCTAGCCATGTGCTCTCATTTGTTTGTTTTCCTAGCCATGTGCTCTCTTTTGCTTGTTGTCCTAGCCATGTGCTCTCTTTTGTTTGTTTTCCTAGCCATGTGCTCTCTTTTGTTTGTTGTCCTAGCCATGTGCTCTCTTTTGTTTGTTGTCCTAGCCATGTGCTCTCTTTTGTTTATTGTCCTAGCCATGTGCTCTCTTTTGTTTGTTGTGCTAGCCATGTGCTCTCTTTTGTTTGCTGTCCTAGCCATGTGCTCTCTTTTGTTTGTTGTGCTAGCCATGTGCTCTCTTTTGTTTGCTGTCCTAGCCATGTGCTCTCTTTTGTTTGTTGTCCTAGCCATGTGCTCTCTTTTGTTTGTTGTGCTAGCCATGTGCTCTCTTTTGTTTGCTGTCCTAGCCATGTGCTCTCTTTTGTTTATTGTCCTAGCCATGTGCTCTCTTTTGTTTATTGTCCTAGCCATGTGCTCTCTTTTGTTTGCTGTCCTAGCCATGTGCTCTCTTTTGTTTGTTGTGCTAGCCATGTGCTCTCTTTTGTTTGCTGTCCTAGCCATGTGCTCTCTTTTGTTTGTTGTCCTAGCCATGTGCTCTCTTTTGTTTGTTGTCCTAGCTGTGTTTATTTGTAGCTCTGCCTCCTCATTACCTGTCCCTAGGTGTTTCTTGTTTCCTGTTTCCTCCATGTGTATTTAAGCCCCTGTGTTTTCAGTGTTAGGTTGTCTGCTCTGTTTCTTTGTTTTCTGTTCAGTAGTTTATTCAGTGTTAATTCCAGTAGTCCTGTCCGTTCATGTATCTTGTTTAATAAATCAAGTTTAATTTAGTTTTTTTGTTTGTTTTCTTGTAAATAAATTAATTACCCTGCGTTTACGTCCGCCTCACATCCTCCCTGCTGAAATACATGAGACTGTGTGTCTTAAATAAATTTGCTGGTAGTATTCTAACTTGCTTCCAGATGTATTTTAAAGACAATTTTAACAGCATCTGTTTAAATCAAATTTGTTTATCACTTTTAAGTTACTACATGATTCCTTATGTGTTCCTTTATAGTCTGAATCACTATAGTATTCATTCACAATGTAGAAAAAAAGCAATAAGCAATAAGCTAGCTCTTTCACTATTCAGAGGTGAGTATTATCAGACTGCAGCCTGCTGCTAACTCCGGCTAGCACTGCTGGAGCAGTATTAGCATTAGCCGCTAACCACACTGAGCGCTAGCTCTTTCACCGTTCAGAGGTGAGTGTATTTGACTGTAGCCTGCTGCTAACCCTGGCTAGCACTGCTGGAGCAGTATTAGCATTAGCCGCTAACCACACTAAACACTAGCTCTTTCACTTTTCAGAGGTGAGTATATCTGACTTTAGCCTGTACATTTACTGTGTTAAAACAAGCTACATGGGACAAACTGCTAGCTAATATTGCCCTGCCTTACCAGAACACTCAGGGTTCCTCAGTTTAGTGCTGTCAGGTGGCATTAATGTCCTGCTATAACTAGTGGATAGCTGCTGATGCTAATGCTGCTACACTCAGCCTTAGTGGAAATCTAGAATTCTAAGCATACTGTAAATAAACTAAAGCACTTTACTCACCAAATAAACAGTTTTCAGGAGAGAAATCTGTGTAGATTAACATCCAGTGCTCATTTAGGTCTAAAATAACAGTTTTGTTTACTTAGCTAAGCTTTACAGGTGAATTAGGAGAAAAACATGGCGACACCCGTGTTCCTTACTACTGTTGCCTTATAATGCGCCTGAAACACCTGGTTTTAGAGCACAATAATTTATTGTGGTGACGGACAGTTCTGGTGGAAACAGGAGAGTTGAGGTGCACATTGAATTCTGCCGTGATTTGATCAGCCGTGGTTTTATGTTTTTTGGATACAATCTGGGTTAGCACCCGAACATCCCTTTCAGACAGCTTCCTCTTACAGCATCCACAGTTAATCCTGTTGGATGTGGTTGGTCCTTCTTGGTGGTATGCTGACATTACCCTGGATACCGTGGCTCTTGATTCATCACAAAGACTTGCTGTCTTGGTCACAGATGCTCCAGCAAGACGTGCACCAACAATTTGTCCTCTTTTGAACTCTGGTATGTCACCCATAATGTTGTGTGCATTGCAGTATTTAGAGCAGAACTGTGCTCTTACCCTGCTAATTGAACCTTCACACTCTGCTCTTACTGGTGCAATGTGCAATTAATGAAGAAACGGGCAACCAGGCTGCTCCAATTTAACCATGAAACCTCCCACACTAAAATGACACAAATATTATATTAACAGACAGGCCACAATAACTGTCACACTGTTATACACTAGTATGACAGTTAATAGACCTTGTAAGATGTAATAATGTGGGGAAAATATACAGATAAAAGATGAGTAAAATATGCTTGACAGCCCTTTTAAAGTCTGTCCTGCACACCTGAGTCCCTCCGTTATTTTTAGCCACCCTATTAGTGTCAGACTGCTAATGTAGCAGTGTGATTTCACGCCGGTGTTAATCTGAGACGAAGGGTGACGGAATAATCAACTCAATCAAGGCGTGAGCGCTAACTCGTGCATTCTCCCACAGTTTCTCCGCTCGCGTTATGCTGATGATAATTGGTTCGTTACTGTTATTAATGAGGAGAAGCGGTGTGGGATGCAGCAAGACAAATACACACCAGCTAATACGTGCTTCTGGCAACCCAACACACTTCTGCACAAATGAGCACATCAACAATCAAGCTCCTGTAAAACAGCTAAGGATGACAATGGGATCATTTCCAATACGTTCTCGGGTCGCTTTCATAACAGTTTTTTTATGTTTGGGGTCAATTTGACCCCAGCAATTTTAAACTAGAGAAAATTATTGTATATTAATAATATTGTTACCCAAGTTTGTCACATGCTATATTCGCTTGTTGACTACTTAAATAAACATTTAAAAAAGTCCCCCCCCACCCCCCTTATACAACCAGAATACATGTTATGGACACATAAGCACATCACCATAAAATCTAATTAATTTACCTAAATTGAAAATACGTTTTTATTGGTAGTTCAATGTCTTTATATTATTTATAAGTAAAAAAAATGTAATCTAAAACATTAAGAATTAAAAATATTTTAATTATTAATGTTATATATATAAATATAATATTTATATAAAAAAAATAATTATATAAAAAATGTAATAATATATATAAATAATATATAATATATAATATTTAATTGTTACCCAAGTTTATGTCACATACTATATTTGTTTGTTGAATATAAAAATTGGCCTTAAAATAATACCCTGTGCAAGTCGTTGTGCAAACTATTTATATGTCTGCAGTACCACTATATTGTGTGAACTATTAATATGTTTATAGGAACAATATATTTCTCCACAGAATAAGAAATACCAAGTTCTGGTGAGAATTATGTTTTCCCTGTCCTCCTGCTGCGTAAACTCTGTGTTTTTTGCAGTAATACAGTTATAATTATGTTATTTTAGGGCTCTTTTTTTTTGAAGATTATAGTATATATATTTAACCCCTTAACGCCTGAATTAATGTAGCTGTATATGAAAAAATGTTTCATGTGTGTTTTACCTTTAAGTAGATAGTAAATATTGTTGAGATTATTAATTTCACTTTTGCACAAAAATAAATAGAAATTTTGGTATGTTGCAAATTTGCAACAACAGGCAATATGGTCTATTTGGGGTAAATTTGGTATGTTGCAAATTTGCTACAGCAGACATAATGGTCCATACTAAGATAACAATAACAGAGTAATACAACAGTGAAAAATCAATGTTTTATTTATGCACCCAACAGCAGGCATTCAATAATAAATAACACCAATTACTGTCACCAACACAATATACACAAATATTACAGGAAACATTTCATTAATTTGAATTCTAGATTCATTTGAATTGTAAATTGTCAAAGGTTCCTAGGTCCGTGGCGAATATCGTCGCTGTCCTATGAAAAACACTTATCTCCATTTTTATTGATTTTTAGTTTACTACATAATTTGAACAGACAAACTGTCCCTTACACTGTGCCAAAATTTCTTGATGAACGGACCAAAAGAAACTCTTCAAAATTACCTGAAATAATTTTTTTTTACATTGACTTCCATTGAAATTGAAGAAGGTTTTTTCCCTCTCCTGTAAAGTTGCTGTTTTGGAGATAAGTGCTTTTCATTGGACAGCGACGATATGCACTAACAGGCATTGGGGGAATGCAGGCGCTATCTTGGCAGGTTGATTGAATCAAACGGTTAGTGGCATATTTGCAACAACAGGCGTTAAGGGGATAATTGCATGTCAACACAAATGTGTGTAAAATTCTGATATTTTTTATATGTTTTATACAGCTAAAACAGCATGGGGCCAAATTGACCCCTAACCCTTCCCCTTAGAACAAAGTTACAGAGGGGTAAAGGTTGAAACCCTCCCCCTATTGAATTGCCACAACCGTTCAAGCACCCAATGCGTCAGAAGCGCTAAAGTGCAGTAACCTAACTGCTGCTGCTGCTGCATAACTTTAGTTAACATTAGGGCGTATTTTATTGTATGTCTTCAGAAAATTTATTATTATTGTCTATTCCTTAATTCCTCTGTGATGGAGAGCTGAAATTAGCTCTCACTACCCAAAGTGCCCTTTTTGTAGTTTTGCCTGGAAAACTATCGTATTTTACCACTCTTTGCTACCGTCTGCACATATTATCCCGTAAATTTCCTGTACTATATTCAATTTAAAAATAAAAAACAGTATTAATTAGGAGCCAGGCCACTGACCACTGTGTGAATGGGAAAGCTCTTAACCTTAATCATGAAGCCAGTTCAAGGATAAAGTCCCGCCTTTCAGGAGAAACAGCCAATCAGGTTGCTGGTTTTACGGAGGAGGGTCGTTAAAACTAATATGGATATACAGCGAATTTTCTAAGACGAAGGTAAAGGAGCTAAGTAATCCTATGTAAACTGTGATGACACAGTTTCTGATAGCTGGTTAAAAATACACAAATCAAAACACAGATTAAACCCACTGTGTGCTTTACAAAATGCAGCTTGTGTCTAGGCAGTTAGCTTAACTCGAGTATTAGATAGATAGGTGGTTAGGATTTAAGAAAAAAAAAATCTAAATGTAATGTTTAACTTGCCCTGATGTGCCTGATCAGCCAATAACTAGTTCATTTTCAAATGGTTTGTATTATTTTAGGATTGCAGGCCTACTGTAAGCCATAATGAATGGAAATTAATTTATAGAACTAGTTTGATAGAAGCTGTATGTTGTGGATAGGTAGAATTTAGTACTTTACTTTATGTGGTAGTTAAAAGCAGTTTCTTAACCCTGATTACTGCCATAAAATTATATATTTTCCACCTGATCCAACTGATCAGCTAATAAACAGTCCTTTATTGAGTGTATTGAATCCCCCTATTAATCATAAATCAATCACCTACTTACTTTGTTATTTAAAGTGTCTTTAAAGTAGAGAAAGCTCTAGAATATGCAGAGCAGTGGGAGTATGCAGTAGAATATGCAGGAACGTGACTTCTGTTCATTTGTAGTTTACGGTAACACCACTGTAAGTCGGTTATATTTTAAGGTAGGTTTCTGTATGGTGTTTCAAATTCGTGCTCTGGTTTCTTTGGTTGCTTGTTTCTCCATCTGACCACTGATTCTCATAGCCCTTCGTTTAAAGTGTGAATCTGAAAAATCTCTGTATGAAGGGCTAACAAGCACCTGTCCCTTCCACTAACCTACCCCTCCAGCCTAACAAGAATTGGGACACCCCTTGGCGTGCACAAACAAAACAGAGAGGTAGGTTTAAGGGGTGAAATGGATTGGGGACTTACAGCAATTCATGCTTCCTTCTGCTGACACCTTTTATGGAGATGTGGATTTCATTTTCCAGCAGGACTTGGCACACTGCCCAAACTGCCAAAAGTACCAATTGGTCTTAATATATACTATTCTAATTTTCTTATTTTAAAACACTGATTTTTGGGTTTTAATTGGCTGTAAGCCATAATCATCAACAATGAAATAAATAAACGCTTAGAATAGATCACTCTGTGTTTAATACATCTATATAATATATAAATTTCACATAAAGTAACTATGGTGGGTCCAGTAGTGCAGTTCGCTCGGCGGTCGCAGGGCCACTGCAGGAGTGGAGCTGCTACATCTCTTTCTGTTTGGAGCTGTTTGTTGGGGATGTTTGTTAGATGCCTGCTTGCTGAAGCAGATCCGGTGTGATTCTAACCCGGCCCTGATTTCCCCGAGGAGACGGCAGACTCCTGCACAGCCTCCCACCTGACAGCATGACTAACCTGCTGAGTGCCGTCGGCTCCGGGGGATAGCTCTCTCCTCCGCGCCGCCGTTCTTCTGGATGAGCTCAGGGAAGAAAGGGAAGAGAGCGGCGAGAGGCGGACTCATTCTCTTCGGGTGATTACGCTTATCGATTCCCTCTGAGCTCCTTCACACAATTATCTCGCTACGCTGGAGACGGAGAAAACGCTCTGCATCTCCCCCGACCTGGGGATCCCTGAGAAATGAGGCACCGGTGTCAGGGGTCCAGACCCAATTAGACCTCTGGATCTCCTGCCTTCCAGGACACGGATTATAATCTGGAGTGGAGGCTGTAATTGGTGTGTCTAGAGTGACCTGGAGGTGTTTTTTGTGTTCCTGTTCTGAAAGCAGCAGTTACTTACCTTCTACTAGGCCTGTCTGTGATCATTTACATTATCGATTTGTCGTACAGTAAATGGACACAACCTCAATAATTCTACTTATCGAGGAAAGTCCATTAATGTGAATGAGTCTGTATTTCTACTTGGTTCCAAAACGCTATTTTTATTCTATTGTATTTTATTAATGCAAGATACACTGTAATAATACATTAATAATACGTTTTGAGTAGCCCATTAGCCTTGCAGGTGTTAATCATCACTACCTCACTGTTTCTTACACACTATCACACACACACACATCTCTGAACACACACACACACACACACATTCAAACATATCACTTCTCCAAAGCACACACACTATTACACTCAAACTGAGCTTCTTATCCAGTAGGAGTATTCCACACAATTAGTGTTCCACACCTCAGCCTTAGCCTTTTTATTTATTTTATTCATTTCCTCCTTTTGTTTTACGTTTGGCCTTTTGCCCTTTTAAAGTAAAATAATTAAGAATAAAAGCATTCATGGAGATACATAATTAGAACAGTAATAAAAAAAGTTGCCACCTGGTCTATATTCAGTATATTCAGGTAGTCAGCTGACCTCATTCTTTTAGCACATACTGTTGCTGAACCTAAACCTGCAGACCAACTGCAGCATCAACCAACCCCACATCATTTACTCACTTAAATCCAGGTGGAGACTTTAGTTTTTTTTTTTTTTTTCAGGTAGTGTATTTAATTATATAATTAGTTTTAATTATGTATCTCCTTATTATACCGCTTTACATTTTAGGCAGCACATAAATGCTTTTAATCTTAACTAGATTGCAGTGCCTGCAGAAACTGCGAGTGTGATTGCAGTGCTGATTCGTGGCTGGTTGCTAAGGTGTTGCTATTGCATCTGTAGTGCTTGCTAGGTGCTTGCCGGGTGGTTGCTATGGTGTTCCTAAGTGGTTGCTAGGAAATATATTTGCATATTTGCAAGATTAAAATGTGGCGTGGCTATGGACGCTAGGTTGCTCTGGCCATGTGGGGTGTCCAAACTTTTGACCAGTAGCTGCTTTATCCAACAGCTCCCCTATACACACAGTACTGGTGCTCTGGCTGGGGGGGGGGTGTCCAAACTTTTGACCGATAGCTGCTTTATCCAACAGCTCCTCCATATACTCACAGTACTGGAGCACTGGTTTCCTTGGCAACTTCATACAACAATTGAAAGAAAACTGTATGTTGTATAATTTCATGCAGCATATTTTCGTAAAGAATGCGACAAGTACTGTAGGTTCTCCAAAAATCTAAAACATTCTGCCTAATGCAATCACACTAATTAATTTATTTTGAAAGGTAAAAGGCCAAAAAGTAAAACAAAAGGATGAAATGAATAAAACATAATGAAACATAAAAAGGCTAAGAGGTGTGGAGCACGAATTGTGTGGAACACTCCTACCTTTAAAATAAGTTCATTTTGAGTGTAATAATGTGTGTTCTTTAGAGTAGGATGTGTTTTATTGTATATTTTCAGAGATGTGTGTGTGTGATAGTGTGTAAGAAATAGTAGTGAGGTAGTGATGATCAACACCTTCGAGGCTAATGGGCTATCCAAAACTTATTATACTTATTAAACTTTACAGGAGGAGAGAGAGAGAGAGAGACAGCCTTAGAAAGAATGAAACAGTAAATATGAATGTATGAATGTAATTTTCCTTCCAGCTTCAGTTCTAGTTTAGCTCTAGTTTAATTAAGAATCCTTATCTCTCTGCATCTTTATTTAAACAGCCCTTCAGCGGTGAATGCGGAATCTGCGCGAGCGAGTTAGTGGGGCGGCAAATTGAAATTGATGCAGGCAGGTAACTGTAAACCCCCACGTACCGAGCCTTCAGCCAACATTTAACTTTTCATCAGATTCACCCACTACTTCTGTCTGAGGGTCCTGAGGCTTACAGAGCGAGAGAAACGTGAAGAGGATATATACGGACATGATTTTGAGGCAAAAAATATATATATACTAATATGCAGTCTATGGGTCATTTTTAATTGCTGTTTCTGAGGCTAATGAACTTACAGTATAAAGACTGATGAACTTATCCTGTGCAACAGAGGGAACTCTTGTTCTTCCTTTACTGGGGCAATCCTGATGAATGCCAGTTTCATCATAACATTTTTAAAAGGTCTTTGCAACTGCACTTGAGGATACTTTACAATAAGGGTCACAAATAACTACAGGGGTTGTACAACAAAACTGAAACACCTGGTTTTAGACCACAATAATTGATTGTGGTGACGGACAGTTCTGATGGAAACAGGAGAGTTGAGGTGAACATTGAATTCTGTCGTGATTTGATCAGCCGTGGTTTTATGTTTTTTGGATACAATCCGGGTTAGCACCCGAACATCCCTTTCAGACAGCTTCCTCTTACAGCGTCCACAGTTAATCCTGTTGGATGTGGTTGGTCCTTCTAGATGGTTAATGCTGACATTACCCTGGATACCATGGCTCTTGATACATCACAAAGACTTGCTGTCTTGGTCACAGATGCTTCAGCAAGATGTGCACCAACAATTTGTCCTCTTTTGAACTCTGGTATGTCACCCATGTTGTGTTCATTGCAATATTTTGAGCAGAACTGTGCTCTTACTCTGCTAATTGAACCTTCACACTCTGCTCTTACTGGTGCAATGTGCAATTAATGAAGATTGGCCACCAGGCTGCTCCAATTTAGCCATGAAACCTCCCACACTAAAATGACAGGTGTTTCAGTTTCATTGTCCAACCCCTGTACATTGTAGAACATTTTAAAATAAAGAAAAACCAGAATTTAAGGTGTATTCAAGCTTTTGACTGGTACTGTACTATATGTATGTATGTAATGGTACAGAGAATACAGTTGAGGAAACTCTCAAATCTGTGGCCAAAGAAGTTGACAGAATAAGTGTCTGTAGGAGACGCCGCATATTCCCACAGGGGGCTTCCATCACATCCTTCCTCAAATACAGTCTGGCACTCCTCCACACCTAATCACTGCAGAAAGTTCATCTGGAGTTTAGGCCTCCCGGGCTCACTAGATGAGATGAGAATCTTTTAGAAAGTATTAGAAATCGAGTTAAAAACAGCCAACTGTGGGCAAAAGGAACAGCAGGAAATGTAAATAAAGACAGCTTGTGGTTGTGGAGAGAATAAAGTTCACTCCCTTCATAAAACATTTGCGTTTAACCATCTAACTTCTACTCAACTGTTGTTGAATGAGTTGTTGAAGAAAATGTTGAAATTAACCCGATTTTGCCTGATCTCTACTAATCCGCATAGGTGTGTTAATAAAGATTAATAAATTCATTAATGCGTATTCAGACAGTTTCCTGGGCAAGGATTACATGATCGAGATCCTGCGTCCTCATATGAGGATGTTACATTTCTGCTTCTCTGCACTATAAGATACTTAAAGCAGCACTAGGTAGGATTTTCATTGATTTTTGATCTTTTTAAAGAAGTAAAATTACAGCTTGAAACTCACTGCAGCGCTGCATTGAGGTGTAATAGGAGGAATAGTGGTCCTCTCGTGCCTGTGCCAGAGCTCCTCTGAGCTCAAACCAGACTCTGTAAGTTTTCTGAGGCGACCGCGACCAACGCTCGCAAGAACTGCGACCTGCTTTCCGACCTTTAGTTCTAACAGTTCTACAAGAACTACTGGTTCATTCTTTACAAAATAACATACAGACACTCTTACAGAAGCTGGAAAGAGACGGAATATGTCTGTAAAAGCCAGAAAACGAGAAAGAGAAACTAATCCGCCTGAAACATTTATTACACTCTACAACTGTAGGGGGAGCCCACGAGCGCAAAATCTCAATCCTACCTAGTCGAGCTATAATTTGGCCTCATATGGAGACACTGCCTGTACCATCTTGTGGTCACATGATGACATTACACTCAATTAATCAAAAACTAGAATCCCAGGCGAACGTTTCTACAGCCAGTCCAGACAGAAACATTTTTACATTTTTAACTAATTTATTTACAATTTTCTTCTTGGATGAATTTGACTAATTTGGACTAAGTAATTTGATCCCAATTTTTATATGTTTGCAAAAGTGACTTCCTGTACAAAGACAAGGTTTATTTTTTGTACTTGTTTAGTCTTACTATTCCCAAATAGCTAGGAGAAATTTAAAATATACACCAAGTCCGGGTCTCAGGAGGTTAAGCCCAGTCCTTTTAGTGGAAAATGTCCTTTCTAAATGCTGTGTAGTAAAACAGTGGATCAACACTAGCAGATGACAGACATGTCTCTCCAAACCATCACTGATTGGTGGAAACTTCAGACTAGACCTCGAGCAGTTTGGACTGTGTGTCTCTCCACTCTTCCTCCAGACTCTGCTCCCTTGATTTACAAATGAAATGTAAAATGTACTGATGATCAGTGATGGTTTGGAGAGACATGCTGATCATCTGCTGGTGTTGATCCACTGTGTTTTATTATCAAGTCTAAAGTCAGTGCAGTTTTGTTTTCCCACAAAATCTTACAGCACTTCATGCTGAACCTCTGCTACTGACAACTTTTATGAAGATGAGGATTTCATTTTCCAGCAGGACTTGGCACACTGCCCACACTGCCAAAAGTACTAATTGGTCTTAATATAATATTCTATCATTTTCTGAGACACTGATTTTTGGGTTTTTATTGGGTTTTTAAATGCTTAAAATAGATCACTCTGTGTTTAATACATCTATATAATATATGAGTTTCAAATTCTAAAGTAACTTTTTAATGATATTCTATTTTTTTAAGGTGCACTAGTAGAGTCAACTCATATACAACTAATAAACATAACATTCACAGAAAGTGTTAATAACTGGGTCATTAAAGTAGATCTTTTTTAGATATTTTGTTCTACAGCACAGTATAAGAAATCTGATTTCTGCTTTTGTCTTTCCACAGTGTTTTGTTCACCGAAATATATCAAAAATGAGACTATTGACCAGCTGCAGCTTGTACACAATGCAGCGGCTCGGGTTCTGACTCACAGAGGAAGACGGGAACATTACACCTTTTCTTGCATCGATGCTCCGGCTGCCCGTTCCCTTCGTCATTGATTTTAAAGTTGTTTTAAATCTATAAATGCTACGGCACCTTCATAAATTACAGGCTGTCTGGTGGACTGTATCCAAAAATCGAATCTTAAGGTCATAAACCGCTTTGTTGGATATTCCCAGAGTAAACCTGCGTAAAAGCAGATTTCTGTTTTTATGCTCCAAAGATTTGGAGTTCTTTGTGTCCTAAGATCTGTCAAACACCTGCTATTGACAGTTAAAAAAAATAATAATAAATAAATGAATAGCCCTTAAAACTTTTGGCTATTGACTTTTGTGACTTTTTTAAGCTTTTTAATCTAAATTCCTATAGATTAAATCTAAATTAAATTACTGGCTAATTATTTGACCCTTTCAGCTGCTACTCAGCTGTATATTCCCTTATCATTAGTGAAGCCACAACACCAGGAATGTGAAAAATAACAAGCACATGCCTCCTCCGATACATGTGAAGTCAGACTCCGCCTCTTTTTGAGCTGTTGCTGATGCAGCATTACCGAGCGAGTAGCATCACAGCGCTAACGCTCAGAGGAAAGCTCAGCGACTTGGTTCTGATACATCAGCTCACAGATGCAGCCTTGTGCTGATCCACATCACCCTAGGAGTGATGAGAAGAGAGAGCGCCATCTACTGTACCCACCCAGAGAGAGCATAACCAGTTGTGCTCTCTCAGGGCTCTGGCAGCTGATGGCAAGTTGCATGAACAGTTATCTAGCTCTCCATTAATCTTAGTTGTCTCCCCGGATTAGATGTTTTTGACCGGCCACTGTTTTTCCCGCCTGCAATAAACGCACCATCTGAAAATGTAATATATGTAGCAAATTTACAGTAAATTTAAAACAATTTCAGACCTTAATTTTTAAACATTTTAAGACTTTTTAAGGACCCGCAGGAACCCTTTTTGAGGAATTAGGCACAGAGAATAAGGACTTTTGTGTTGCAAACTGCTCAGAAAATTATGTAGCATCATTCAAACTGCGCATGAAATCTAACCGGTCACTCCACTTTGATTGACATCCATATCGTCAAATTGTAGACACTTTCATCTTTCTTATGAGACATCGTGAGCCAAAATAGACCATTTGGAGCCCAATATATTCCTGTGCATATCTGTTAGTCTCCGTCCCCACTGGAGAACCTGTATGTGCAATTTCATTGGTCTGGAGGCTGTCAATCAGCGAGTTTAGACGAATCAGCAAAAAGTCAGGACTTATTTGATCAACAGGTCATGTGAAGGGCAAAAAGAGACTCATAGCCTTACTGTAAGTATATAAGCTTGTCCAACAGTTTTATGATTTAATTGATCATACACCACCGTTTCTGTCTCAGGATGCCACTCAGGTGCTTGTGCAGTCTCTTGTCATCTCAAGACTTGACTACTGCAACTCTCTACTGGCTGGTCTTCCACTGCGAGCCACCAAACCACTACAGTTAATTCAGAACGCGGCAGCACGACTCGTCTTCAATCTTCCGAAGTTCAGTCATGTGACTCCTTTGCTGCGTTCCCTCCACTGGCTTCCTGTTGCAGCCCGCATCCGATTCAAAACCCTGACGCTGGCCTACAAGGCAAAAAACGGACCAGCACCTTCATACCTGATGGCGATGGTCAAAGCCAGATCTGCACCAAGAGCTCTTAGAGCTTCCAGTACGGCTCGGCTCGAACCTCCATCACTCAAAACACACAGAAAACAGACATCCAGACTCTTCTCTGTGCTGGCACCAAGGTGGTGGAATGAACTTCCACTGGATGTCAGAACAGCAGAGTCACTCACGGTCTTCAAACGTCGACTGAAGACACATCTTTTTAAAGAGTTCCTAAACTAAAAAAAAAAAAAAAAAAGGTTCCTAGGGTTCTTAACATGATTAAGCTCTATGTATCTCTTGATCCTAGTCTACAAACTAGCTTTGGATATCTTAAGTAACTTTGAAGCACTGTTGTAAGTCGCTCTGGATAAGGGCGTCTGCTAAATACCATAAATGTAAATTTGCTGGGTTGGGCCAGTGCAGTGTTAGGAGTCTTGCCCAAGGACTTTTATTGGTGTAGAGTAGTATATTCACCCAGTTTGGGAATTGAACCTCAGTCTCCCACATGTTCTAGTAGCTCACTGTCATGCAGTGGTGTTATCCACTGCACCACACCAACCTCGCACATGGATCTCAATAAACGTCTATATATTTTTTTATTCAGATACATTCTATTCTATTTTCATACATAAGGCACACTGTATTATAAGGCACATTATGCGACACTAGTGAGGAACAGGGGTGTCGCCATGTTTTCCTTCTAATTCAGCAGGTTAGCGGCTAATGCTTATGCTGCTCCAGCAGTGCTAGCCGGCGTTAGCAGCAGGATACATGCTGATAATACTCACCTTTGGATGGTGAAAGAGCTAGTGCTTTTAGTTAGTTGCAGTTAGTTGTTAATGCTAATACTGCTGCAGTCTTGTGCTGGAGAACTAAACTGAAACTCCTGTATAATGCTGTACTTCAGAGGAGAGCTTTTACAGCCCTTTTACATCTCCTAATCTCTCTTCTTCATCTGAGTTTAATAGAGTTATTATTTCTAGTTCTCATCATATTAATCAACACCTGGTTTGGTAAATTACTAGTAAATGTGGTAAATCAGGTGAGCTGCTGACGGAACTGAACATAATATACACATGCTGGCTGAGAAGCATCCAGGAGAAATCTGGAATCTCTACACTTTGTTCTACAGCTTCACAGGCTCACAGGATATAATATACTTAGTTAAAAATGTTTCTTGTTATGTTTTACTGTATGTATGTTTTTTTTTTTTTTGCATCTGTTTAAATCATATGTGGTGCTTTGTTCAGGTAAAAACACTAATTTTTCTGAGATAAATGGATTAGTGTAACTTGCTTTATTGCCTAAAACGTCTGCACAGTACTGTACATACGGTCCACCGGATTATTTTTTGTATTTTAATTGTGCCTTATATTGTGAAAAATATGGTACATGGATAAATCCACCTGAAGACATAGTGGATTTAGTAGTACCTATGCTGAATTAAAACTGAAGAGCGCACTCTCATTATTGTAAATTTATAGTCTTTCGCTCTTTCCAACTTGGCTGGTAGCTTTTCCTGCAGGATTACGTGAAATGATTCACATTCATCACACTTTCTACAAGATCTCCAGGACACTCTCCGCTCTGAAGAGCAGTCTAGCCTGCAGAGTGATATCTCTCTTTAAAAAATGCAAGAAATGAATACGATTAAAAAATCCTTTGCTGTTTTCCTGAGGCAGCCCTCTGGCCAACAGCTCTCATTCTACACTCATTTCCTCATTAAGCAGCATCAACATGGGTTTATCTACGGCATTACTTATCCGTACAATCAACAGCTGCCCTGATCCACCTTTATATATCTTTAAAACGCCTTGACTTGCTCTCAGTTCCTGTGTTTCCTTTCTTACGACTGGCTTATACTAGAATTTTAAAAACCTTTTTATTTTTTAGATCATTTATGTTTAATTTTATCAAATTGTTTTTTTTGTGCCACCAAGATAGAAACACGACAGAAATTTACCTGAACACACCTCACTTCCAGACAGTGATGTCAGTAACGCGTTACTCTAATCTGACCTTTTTTCAGTAATGAGTAATCTAACGTGTTACTATTTCCAATCCAGTAATCAAATTAAAGTTACTTATCCAAGTCACTGTGCGTTACTCTCTGGGTTCAGGGTTCGCTGTGCACTCTGTGCTGGTGACAAAGTGCCTAGAAGAAATAGACTTTCTGACAAGAGGACTGAGAAGCTTCTGTTAATGAGGTACAAGCATTGGTTTACTCACCCCACTCCACTGTTTCACTCTTAACATGTGATAACAAAATAAATCCAGGCCAAAATAACAAAAGTACACGTGATGTCAGCCTAGACCATATACACGGTTTTGTTTTGGAAATGTTCAGATTTGTAGTGTTTTAATATATCAGGTCAAAAAAGACTTTCTTCATTTTATATATTTTTTATAAAAACAAGTATTTATATTAAGTGAAATCAAGAAAGACCATATTTTATTTTTCATAAAAACAATTATTTATGTTAAATTCATTCAAGAGATTTTTTTTTTTTTCAGGAAATAGTTCAACGTTAAATGTCAAAAGATACATTGTTGCTATTAAAAATTCATTTTCCAATAAAGGGAGTTTTGGCAAAACTGGTTATAATGTTTATGTTAAGGCGGCGGGAGGTGGTGTCTGCAGCTGCTGAAAGTAACTAATAAAGTAACTTGTACAGTAACTTAGTTACTTTTAAAATCAAGTAATCCATTAAGTAACTAAGTTACTTTTTAAAGGAGTAATCAGTAATCAGTGACTATACCATCACTGTTTACAGACCACCACACTCATCAGTGTAGATTTATTCCTAAACTCTGACGCTACTTTAACAGCACAGGAGCAAGGTGTAAAATTAGAGTTGTGATGGGTGTAGGATAGCAACACAGTATCCCACATGATGTTGCCCACAGGACACTGTCCACAGTCCAGCAATGACACTGAGGTGTTCAAAAATACCCCACTAGCTGTCAATGGCTACCCTTTATACATCTACAGTATATGAGGTAAAAGTCATGTTTTAGACCCTTGTACCCTGTAAACCCATATGTTGTTTGAACTCAAATGATTTAAGTCTGTTTTATATAAAATTGGATATTTCTAAACATTACTCAACTAAATACTGAACTACTCAAACTGAGATCTTTGAGTTGAACCACCTTATAATAACTGAGTTTAGTTTGTTTTGCCATTAACAGCTTCTTTTCCATTGGCTTCTGTCACAATCTATTTGCATACTGGGTGTGTCCAACAGTTTCTGACTTACACTCACCATCAGTGTGTAGTGATTCCCCCTGAGCTACCTTACAAATAAATCAACTTCCCCTTTAGTTGTACACTCTAAAAAACAGAGGTACGGTATGAGTACTTTTTTGTACTCAAAGGTACACTCTTTATAATTGTAGCCTCAAAGGTACAATATTGGTCTTTACAGGGTCAGATTTGTTCCTTCTGAAGTACAATGTAGATTCTAACAGCAATAAGTACAAATTTGTACCATTTAACCAGACAAAAGGTACATTCAGTATTCTGTATCACTGTACTAATAAACAATATATACTTTAATATATATTTTTTTAAAGCCAGACAATTTTGGATCATCAAGTTTTTGACCCATATTCAGTTGATGATAATGTTTTTAATCTTTATAATCTTTACTGGCACAAAAACCATGGGTACAAAAAAGGACTTTCACTGAAAGGTACTTTTTTGTACCTCAATATAAGGTACAGCCCCAGCGACAAGCTTTGTACTCTTTTAAGTACAAATCTGTACTTATTTTTCTTAGTGTGTGATAACTTGATGTTTTAATTTATGTTAACTCAAGTTTTCATTCCCTTTTACTTAAAAAATTTAGTTAACCGACTGCCTTAAAAAAGTTAAATTAACTTAACGTATCCGGTCTTACAGTATACAAAAATAAAAAAGTTAAATCAACTTCCTTTTTAGTTGTAATAACTTGATGTTCTAAGTTATGCTAACTTAAGTTTTTATTACCCATTACTTTTTTAAGGCAACCGGTTTCCTCACATTTTTAAAGTAAATTCAACTTATCTGAACTGTGTAGAAGATGGGATGACTAAAGATTGGATTAAAGACTCCACACTCTATTGTCCAAAAGACCAATTTTGCCCCAAATCGAGCTGATTGTCCTGTAGAGTTGGCCAGGCATCAGGAACAATTCGAGAGAACAGGACTGATTCAGGGAAGCTGAAGCGCTGCATCTGCTGCATGTAAAACATTTCGCCGTTTCCCTGACAGGCAGATCCATCTTCATTACAGCAGATAACGGTGGAGGAATCCGTGGCCCTCGCTCAGGAAGGGCCTGTCCCACAGATGGAGTCAGCTGATTGGTTCAGGCTCACACTGAGCTCCTGATTTGACGGATCTGACATCCGGCCACTCGGCCACTGGGGGAAATTGATGGAGAGCGAGCAAATAAGAGTAATGAATTACGGAGGCTGTGAGTATTTATTGTGGATTTGTCATGCTTTGTCTTAATGTCTGAAAGCACTGTGGTTGGAACGTGTCGAAGAAGGTTGATGAAGCACCTCTAGAAACAAAAATCACTCTGGCCTTTTCTGGGCCAAAAGCCACATAGCAAGTCTTAATTGCTCCTTCCAGCTCAATTTTGAATCTTAAATCTCGATTCTGAGTCAAATGCTTGGCTAATATTCAGGCCAAGTGGTGCATTTGCTAATTCTCTGGTTGTGGAGTGTAATATAGGAACTGGCCTGAGCTGCATGTGTTAACACCCCGTTTGCTGAGTATAATATATGAATCAACCCAATCTGAATGTGCCAAAACCCTGGTTGCCGAGAGTAATATAGGAATCGGACCAAGCCACATGTGCCAACAACCTGCTTGCTGAGTATAATAAAGGAATCAACCCAAGCTGCATGTTCCAAAACCCTGTATTCAGAGTATTATGAAGGAATCGGCCCGAGCCACATGTGCAAACACCCTGGTTGCAGAGTATAATATAAGAATCGGCCCGAGCCGTGTTGTGTCAACATCCTGCTTGCTGAGCATAATATAGGAATCAGTCTAATCTGCATGTGCTAAAACCCCAGTTGCAGAGTATAATATAAGAATCGGCCCGAGACACATGTGGCAAAATCCTGGTTGCTGAGTATAAAAAAAGGAACTGGCTCAACTGCATGTGCCAACACCATGGTTGCAGAGTATAATATAGGAATCGGCCCAAGCCGAATATGCCAACACCTCGGTTGCCAAGTATAATATGGGAACCAGCATGAGCCACAAGGATCAACACCTTGGTTGCAGAGTATAATATAGGAAACAGTCCAATCTGCATGTGCTAAAACCCCAGTTGCAGAGTATAATACAGGAATCGGTCCGAGTCGAATGTGCCAACACCCCTGTTGCCATGTATAATATGGGAATCGGCATGAGCCACAAGGATCAACACCTTGGTTGCAGAGTATAATATAGGAATCATTTTGGCCACATGTGTCAACAGTCTGGTTGCAGAGTATAATATAGGGATCGGCCTGAGCTGCATGTGCCAAAACCCCAGTTGCAAAGTATAATACAGAAATCGGCCTGAGCCCGGGCCTGCAAAATCCTGGTTGCTGAGTATAAAAAAGGAACTGGCCCGACTGCACGTGCCAACACCATGGTTGCAGAGTATAATATAGGAATCGGCCCAAGCCAAATGTTCCAACACCCCGGTGGCTGAGTATAATAAAGGAATCAGCCTGAGCTACAAGGATCAACACCATGGTTGCAGAGTATAATAAAGGAATCGGCCTGAGCCGCATGTGGCAAAATCCTGGTTGCCAAGTATAAAAAAGGAACTGGCCTGAGCTGCATATGCCAACACCCCAGTTGCCGAGTATGGTATGCGAATTGGCTAGCGCACTAGTTAATTGACTTTTGCGCCGCTAGATTTAGGGGCATGTCAGTGTGTCTTTGGTATTGTGAGGGAGCAAAAAACACACCTTGTGCAGCTTCAAAGGTGCAAAAGGTATATACTAATTCTCTTAATTAATCATGGGTGTGGTTAATTTAGGGTGTAACGTAAAATAAACCAATCAGTGTGCCAGTAGTCATTCCCTTTAAGACGCACGTGTGTGCTGACTTTTGTGCATTGGAATATTACCAGCAAAGCACTTTGTGCATCTCAGCAGAGGATACTGACTGAGCATTCAAGCTGTGAAGATACACCAGCAGCTCATTTAAAGGAAGAGTAATGTTATTTTATCCTTTATTCTGTTTATTGTTTGTGTAAAAGCTGAGTTTGCAACACTGAATATCAATCAATCAATAAATCAATCCATCAATCAACCTTTATCTTCAGTCGGGAATACATTGAGGGTGACCCTCATTTACAACACCCACTAGCATTTACAGTTTAAAAGGGATTGAAAATAGTTAATAAGAAATTATGGAAATGTGGATTTCATTTTCCAGCAGGACTTGGCACACTACTCACACTGCCAAAAGTACCAATTGGTCTTAATATAATATTCTAATTTTCTGAGACACTGAATTTTGGGTTTTCATTGGCTGTGAGCCATAATCATCAACAATAAAAGAAACAAACGCTTAAAATAGATCACTGTGTGTTTAATACATCTATATAATATATGATTTGTATAGAAGTATAACTAAATAACTGAAATAAAGTAACTTTTCAATGATATTCCATTTTTTTAAAGATGCGCCTGTCCAGGGAATTGTCCAGTGACAAACATCCAGAAACAGTCCTACAGATTAGACATTTGAACATAAAGATAAAAAAAACAAACGTAGGATCAGACTTGGAATGAAATCATACAAAATTACATACAAGACCTTGTGAGGAATCATAAACAACAGTGCGAAAACAGATATTAAAAAATGCGGTGATAGTGACCTCTGGAGGTGGAGAGGAGTGTACCCAGGCCCAAGTGGGACATATCTCTCCATTCATATACAGGTGCTTTTCAAAAATATAAATAATTATCATTGAAAATTACTTTTTGTCAGTAATTCAGTTCAAAATGTGAAACGCATACAGTATATTGTATGGATGTATTAAACACAGAGTGATTTTAAACATTTATTTATTTTATTGTTGATGATTATGAAGCTTACAGCCAATGAAAACCCATAAATCAGTGTCTCAGAAAATCAGAATACTATATAAGACATATTGGTACTTTCGGCAGTGAGGGCAGTGTGCCAAGTCCTGCTGGAAAATGAAATCCGCATCTCCATAAAAGTTGTCAGTAGCAGAGAGAAGCATGAAGTGCTGTAAAATTTTGTGGGAAAACAAAACTGCACTGACTTTAGACTTGATAATAAAACACAGTGGATCAACACCAGCAGATGATCAGCATGTCTCTCCAAACCATCACTGATCATCAGTATGGTTGTAAGTCATAATCATCAACTATAACAGGAATAAACGCTTAAAACAGATCTTTCTGTGTTTAACCCTTAGAACCCTATGGAAGGATTGTACATCCAAAATCTCACCTTGTGTTCTCAGCCTAATTACTCAGGAATCCCTTCACACATAAACATAATCCATATATGATTAGAAAGGGCGGAGCTTACTCTTTCTAAAAATAGTGAACACATCCCAGTGCAGTAAAGCTAAATCTACAAGAAACCCATTGAGAAAAATACCTAAAAAAGTGAAAAATCTCCTTCCCCAACCAATATTATTTACCTTTAAATAAACATATTTATATGATGTTTCAAACCAAATAATATCAGTAAATAAAGACTCAAAAGTGTCCACAGAAAAAGTGTGAAACTGCGTGCTTTACTCAAACTAAAGCTAAGTATGGTGTGCGCACTACTTCATATAGTTTTTATTTTACTTGCACATTTTTAATAAGTAGTTATTTTGCACTAATCATTTGTATTTATTTAGACTAAAAATTAGAATTCTGCTTCCTTTTAAATTTTAAATGATTATATTTTTGAGCAGCTGTATGTCTTCTGGAGTATAAGAGATCAGGGCATGTGTCTGTCTGATATAATTACTGTGTTATAAGACCTGAAAGAGGAACTGAAAACAAAAACGGAGAAAAAACACTAAACCAAAACAGCCTAGAGTTCAAAGTGTTAAAATATTCTTTTTTTTTTTTCAAAACTGGACCTAGCATGAGTCTTCAAATCAGGTGAATAAATCAGGATGTCGGCACTGTATGTTACTTAAGGTTCTGTAAAACATCACTGATCAGAGATTGAAACACAGTAGGGGCATTAAATAAACCAAATGGTATGGCGAGTAATTCATACTATCCCACATTAATGAAGAATGTGTCTTATACTCATCTCATGATAACCCCAGCCATTTTTAGAATATCCTAAAAGTATTTGTAGTTCAAAATTGAGTTTGGCTTTAATAGTTCTTTACAAGCAAAAGAATCCATGATCTGAGTTGGAATATTCGATACTCAATGCGTTTTGCCATGAAAACAGAATGATGTCTGTGAGGGAAGCTCAACAGTCACAAGTAACCAGCAATATGGCAACACTTGCACAGAGCTCCATATAACCTGCAATTCTCCTCCACTAAAAGGCAGGCGGGAGTTTCTAGAAGCTGCACGGGTCTTATAGATGATATCAGAATGTTTTGGTTAATATGAGAAATATGAGGAAATGCAAATGTGATGTTTTAACTGATCCAAACCAACTTCTTGTTGATGTGTCTAAATCAAACCCCCCATCTTCACAGGATGTGTGTATAAAGGGTTTTGTAAAAAATGTATCCAGCAAAGCAGGTTCATTCCAACCCCTACCAGTATCCACTGTAGGGAATCCAAAAGCTTTCTTTTCCTGAACTCCTTTCATTAGCTTTTGAGTTACTTCATTAGAAAAATAACAATATCTTAATGTTAATTTACCCTCGTTCTTTCCTCTTTAATGATGATTCTTCACTCTGGCTCTCCCGTCCACAGCACAGACTCTTCCTTGCTACTCTTACAGCTGGAAAGAAAATGATTCTACTATTTAGTTTTAGTTTTAACCCATTCTTCCATTATCCCGTACTTTTAAGTACTTTTTTTGGCCCGCCACCACCATTTAATGTTTTTTTAGCTAAGTTTTAGCTAAGTTTTTGATTCTTGCATAATGCGCTCTTTGCACAACTACTTCCGCATTCTCATCAGTGCTGCTCCAGCGTTTCCTGTTTGGCTTTTCCAATACACTCGCTATGGCAGTATTTTCAGATGGTGTTTACAAAAGCTTCTAAAAATTAACCTCAACTTTGAGGAGACCAGTAAAGCCTACCACTAGAAAGCTAGAGAAAGGCTTTAAACTATATGCATCTTCATACCTACACACTACCAAGATTTTTTTCTTATATTTTACCTTAGACCACACAGCCCCGCATTAGCTAGTATAGCTAACTAGCTTGCTAGGTGCATTGTTGATAGTTGTTAGTTTCTCCTGTTATCAAATGGAAGTCTAATAAAATGCTAGTAATAATAATAATGCTAACTATAATAATCATTATAAAAATAATTAGACAAATGCTAGCTATAATAATAAAAATGCTGGCTATAATAATGCTAACCATAATAATAATGATAGTAAAAATAATAATCACTATAAAAATAATCATACACATGCTAGCAATAATAATATTAGTAATAATACAAATTCTAGCTATAATAATAATAATAAAAATAATAATAAGAATAGTAAAAATAATAATATCTAGCTATAATAATAATAAAAATGCTAGCTATAATAATAGTAAAAAATAAGAATACAAATGCTAGCTATAATAATAGTAAAAAATAAGAATACAAATGCTAGCTATAATAATAATAATAATAATAATAATAATAATAATAATAATAATAATAATAATAATATCTAGCTATAATAAAAATGCTAGCTGGTGGATCATTCAGGCAAGTACGTTAAGCTGATCTCCTCCCCCAAACACGTGGAACCTGGGTGCTGTAACGTTAATTATTCCATTTAAAAAGCAGTGGCACTGCATGCTTTGCCAGTCATCTCCAAGCTTCTGACGTTTTTGGTTTAACCAGTTAGTCTGGTATTAAATGTTTGCTACAGACCTTTCATACGGCGAAATGGTAAAGTTGTCCCGACTAATGTTCATTAGCCGCTGTTTATTAGATCACTCTGAGCAGGGAAGCTATGAAAGCCTGAAGCTTCCATAAAACTTAGCAGACAGGCGCTATACAGGCGAATGTAAATAATACAACTGGAAACGTCCGAGCTGCATTTTTTGAAAACGGAAATGCATCAGAGCCGTGCAAGGAGCCCATTGTAACTGTTCCGAAGCCGTGTCATCTCTGAGTTGGCATAAAGAAGGTAAAAGTGGTATATTGCTTTCTGGAATTCGTACTGGGATCATACACTAGACTTCACGGAGCTTCAGGTTAAACCATTTATGTAACATATTTTTCGGACTATAAGGTGAACTTAAAATCCTTCAATTTTCACAAAAATCATCAGAGCTCCTTATAATCCGGTGCTCCTTATGTATGAATTCTACCAGTCAGGTATTAAGGAGCAGTAAAGCCACTCTGCTGAAGTACAGAGTTATACAGGAGTTTTAGTAAAGTTTCTCCAGCAGTATTAGCATTGGCATTACCTGCTAACCACGCTAAGCGCTAGGTCTTTCATTAAACTGAAATTAGTTAATTTACACTAAAGATCTCTTAGAAAATTAGCCTCAGATCCACCTGTTATTAGGATGGCAGGTGCAGAACCTACCCCCTCATTGTCTTGTTGCATGACCCAACTCTGCTTCAGCTTACCTTATATCAGGATGCGAATTATACAATGATAACTGGGGGGGTCAAGTATTTCTTTGAGGTGTAAATGGAAACCAGTACAGGGCAGGCGCTTCACTAAACTGAAGTCTCGCTTCCTTACAGCAAAACTCACAGTTAATTCTGCAAAAACACAAACACAATGTGCAATTTCTATTTGAATGCTCCACCTTAAAAGTGCCAAAAATAGTATCTACAACCTGAAGCCTGTGTGCCATGACAGCAGCATTTAATGGTAAATTAGCAGCATTTAAGGTGGGGTAGCAAATACATACTAACTAAAGTTATTTATGTAAGGAAAATTGTGATTAAAGTGCAAAGCTAAGTGCTACTTACACGTAATGATGTAGCTTAAGCAGCTTGTGCACCTTAACGAAGATCCAATTAAGCCACCTGACAAATTATGACGAAACAGGAGGAATGCTTATTAACATGGAATGGTTTGATCCACTTTAGGGGTGATTGAAAATCGTATTACAATATTCTTACAGGCATAGATACTGCATTGTTTTTGTAGTATTTAACTTTATTATATTTTAAATATATTTCTTATATGTAAGAAATATATTTAAATGTTTTGACCCTCCCAAACTATTCTTTTTACCCCTTTAAGGCGGGTTGAAGTCTTAAATGGGGGGGTCTGACCGCCCCAATACCCCCATAATTCGCACCCTGCCTCACATTCTTTAGATTATAATGTATATAAAGCATTGTTTAGAATAACACACAGAGCAAGAAAATGGGATTCATGGTGATACAGCACCCAGAAACAACACCTAGACAATCAGTTGTTCGATCATAAACTGTCTCTGCTTCCTCATAGTCTTGATATCCTGTAACTGCGATCAGTCCTTCAGATAGAACCTCCATTGGCTGCCGTCTTTGGGAACATTCACTAGTTCAGGTGACTTTTAGTAAGTTGGTCTAGAGTGGCTTATCTTATCTGATAAGCCCAAAAATGTTGGTGTGATGTCGTCCACGTCTTCCGTGATGTTTCTTAACTTCCTCAACTTCAAATTTGAAGTCTCTTCAGGCTGGAGACTCCGGGTGCATTTGGAGACTCTTCCTTTTTCTACCTTCCAGGAGAATGATTTGCATTTACATTTCTCGTATAGTGCTCTTATTAGAGATGAGATTGAGATTCAGTGTTTAGTGATTTTGCGATGATGTATGCGGTAAATCATACATCAATTTGACCCCATTCAATGCCTTTGAAAAAAATGGTTCACTCTAAGAAACAGAGGTACGATAGGTACATTCTTAATAATTGGACCCTCAATGGTACAATACTGGTCTTTACAGGGTCAGATTTGTTCCCTCTGAAGTACAAAGTCATTTCTAACAGCAATAAGTACAGATTTGTACCATTTAACCAGCCAAAGGGTACATTCAGTATTCTGTATCACTGCACTAATAAACAATACATATTTTAATTGCAGATTTTTTTATGTGAAAGCCAGACAAATTTAGATAATCAAGTTCTTGACATATATTTAGTTGATGTGTTAGTTTAGATGATAATGTTTATATTCTTTATATTATTCTTATATGTTTATAATCTTTATAATCTTTACTGGCACAAAAATATGGGTACAAAAATGACTTTTTTGTACCACAAAATATAAGGTACAGCCCCAGCGACAAGCTTTGTACTCTTTTAAGTACAAATCTTTTCTTACTTTTCTTAGTGGGTTGACATTAGTTAGGTGATTCATATTTATCGTCTTCTCTTAATTTGATGAAGACAATAAGTCAAAAATAAAATGTTACAAATATATCAACTTCAATGTCTGTTTTATTAGGCTGTTGTATTGCCGTAAAACGTAAGAAATCTCAATATTTTACACATATTTGTGTGATAATAATGTTGAGTTCACTATGACATTCAGTTTTAGAATCTTTCTCTAAATGTCTCTTCCTGCTGGAAAATGAAATCTGCATCTCCATAAAAGTTGTCAGTAGCAGAGGTTCAGCATGAAGTGCTGTAAGATTTTGTGGGAAAACAAAACTGCACTGACTTTAGACTTGATAATAAAACAGTGGATCAACACCAGCAGATTTTGCAAACTCATCATTGTCTTATTGAATGATCTAATTATCTAATACAATTAATTCAGGCAATGACAAACAATCCAAGGAAATAAATCTATATAATGTATGCAAAGCATTGCTTAGAAAAACACCCAGACAATCAGTCATTCAATCATTAACTTTTTGTGCTTCCTCGTAGTCTAACCGACATCCCGTTGCTGTGATCAGTCCTTTAGATATGTACTCCAGGTGATCTCTATGTTCAGGTGATGTTTAGTAAGGAAATGGCCCAGGATTGCTTAGTCATCTGACAAACTCAAAAATGTTGGTGCAACGTCATGCACGTCTCTCTTGGTGTTTTTTAGCTTCCTCAACTTTAAATTCCAAGGCTCTTCAGGCTGGAGTTTCTGGTTCCATTCGGAGACTCTGTATCTCTACCCTCCAGAAGAATGGCTTGAATTTACATTTCTTATACAGTGCTCTATTAGAGATGAGACTGAGAGGTGTCCAGTGATTTTGCAATGGAAATACAGTATCCATTGTTTAGCTTTAGCTGGGTCTTTAGAGGAATAATGGAGTTTCAGCCCCAGATCTTTTAGACAGATTAGAACGCTATGTTCCCATGGGTGATTGGACAGCATGATTGGACGTTTGGGCACTTTTCCTTGCCTCTGCTTGGTGGACCATCAGCCTCACATTCCAAGGCTTCAACAAGGTACTAATGGGTGTACGCACTCAGCCTTTGACTTGATAATAAAACACAGTGGATCAACACCAGCAGATGATCAGCATGTCTCTCCAAACCATCACTGATCATCAGTAAATTTTACATTTCATTTAAAAAATCAAGGGAGCAGAGTCTGTAGGAAGAGTGGAGAGACACACAGTCCAAACTGCTCGAGGTCTAGTGTGAAGTTTCCACCAATCACTGTGTTTTATTATCAAGTCTAAAGTCAGTGCAGTTTTGTTTTCCCACAAAATCTTACAGCACTTCATGCTTCCCTCTGCTACTGACAACTTTTATGGAGATGCGGATTTCATTTTCCAGCAGGACTTGGCACACTGCTCATACTGACAAAAGCACCAATTGGTCTTAATATTCTAATATAATAATATTCTAATTTTCTCTGAGACACTGATTTTTGGTTTTCATTGGCTGTAAGCCATAATCATCAACAATAAAAGAAATAAACACCTAAAATAGATCACTCTGTGTTTAACACATCTAAATAATATATAAAATTCACATTTTGAACTAAATTATTGAAATAAAGTAACTTTTCAATGGTCCTGATCTCTCGACCCTGCTGATCTTTTGAACCAGTTTAATTTTCTCTAAAGTGTTCAGTGATAAAACATTACTTCAACGTGTTGTCGGTTCAACTTATTAGTTTGGTAAGCTCGTTGACCCTTGACCTACATACACAGATGAATCCTGAGAATTATGAGAAAAGGTTAAAGTAGTAATTACCATACACTACCTGTCACAATTTGATTTATGACCCCTGATTTATGGCTTGATTTATGATCTTTTGATTTATGGTTTACTTTATGGTATGCTGACTGACAAGGCTTGGGACATGTCTGACTGACAGGCTGATATGTTTATTACCCCACCAGAACCCCCCCACCCTTGTCTTCTGCCGCAGACGTCACCTCACACCCACCAGGATGTAACTTGTTTTACGACCTACACAGGCACCCCTAAACAAACACCAGCCATCACTATGTAAATTATCTCACAGTTGTTTGATAAGAGCCCCCATCAGTGTTAATTGTATGCAAAGCAATGCTGTAGCCGTGCTGTCTACTGTGTATCAGATCTTGTGGTTTGGTATGTGAGACTTTAAGTTTTGTTTAATTTGAAGACATTTAAAATATATGTTTTATATCAGGGGTGTCAAACTCATTTTGGCCGAGGGCCACATTGGCATATTGGCTGTCCTCCGAGGGCCAGATGTAACTTATAAATGTAATAAAATGTAACCAAATGTAATATATGTAAATGAATGTAATTACTCCTTAATGTTAAATAACTCTCAATATATTATTTATTCAATCAAATATTACAGTTGCATGGAAAAAATGTTTGCTTGTTGCTCTATTAACATAAATCCTTTTAATTTGTCATGTCATGAAATCCAAAAACTCCATCAATCAAGAACCAAACTATTCAAGTGAATAGAAATGACATGACATCAAGTTATATTAACTTTGAAATTATTAACTGAAATAAGGCTTAATAAATATAAAATCAAATTGTGAGCTGTTAAGAACATAGCATTTCCTCAGATTTAGCAGTTCCTCATACAACCACTAGTGGGAGCTGCAGCAGCAGCACCACAAGTCCGCAGTCTTTACTGAGTCAGAGCTACAGCCCAGCCACGGGCTACAGGGCTCAGCTCAGCCAGTCTGGAGCGTTTTTACAATTTTTAAGTTCTTCTGTGTATGAAATAAAGATTTTTGTAACCGAATAATACAGCTCTCTACAGTTCATCTTTCAGCCCAATCAGCTAACAGCAGCCGTTTAGAGCATGAGTCACTGCTGGGATTACATTATAAACAGGTCAGTTATCGCGCTGCTAACCTCAGGATGTTTATAACTACGGAGTTTAGAACACACCACGGCTGCAAGGTTAGACTGTTGAAGGCTACTGAAGACTATTAAAGGCTATTGGAGGTTATTGAAAGGGTTATTGAGGGCAGAAATTAGTAAAGGCTGGTTAGATAAGTGATTCACGTCCTCGTACTTTGCTGCGGTGAAACTGCGACTAGCGCTGTCTCAGTGATGTTTATTAACGTCATTAAAACAGATTTTGTCAGCTATTGTCTTATAAATATTTACACAGAACTTATATCTCTCCTAAAAAGCGTTTATTTTGGTCAGTAACACTCTTCGTAACACAAAAGGCATACCGGTCTTTCGCCTTGAAGCACAGCCGTCCGTCTGCATCAACTTCTCTTTTTCTGGACATTATGGGATAAACATTTATATGTCTCAATTCCACCCGCGAAGTTACACCTTCCCTCCGGCAGGGTTTCCACATCAATGACTACACTGCCGTGTAGTGGCAGTAAGCCGTAACTTTGCGGGTAATACAATCGACAAGCATTGTGGGAAATGTATTTTTTGGTCAAAGAACGCTTCTGACTTATTTATTATAGACACTAAGATCTTACAAGCTCTCGCGGGCCACATAAAAAGACGTGGCGGGCCACATTTGGCCCGCGGGCCTTGTGTTTGACACATGTGTTTTATATTATGGGTGTCAATTAAATCATTGTAAATGATCGGACTGTTAAATGTTTTTTTAAAGCTATTGTGCGGTCACATTTACCACCCAACCAATCTACGCTGGTCTTTTACTTTTTTGTCTTTTTGAGATGTCTTTAAGGTCTACATTTTAGGCACACATGGTTTAAATGTATGCTAAATGGAAAGTCAGACTTACTTTGATTCTTTTCATTTGAGAGAACACTCATAGGTCTTTAAGGCATACATTTCAGGATCTTATGTTTTAAATGTAGGCTAAATGTATAGCAGTCTTTTACGTTTAGTCTGTTCATTTTGAGATGTCTTTAAGGCATACATTTCAGAACATTGTGTTTTAAATGTAAAGTAAATGTGTGGAATCCTTTTAGTTTTAGTCTGTCCACATTAAGATGTTTTTTTTTTTTTTTAAGGTCTACATTTTCAGCTTGTTATGTTTTAAATGTGGTTGATGTTAAATGTTTGAATTGTTATTTGTGTAAAACAACACACTTTTACCTAAACACATTAAAAAAGTAAGATACATGTTTAATGTAATCTCTTAAGTATAAATTCTAAACCTGTGAATAAAATAATCTAATTTTCAGTTTAACAATTTTAAGAATCTGTATCGACACATAATACAACATCTACTAAACCTATTTAAATGGTAGTTACGTTTCAAAAACTACACCAATCACAGGCTAAATGTTTTAAATATGTTAATAGCGGTAGGAGTGGTCTACGTGGCCTTGTATATAGATGGCTCACAACTCTGTTGGAGATGACCATTCAGACGCTAGCCTGAAAAAACCACGATGGACGCAAGCTTTCTTGGTAAGCATGACTTTTACAACAAAGTTTTACATACATTCTGTTGTTTGTCATTTAAAAGTGTTACAAATGTATTCTTGCTTAACAGTTATTTTCTTGGTCTAGGAACCTGTGAGCTGGAAACAATCCAAGCCGTTCAAAATATTGAAGGTTTATCTCAACTTTGTGAGGGTATGTGTGTATAAATTATATATTTCTTTTTATTCTTTTTGTTTAGATCTAGACATTCACTAGAAACATTTCTTACATTTCCACAGAGTCTGTGAACACATCAGCGCATGTGGACCCTCTTGGTAAGTATTTCTAATTTTCAAATTTTTCTAATTTTCTAATTTGTGTTGTTTGTTGCTTGATAGTTACTTAAATTATTTCTATAGCAGGTCTAAAACGCTTAGTGGATAGTATCACGCCACCCGGATTCGACAATTTGTACAAACAGCCAAAAAATCCTCAACTACAGGATATAACCAACAACAATGGATACAGGAGAGCCTTTAAGCCGAACTTAACGAGCAGTCCGGAGGTGTTGCTTGGTAAACGTTGCAACAGGGGACCCTCTTCAAGCAGAAAACGCATCAGGCTGGAAGACAGCTGTATACTGTTAGATACAGGTACATACATTTCGGCATACTCAATATTTCAATTTGTCTTTTGTCTTTAAGATTAGCGACTCATATGTAATGTGCTCTATTCACAGATTTGAACAACGCTGGACAGTCTACGAATGGAGAAAGGGTGTTGCACAACGATGTCCAGGATGTTTTAAACAAGGACGAATGGTCGGAGGATTTGACGGACATCTGGGATCAGAACAGTTTCAGCGAACCAGTCGAAAAAACTGTTGCTGCCGCACCACCGAATGTTGGAATAAATGCTTCGGACAAACACAGAGACACTGACGCAAATGAGTTACGATCAAACCAAGAGCATGAGCATCAAGATCAGGTAGGACCCGATGGTGATTTAAACAGTATTGGCGAGGTTTTAACTGTTCTAAGACAGCTTTCTGAAGAAAACAGAAAAATATTGCTAGATAACAAAACAATCACAGAATCAAACAGAAAACTAACAGAAGCTTGTATTAAAACTTCCCAAGACAACGAAAGGTTAAATGCAAAGATATCTCAAGAAAATTTGAACAATTTAATTGAGCTACGTAGACAATCTGCCATTAACCGTAGACATGAAAAAGGTATTCAAGAGATACACAAACAACTAAATATATATCTGGATGAATTTAGAAAGTTTGATATGTCTGGTAATGTGTCAAAAGATCAATTCAAATCTTTAATACAAATAATGTTTAAAATGCAAAAGGCGTTAGAGATAAAATTATCGCCATTTCAGCCTATTGCGGGGCCATCCTCTCGTGTTTAGTGTTGCCGATAGTTAGAGGCTAGTGTTTTTCCACATTGTTACAGAAATCATCATTTTCACATATTTTCAAATGTATATTTACATCTAAAACAAGCAATCAGACAAATATGGCATCTAAAAGATTTTGGGGGTCAGACAACAACCCGTGTGTTAGAGATGAATATGATTCATTGAACCAGTTGTCTATTGATGAACAATTGCAGCGTCTAAGCGAAATGTATGAGACGAATGTTAACCCTAATGTTCAGCAAAACATTGACACACAACACTTTGGCAACCATTATGTTTTGTCTAATCATTTAACCATTGACGAACAAATGCGGTATCTAAGTAATACGTACGATACACCTATTAACGGTCCAAGTAATAACCGACAAGTAACATTCACACAGGGTAATGCAGATGTTGACTTGTTTAGAAATCGTACCACACAAGCCCCGCCATCAAAGCGTTGTAGGTTTAGTGATAGTTGGCAGACAGATGTTTTGGAACAGATGTCGCACAGTGAGCAGTTGTCTTTTCTACAGGACAACGTCAACCTTGTTTTAGAATCTGTAGAGAGGGATACACAAAACTGTCTACAAACTATTCATACAGATCAGGCAGGTGGTGGTACACATGAAAATAGACATCCGTCACTCGATCCGACAGCATCCAACTTTGGTTTATCTGACAGCGATATTGCGGGGTTAGTGAGAAATGGTGGTGTTGTGGGTGATTACACTATAGTTCCGAGATCGCGGTTTAATAGTATTGTGTTACACAGGTCGTTGAATTTACGTCATGCGCCATCTACAGACATGGGTTCGTACGCTACTTATGTGCACAATGTGTTATCGCAAATAGTGTCATTCTCCAGAGTGTTGGCTGGTGATGGCGGTGTTATTGACATTACCCTTAGAGGCCATAGTTTAACATCTGATGTGAACGCTGTGTTGTCTTCCAGAGACGGTTATAATGTGAACAGGTTTTTGGATGCTATTGAAAGGGTTGTGCAAAGTAACAATAGTATTAAAACAGACAATAGTTTGGTGTTGACTGTCTCGATAGCCATGGTTAAAAATGGAGGTGCGCGATGTAGGGTGCGTGACCTTGCACACAATCAGGTGATTGACCGGAACAGAATGAACCTTTTTTGTCCAACAAACACCTCAAACAAACTGTGTTTTGCAATCTGTATCGCACATTTTTTAAATCCATCTACGCCACACAATGCATTAGAAACCATAGCAGAACAGATTCAGACAGATGTTGGCTACACGAGTGACCATAAAGTCGGTTTTAATGACATCAGTAGTTTTGAATACAAGTACGGCGTTAAAGTAGTTGTTTTCCACAAAGGCAGATTGTCTACGTAGCTCAATTAAATTGTTCAAATTTTCTTGAGATATCTTTGCATTTAACTGTGACAACCTTTCGTTGTCTTGGGAAGTTTTAATACAAGCTTCTGTTAGTTTTCTGTTTGATTCTGTGATTGTTTTGTTATCTAGCAATATTTTTCTGTTTTCTTCAGAAAGCTGTCTTAGAACAGTTAAAACCTCGCCAATACTGTTTAAATCACCATCGGGTCCTACCTGATCTTGATGCTCATGCTCTTGGTTTGATCGTAACTCATTTGCGTCAGTGTCTCTGTGTTTGTCCGAAGCGTTTATTCCAACATTCGGTGGTGCGGCAGCAACAGTTTTTTCGACTGGTTCGCTGAAACTGTTCTGATCCCAGATGTCCGTCAAATCCTCCGACCATTCGTCCTTGTTTAAAACATCCTGGACATCGTTGTGCAACACCCTTTCTCCATTCGTAGACTGTCCAGCGTTGTTCAAATCTGTGAATAGAGCACATTACATATGAGTCGCTAATCTTAAAGACAAAAGACAAATTGAAATATTGAGTATGCCGAAATGTATGTACCTGTATCTAACAGTATACAGCTGTCTTCCAGCCTGATGCGTTTTCTGCTTGAAGATGGTCCCCTGTTGCAACGTTTACCAAGCAACACCTCCGGACTGCTCGTTAAGTTCGGCTTAAAGGCTCTCCTGTATCCATTGTTGTTGGTTATATCCTGTAGTTGAGGATTTTTTGGCTGTTTGTACAAATTGTCGAATCCGGGTGGCGTGATACTATCCACTAAGCGTTTTAGACCTGCTATAGAAATAATTTAAGTAACTATCAAGCAACAAACAACACAAATTAGAAAATTAGAAAAATTTGAAAATTAGAAATACTTACCAAGAGGGTCCACATGCGCTGATGTGTTCACAGACTCTGTGGAAATGTAAGAAATGTTTCTAGTGAATGTCTAGATCTAAACAAAAAGAATAAAAAGAAATATATAATTTATACACACATACCCTCACAAAGTTGAGATAAACCTTCAATATTTTGAACGGCTTGGATTGTTTCCAGCTCACAGGTTCCTAGACCAAGAAAATAACTGTTAAGCAAGAATACATTTGTAACACTTTTAAATGACAAACAACAGAATGTATGTAAAACTTTGTTGTAAAAGTCATGCTTACCAAGAAAGCTTGCGTCCATCGTGGTTTTTTCAGGCTAGCGTCTGAATGGTCATCTCCAACAGAGTTGTGAGCCATCTATATACAAGGCCACGTAGACCACTCCTACCGCTATTAACATATTTAAAACATTTAGCCTGTGATTGGTGTAGTTTTTGAAACGTAACTACCATGTAAATAGGTTTAGTAGATGTTGTATTATGTGTCGATACAGATTCTTAAAATTGTTAAACTGAAAATTAGATTATTTTATTCACAGGTTTAGAATTTATACTTAAGAGATTACATTAAACATGTATCTTACTTTTTTAATGTGTTTAGGTAAAAGTGTGTTGTTTTACACAAATAACAATCCAAACATTTAACATCAACCACATTTAAAACATAACAAGCTGAAAATGTAGACCTTAAAAAAAAAAAAAAACATCTTAATGTGGACAGACTAAAACTAAAAGGATTCCACACATTTACTTTACATTTAAAACACAATGTTCTGAAATGTATGCCTTAAAGACATCTCAAAATGAACAGACTAAACGTAAAAGACTGCTATACATTTAGCCTACATTTAAAACATAAGATCCTGAAATGTATGCCTTAAAGACCTATGAGTGTTCTCTCAAATGAAAAGAATCAAAGTAAGTCTGACTTTCCATTTAGCATACATTTAAACCATGTGTGCCTAAAATGTAGACCTTAAAGACATCTCAAATTAAAAGACAAAAAAGTAAAAGACCAGCGTAGATTGGTTGGGTGGTAAATGTGACCACACAATAGCTTTAAAAAAACATTTAACAGTCCGATCATTTACAATGATTTAATGGACACCCATAATATAAAACATATATTTTAAATGTCTTCAAATTAAACAAAACTTAAAGTCTCACATACCAAACCACAAGATCTGATACACAGTAGACAGCACGGCTACAGCATTGCTTTGCATACAATTAACACTGATGGGGGCTCTTATCAAACAACTGTGAGATAATTTACATAGTGATGGCTGGTGTTTGTTTAGGGGTGCCTGTGTAGGTCGTAAAACAAGTTACATCCTGGTGGGTGTGAGGTGACGTCTGCGGCAGAAGACAAGGGTGGGGGGGTTCTGGTGGGGTAATAAACATATCAGCCTGTCAGTCAGATATGTCCCAAGCCTTGTCAGTCAGCATACCATAAAGTAAACCATAAATCAAAAGATCATAAATCAAGCCATAAATCAGGGGTCATAAATCAAATTGTGACAGGTAGTGTATGGTAATTACTACTGGTTAAGGAGGTCAAGTTTTTCTCCTCTTTTCTCATCTTCTCTGAAGAGCGGCAACATGGGAGCCTTAAAAACTACAGACTGTTCAACATCATGGTTTTTAGAGGAAGGATCCAAAAAGCTCATAATCTCAGAGATTTCAGCTGCAGTTTCCAATGTGAGGAACAGAGTGAGGAAATGGAAGAACCAAAGGAACAGTTTTAGTTAAGATCTGAAGCGGCAGAACAAGAAAAATCTCAGATAATCAGAGGAGAAGGATGATGAGAACAGTCATAGTCAACCTACAGACCTCCAGACCAGCTCCAAAGACCTACAACATCATCCTGCTGCAGATGGAGTCACTGTGCATCGTTCACTATTCACTATTCAGTGCACTTTACACAAGCAGAGGCTGAATGGGAGAGTAAGGAATGCAGAAGAAGCCTTTTCTGAGCACACGCCACAAACAGAGTCGCTTGAGGTATGCTAAAGCTAAAGTACATTTAGACAAATCAGCTTCATTTTGGAATAAGGCTCTGTGGACTGATGAAACTAAAATTATTAGAGTTATTTGGAGGGCGGTTATATAGCTTTCATATAGTGTAAAACTATAAAACACAAAATTTCAGAAAAAAGGTCATCATACTGAACATAGTAAAACATGGTGGTAGTGTGTGTGTGTGTGTGTGTGTGTGATGGTCTGGAGCTGCTGGATAACTTGTAAGCAGTAATAGATAAAATCAGGAATTCTGCTGTTTTTGTACCAGACAAGCCTAAAGGAGAATATTCAGCCATATGTTCCTTAGTGACCTCAAGCTCAGGTGTACTTGGGTTCTGCAGCAGGACAATGACCCAAAGCACACAATCAAAAAGTCCACCTCTGAATGACTTAAAAAAACTAAACTAAATGAAGGTTTTGAAGGAGTGGTCTAGTCAAAGTCTTGAGATTTAAGAATTAAAACAGTTCTGTAAAGACGAGTGGAACAAAATTCCTCCACAGAGATGTGAATGACTCATTGGCAGCCTGCCAGCTTTGCCACTAACAGAGAGCCCCGCCCCTTTTAGAGGAATCAGATTTCCTCTAAAGCAGCACAGCTTTAATGTATTGGTGTTTAGTCTTATCTACCTACAGTACTGAAAATGATTTGCTGTCTCAGGCTGTACATTATATTTTTGGTCATGATGTTGGGAACCATCATGGTGTGCCTGATGATGCTACAATCCATCCAGCTGGATCCTGTTTCAGAGGATGAGTGTGGCTGTTTGGAGTGTATGCCGAAACGTGAAGAGGATCCTTGGTTTTTACAGCGCTATAAGAGACAGATCCCAGTACTCCTGTCCAGTCAGAACAGCAACCTGAGTAAAAATACCAGTGACTGGTGGCAGGTAAGACTGTGAGAGTTTTAATTTATTTTATTAATGTATGTTTTTAATGTGTGACAGTGTTGCAAGAAGGTATAAGCTTTGATTTAGGAGAAAGAATGTTTTAAATCAGGTCTTAAAAAGTCTATTTTCTGTGTAAATACATGCTCAAAAGTAAAAAAAAAAAAAAGAAAATCTTATACCTTATATACAGCTCTGGAAAAATAAGAGAGCACTTAAAAATGTTGAGTTTCTTTGATTTGACCAAATTGAAAACCTCCGGAATATAATCAAGAGGAAGATGGATGATCACAAACCATCAAACCAAACTGAACTGCTTGAATTTTTGCACCAGGAGTAAAGCAGCATAAAGTTATCCAAAAGCAGTGTGTAAGACTGGTGGAGGAGAACATGATGCCAAGATGCATGAAAACTGTGATTAAAAACAAAAGTTATTCCACCAAATATTGATTTCATGTAAGACTGTCAGCGTTTTAATTTATTTTATTCACCCTCCTGTTACATTCACATTTTACATAACATCTTTTATGTTTGGGGTTTATTTGACCCCAGCAATTTTAAACTACAGAAAATTATAACATAATATTAAGATTTTTTACGCAAGTTTATGTTACATTCTATATGTGTTTTTTGAATACCCATTTTAAAAAAAATTAACTCTACCACCCCACCCACCCCCCCTTATACAACCAGAATACATGTAATGCAACTTTGGAGAAATATTCACATCAACATAAAATCTCATTCATTTCAATAAAATACAAAATTTGAGATCTTATTGGTATTTTATTGTCTTCTTATTATTTGTAAGTAAAGCTTTTTGTAATATTAAACATTTAGAATTAAAAATATTTTAGTAACATATAGTATTTTCGGGGTCAAAATTGATCTAAATTACAGCTATGTTGTGTAAACTATCAATATATTTGTAGGAACAATATATATATATATATATATATATATATATATTTTTTTTTCTCTCTACTGGATGAGAAATAATCAAAGTTTTCATGAGAATTATCCCCCCCTCCAATGAAATATCAGTGTGCACTAATACACTTGCACTAATACAGATATATTCATGTTATTTTAGGGCTCTAAAGTTTTTTAAAGATTATAAAATTCCATGTCAAAATAATCTTCACATCATTCAACACAAATGACACAAATGTGTGTAAAATTCAGATTTCTTAAAAATGTTTTATACAGCTAAAACAGCCTGGGGTCAAATTGGGGTCAAACAACAGCAATGTGTTCAAAATGTGTCTCATTCATTTTATGTTTACGAGGAAAATTCACCAAATATGAGGAAAATAAAATGATATTAACTGATTAAACATGGAATGGGGTCAAATTTACCCCAAATATAACAGTAGGGTTAATGTGTGACATTAATGTTTGACAGTGTTGTAAGAAGCTCTAAGCTATGATTAAGGAAAGAACATTTTAAATCAAGTCTTAAAAATCTATATCCTGTGTAAATACATCTTAAAAGAAAAATATGTAAGGGGCCGCCCGCGCCGTGGTCTTCCCACCACTAGAGGGAGGCCACGCTCTAAGCCAAGTGGTAATCAGCGCGATTAACAACAGCTGGTGTCACTACCTTATAAGGGCTTCCTTCCGGTTCCTCGGCGCAGAGTCTTGAGTATTCCTGTCAGAAAGCAAGACCACGCCGGTTTTCCTAGCGATCTCCTTAGAGTGGCCAAGTGGCTCTCTTTTTCTCTTCACCTCTATGAGAACAGTGTATACTGGGCTCAGTTCACAGAGGTTCTCTTTATTCCTTCTTTTTCTCTTCACCTCTATGGGAACAGTGTATACTGGGCTCAGTTCACAGAGGTTCTCTTTATTTCTTTCGGAGCTACCTGCTTCCCTTTAATCACTCCACCTCGTTGGTCGTGTCACCACGAGGCTGTCTTTCTTCTTTTCTCTCTCTCACTTTCGTCACAAAAAAAAAAAAAAAAAAAAACTTTCTATCGTTTCTAGCGACCAGAGGGGGAAACCTTTTCCCTTCTAACTTCGCTTACCTTTTTATCTAGCCTTTATTGGTTGGTTCTCACAGTTTACAAATCATTAATCCTGCTATAATTATTATTATTATTTTCTTTCACTTCGTTTACTTCAGTCATTTAGTTCTTTCCAGCGCTGACGTCATCGGCTCGTCCCCGGTGGCGCAGTGTGTAGGCCGGGGTCTCTGCGCCTCAGAGCCCATTCTCGCGGGTGTTCAAACCCCGCTCTCTGCGATTTTTATTTTAACTTTTTCAAACCTTATACTGTCGCTTTGTGTCTTCATTTCTTTCATTTCGCCACAGTAAAACAGTTCTTTCTACTCTTACACTTTAGTTTGTTTAATTATTCGGTGTTCTATACCCTGCCCCCAGTGTTAAAGCACCTACAGTCACTAATCACTCATAGCCCTCTATAGTGTTGTGGTCTACTCATTGGCCCTTCACACAAACTGTCTCGGTTCAAACCCAGCTCAATGCAATTCTCCCATATTTGCTTTTGAGTTCATCCTGGTGCTATATTTCACCAGGTTAAATACAATCTGAGACAGCTATCTGGATCTTACCTTTAGGGTAGCTGTCTCATTACAAAATAGATAATTACCCATATGAAGATCCTGTATAAATTTAATTCATGTCTTACATACAGCTCTGGAAAAAAAATACCACTTAAAATGATGAGTTTCTTTGATTTTACCAAATTGAAAAACTCTGGAATATAATCAAGAGGAAGATGGATGATCACAAACCATCAAACCACCAAACTGAACTGCTTGAATTTTTGCACCAGGAGTAAAGCAGCATAAAGTTATCCAAAAGCAGTGTGTAAGACTGGTGGAGGAGAACATGATGCCAAGATGCATGAAGAAAACTTATTAAAAAACAGGGATATTCCACCAAATATTAATTTCTGAACTCTTAAAACTTTATGAATATGAACTTGTTTTGGCATTATTTGAGGCCTGAAAGCTCTGCATCTTTTTTTGTTATTTCAGCCAATATTTTGGTCTCTTATTTTTTTTTTTTATGCTGAACAGTGATGTTTTCCTGTTTCAAAAAAGCAGCCCATAAGGAAATGTAATATATGCCTCTATATCAATAAAGGTGTTTCAATATACAGTTGCAAGAAAAAGTCTGTGAATCCTTCCTTTGGGATTATACTTGGATTTCTGCATAAATTGGTCATTAAATGTGTTCTGATCTTCTTATCTACGTCACAACAATAGACAAACACAGTCTGCTTAAACTAAAACCACACAAAACAATTATATATGTTTGTATGGTTTTTAATTCAACTATCAGCTGCTTTTTTTTTGTTCCCCAAAGAAATAAATAAAAAAAATTGCACTCGACCCAAGGAATTGTGTATTATGGTTATTATGGGTTTTTAAGGTTTTATCATTGCAGGCCATTTTGAAATAAGGATTTTAACAGATTTTGAATGCCACTCACAAATTTAGTGATTTGCCACAAGCAAAGCTAATCCCATCTAAAACCAAAAGAAGAAAAGAATTAGAAACAGAAATCTCAGTCGATTTTGTCAGCCCAGAAATCTGAGGTACTGTAATCAGGGTCAATCTTTACTGCAAAATAAATTCTTATAAAGTTAGGAAGAAAGGAATATCCCAGGAGCCGGTCACTATAATATCCAACCAGTGAAAGGGAGCAGCTTTAACCTCGTAACATGCCGGCGGGCCAGAAATATTTGATATTTAATATCTGGCTGTGTTTATGAATACTTATAGGTTCAATATATATATATATATATATGTTTATATATAGACACCCAATATGCCATTTTAAAGCTTAGCATCTCTGCTTTTCAATTATCTAGCCTATTTTGCAGTATCTCCTTTCATAAAATAAACATTTAGGGTGAAATATGCCTTGCTTCTGAAAGTTATGATTCATAATTTTCATATTTGCGTTTATCGTACGTCCATAGTTAATCGCATGCAGACATGTTATACACGAACGTTTACTGTAGGATGTACGGTTCCTGAATTAGAGCTGAAAGAGCACATTACAGTGTGTGTTCAGAGTCATAATATGCTCAGGTTTTGTCCTGGGGTTACCTCAGGTCACTCCCCCCACCCTCCCAACACTCAACAGCGCTTCCCCCACTCTCTTACCTTCAAAACGCCTCCAAACTTAAGAGAATCCATCAATCCAGTCTCCTATAATCCCCATTTATATCCAACCTCCAACCGTGCTTGAAATAATGTTATGTTATAATTTTACATGGTGAATATAAACACCTAATAGCAACAAAAAGAACTGCAAAAACACTTTGTTCATATAAATATTTCATTTTATGGGGCTAAAGAAAATAGAATTAGAAAATCATATTTCGACCCTTAAATGTTCAATTGAATAATTTATTTATTTATTTATTTATTTTTTTAAAGCTCCTAATAATTCATAATAATAATTTATAAATAATGAATTATTTATTATAAGAGTGAAAAGCCTTACAATTTGGCTATGTAATTTCAGGTGAAGATTAACTCCAGCTTTAACATCCAGATTTTGTAGGTATTTTAATGAAGAAAACAAACACTACTGAAGATTAAGGCTCAAATACTTAAAAAAAAAGTTAGTGAGATTAGTGAAAGTATTAAATGAGAAAAGAAAGTGTGTTTGTTTCTGCCTCTGATCCTCACAATAAGGTTGTGAGGACATTCCTCTCTCTGTGAATAGGGGTGTGATGATAAAATCTCCTGCCACTAAACAGTGCAAGATAAATCCGTGTTTATCGTCAGATGTTAAGTGTGTCTTGTGCGACTTAGACACTTATCTAAAACCGAAGTTAGATTACGGCATCAAACAGCAGCATCGTGTTCACGTTCTCGTCACGGCTTAAAGCATGTGTGATGTGCGCAGGCTAGTGGGCGTAGACTACGCTGCATGTTTGCTGCAGCAGCTTTTAACTGTACGTTCACACCGAACACGATAAAATCGCTCTGTGTCGCCTGTCCAACAGGCGATGAGTCGCTTGGGGGCGTGTCTCACTCAGAAGAAGCTGTCGCTGGTGGGCGTTTCCCAAATACAGCACTTACAGAAACAAGGGTTCAGCCTCTCTATTCCTAAACATTAAACAGTCGTACAGACGTTTCGCAAACAATAAATCTCTTTTATAACTACTATTAAGTACAATTATTTAACAGAATTATTTTATATTACAATAAATGGGTTTACTTATATATATATACACTACCGTTCAAAAGTTTGGGGTCACTCAAACAATTTTGTGTTTTCCATGAAAAGTCACACTTATTCACCACCATACGTTGTGAAATGAATAGAAAATAGAGTCAAGACATTGACAAGGTTAGAAATAATGATTTGTATTTGAAATAACATTGTTTTTACATCAAACTTTGCTTTCATCAAAGAATCCTCCATTTGCAGCAATTACAGCATTGCACACCTTTGGCATTCTAGCTGTTAATTTGTTGAGGTAAGCTGGAGAAATTGCACCCCACGCTTCTAGAAGCAGCTCCCACAAGTTGGATTGGTTGGATGGGCACTTCTGGCGTACCATACGGTCAAGCTGCTCCCACAACAGCTCAATGGGGTTCAGATCTGGTGACTGCGCTGGCCACTCCATTACCAATAGAATACCAGCTGCCTGCTTCTGCTGTAAATAGTTCTTGCACAATTTGGAGGTGTGTTTAGGGTCATTGTCCTGTTGTAGGACGAAATTGGCTCAGATCAGGCGCTGTCCACTGGGTATGGCATGGCGTTGCAAAATGGGGTGATAGCCTTCCTTATTCAGAATCCCTTTTACCCTGTACAAATCTCCCACCTTACCAGCACCAAAGCAACCCCAGACCATCACATTACCTCCACCATGCTTAACAGATGGCGTCAGGCATTCTTCCAGCATCTTTTCATTTGTTCTGCGTCTCACAAACGTTCTTCTTTGTGATCCAAACACCTCATACTTGGATTCATCTGTCCACAACACTTTTTTCCAGTCTTCCTCTGTCCAATGTCTGTGTTCTTTTGCCCATCTTAATCTTTTTCTTTTATTAGCCAGTCTCAGATATGGCTTTTTCTTTGCCACTCTGCCCTGAAGCCCAAAATCCCGCAGCCGCCTCTTCACTGTAGATGTTGACACTGGTGTTTTGCGGGTACTATTTAATGAAGATGCCAGTTGGGGACCTGTGAGGCGTCTGTTTCTCAAACTAGAGACTCTAATGTACTTAGTGCTTAGTTGTGCAACGCGGCCTCCCACTTCTTTTTCTACTCTGGTTAGAGCCTGTTTGTGCTGTCCACTGAAGGGAGTAGTACACACCGTTGTAGGAAATCTTCAATTTCTTAGCAATTTCTCGCATGGAATAGCCTTCATTTCTAAGAACAAGAATAGACTGTCGAGTTTCAGATGAAAGTTCTCTTTTTCTGGCCATTTTGAGCGTTTAATTGACCCCACAAATGTGATGCTCCAGAAACTCAATCTGCTCAAAGGAAGGTCAGTTTTGTAGCTTCTGTAATGAGCTAGACTGTTTTCAGGTGTGTGAACATGATTGCACAAGGGTTTTCTAATCATCAATTAGCCTTCTGAGCCAATGAGTAAACACATTGTACCATTAGAACACTGGAGTGATAGTTGCTGGAAATGGGCCTCTATACACCTATGTAGATATTGCACCAAAACCAGACATTTGCAGCTAGAATAGTCATTTACCACATTAGCAATGTACAGAGTGTATTTGTTTAAAGTTAGGACTAGTTTAAAGTTATCTTCATTGAAAAGTACAGTGCTTTTCCTTCAAAAATAAGGACGTTTCAATGTGACCCCAAACTTTTGAACGGTAGTGTATATGTATATATATATATATATATATATATATATATATATATATATATATATATATATATATATATATATATATATATATATATATATATATATTCCTTAATGTAGTACATCATTACCTTAATTTATATATATATATATATTATATATGTTTATTATATATTTAAATAATTTAAAATATTGCTAACTTAATGCAATAAATAATCCCTTGGATGTAATTGATATGTTTACTTAAATATAGCAAATCGTCTTTCTCTTAATTTAACAAATAATTCTCTCTGTTTTAATAAATCATTCTGTTAATTAAATAAAACATTACCTCAGTTTTAATTAAATTGTTCCAAATTTCATCAATATTTCCCTCAGTTTTAATAAATCTTTCTGTTAAATGAAATATATAATTCTCTCTGTTTTAATAAATCGTTCTGTTAATTTAATGAATAATTCCCTCAGTTTTAATTAAATCGTTCCAAATTTCATAAATAATTCCCTTAGTTTTAATAAATCGTTACGTTAAATTTAATATATAATTTATTTATTTTTTTCAATAAAAGGTTCTGTCAATTCAATAAATAATTCCCTTAGTTGTCATAAACTGTTCTGTTGATTTAATAAATAATTCTCTCAGTTTTAATTAAGTTGTTCCAAATGTCATGAATAATTCCCTCAGTTTTAATAAATCGTTACATTAAGTTTAATAAATACTTTCTTCAGTTGTAATAAATCATTACGTTAACTTTAATAAATAATTTTCTTATTTTCAATAAAAGGTTCTGTTAATTTAATAAATAATTTCCTCAGTTTTAATATATAGTTTTCTATTAAATAAGGTAATTCTGTAAGGATTTACTTCTGGTTAGTATGGAGGGTTATTTGTGACAATATTATATAAATAAATGAACAGACAAATAATTGATTAAAACGTTAAATAAATATTTTAAATGCAATTTAATTTATTAAATTGTTAATTTATTTATTAAAATATGAAAACGAAGCATAAATCATTTAATGTAATTAATTTTTCGTTAGTTGATTGTGATATTTATATTTCATTAAATGTTTAAATTAAATAATTTAATTATTTATTTATGTATTTATTTAATTATTTCATGCAGGCGCCGGTGCACAATGAAATAATTAAATCTGTCAACATTAGCCATCAAACTCAGTGGGCGGGCCTAACTCCGATCGATGCAGACCGATTGGTTAGATTGCACAGTAAGTCATGATGGAGCGATAGCAGATGCTGGCGAACCGCTCTAACTCGGCTTCAACCTTTTCTGATTCCGGAGTTTGTGATGTGTTCGCTGATTCAGAGATAAAAATGGCAAAAAGCTGCCCAGAGCGGTTAAGAGAAGCTGCAGGTTTAATTGAAGAAGCGTTAAGAAACACTCCTGAAGCTCTTAACACCCAGGAGCAGCCTTCAACCTCCACTTCCACCTCATCACACAGACAACCTGTTTCAGGTCTGTAGCTGGGTAGGACAGACAAACATGTCGCTATAGTTATTAGTATACCAGTTACTATACTGGTTAGAGCTATTTTAGATACTGGACCTGTGTGTCTTGTAATGGGATGTTAAGGTGAACACTTTTTTTTAACACCTTATTTTCTGATAATTTTCAGAAGCAGTAGCATGAAAATAAGGAACTGCGGCTTTGTTGCCTTGCTACAAGACAACATTTTCAGTTTTTTTCTTTGTGTTCAGACATTTTTGTTTCTCTCTATTACAGCCGAGGTGGCGAGGCTCTTTGCTCCATACAGCAATAACACTACACCTAGAAGATATGTTAGACGTCAATTGCAGAGCGCTGCAATTCGATGCAGTTACTACACGCACACCTTCTGTTGCTTAGATGGTTACAAGGCTGATACAGTTCCAAGTGTACAGGAGAAAGCAAATCTTGCAGCCTCAGGACTTGGAGAGAAAAAAATATCATTCTCAGGTTAGTTTAATCACATCAGTTGTAATTTGCTTTTGTTCACTTGTGTTTCAGCAACTGTTCTCGAAATAACTTGCCAACCTATAAATTTATCAACGTTTCTGTGCCAGTCATAATGCAGTTTGTCTCTCAATATTAATGTATTTGCATAACCCAACTCTCAAATGAATGTGTGTGTGTATATATATATATATATATATATATATATATATATATATATATATATATATATATATATATATATATATATATATATATATATATTGTAGATTCTAAATGAAGGCATCAAAACTATGAATGAACACGTGGAGTTTTGTGCTTAACAAAAAAAGGTGAAATAACTGAAAATAGTTTCTTCAAAATAGCCACCCTTTGCTCTGATTACTGCTTTGCACACTCTTGGCATTCTCTCAATGAGCTTCAAGAGGTAGTCACCTGAAATTGTTTTCAGGTGTGCCTTATCTGGGTTAATTAGTGGAATTTCTTGCTTTATCAATGGGGTTGGGACCATCAGTTGTGTTGTGCAGAAGTCAGGTTACTACACAGCTGACAGTCCTATTGGACAACTGTTAAAATTCACATTATGGCAAGAACCAAACAGCTAACTAAAGAAAAACAAGTGGCCATCATTACTTTAAGAAATGAAGGTCAGTCAGACCAGAAAATTGCAAAAACTTTAAAAGTGTCCCCAAGTGGAGTCACAAAAACCATCAAGTACTAAATCAAAACTGGCACACATGAGAATCGACCCAGGAAAGGAAGCCCAAGAGTCACCTCTGCTTCTCAGGACAAGTTAATCTGAGCAGCTTAGATCAAAATTGAAGGTACACTGAACCAGCTGTGTAAGGGCTATTTGACCAAGAAGGAGAGTGATGGAGTGCTTCGGCAGATTACCTGACCTCCACAGTCACTGGACCTGAACCCAATTGAGATGGTTTGGGGTGAGCTGGAGCACAGAGTGAAGGCAAAGGAGCAACAAGTGCTAAACACTTCTGGGAACTCCTTCAAGACTGTTGGAAAACCATTTCAGGTGAGCACCTCTTGAAGCTCATTGAGAGAATGATGCCAAGAGTGTGCAAAGCAGTAATCAGAGCAAAGGGTGGCTATTTTGAAAAAACTAGAATATATATATATATATATAATATATATATATATATATATATATATATATATATATATATATATATATATATATATATATATATATATATATATATATAATTTTTTTTTTTTAGTTATTTCACCTTTTTTGTTAAGTACAAAACTCCACATGTGTTCATTCATAGTTTTGATGCTTCAGTAAGAATCTGACAGTCTTACTGACAATGAAGTCTGACATTGCTCCCGTGTCCCAACCCTGGATACACACTTGCCAATCTGAAAGATCCAGCTACAATGATTGGACAGGCTACAATCTACATACGCCCACTTCAACAAGACCTGCCTTTGGACTCTGTATGCTATAATTTTACACATATGTAAAAATAATGTTTATACTTCTTACACATGAATGCTGTTCTTTATTGTTATATTCTATGAATAGTAATAAATTATGCTAAATAAATAATGCTATTTTATTTATCTTCCCACTGCATTATTAGGAAGGTGCTCATCATGCCTCTGGTCCAGTCATCTCCTGCCTCACTTGTCAGAGGGGAGTTCTTTTCTCAGAAATGAAAGTGCACAGGGACATCTGTATAGGGTATGTAGCTACACAACCAATTTCTGTGCTTGGATTTGTGTTTTGGCTTGTTCTACCTTCTAGTATGATAAGTAAATCTTGTTTTGCTACTTTAAGGACATCCGTTCAGGAATCAGATAGGGATGGAGAAGAAAGTCATGGGGAGGCTTATGTTAGGGAACCGGATGTGGTCAGTGAGAGTTTCCCAGTAAGGCCGGAGTCAGCAGGGACATCTGTTGCAAGTGCAGTAGTTGTGACTGACAGTGAAGAGTTTGAGCACAGAGCATCAGACTGTGGTTTGTATTGATACAGTAGCCATAAAGCTGTAACAAACTAGTTTTGATTTTGTTTATGATTTTCAACATGGTATAATGTTTATGGATATTATAGTATGTCTTGTGTTGTGCACATGTTTTTTGTGTGTCTAGAATGGGGGCTGATTGAAAATCCAGCTCAAGCTTCCAAAGTTTTCAAGGAGAGCTTACTTATGGAACATGCATCTGGAAAGCCACTTAAACTAAAGATGGATATGAGGGACACTGAGGAAGACCGAGAGCGTGCACTTCTGTCATTCTATAAACAGCAACGTGAATGGGCATGTCCTCTTCAATGTGCCCTTGATGGTTAGTAATATAGTGAGTTAAAATTAAATGACAGCTACAGACAAAAATCTGTTAGGCACAAGTTTTATTTCTATTCCTTAATGAATATTTTGTTTTATGGCAGGGGATGCTGCTGTTGGACAGGGAGTGGTGCGATATTTTCTGACAACAATAATATCCAAACTTCAGTTTGGATTCAGTCTAAATCTCGGTTTGTACATTAACCACATGTTAAATAGCATAACGTGTATATAAATGTCAGTGAGTTAATCATACCACTGTAATGCCTGTTTTGTATTACTAACAGGTGGCACAGGTCGAACGCTGTTATTTGAGGGTCAGCCTGACCACCTCGTTCCAGCCACATCAGAGGCCCTTATTGAAAGCAATCTCTTCCAGGTTGCTGGAAGGATGTTGGCTCATTCCTTCTTGCATGATGGCCCATGTGTGACAGGATTAAGTCCGGCTATAATCCATGTGTTGTTCAATGGGGACCCAGAAATTGCAACAATTGTCACAGAAGACTGTCCCGATCTACACATCAGGAGCATAATAGAAATGGTACATGAAATTGCATATTTTAACCCTTGTGTGGTGTTGATATTTTTATTACTACGTTAGTGTTTGTGGGTTTGTTGGATCCACTGAATTTTGTTAATTGAAAATGTGTTCTGATATGTATATGTTCTTCATAGAAAATTAGCCAAGGCCAATGAATTTGAGATTTTAAAAATAATTAAATGTATATATTTTTTCATTTGATACAAAATGAACACCATACAAGGGTTAAGTATAAAGGTTTTTGGTTTTGGTTTCTGTACTTGGTTATGGCTGGTACATGATGCAAGTTTATGTAGTTAAAATATGACCTGCAAATTGGGTTCTATTTACACTTAATCAGTCAGTATTTTCTTGGGTCAGTGGTATGCCTATGGTGCACAACTTCAGAATGAAGAAGGGTTCATGAAAGAGCTTTCTGCTTATTAGTAATCATTTTGTTTTACTTTATTAATATCCTTAGTAATCATTGATGCAGTTATTTTGTTTTTAACAAGGGTAATAGGGTAGCTTGCTGGGCTTGTTTACAAGACAGATGTGAAAACATATGCCTAAATGTAATGTTATTTAAAACCTGTGTTCAAAGAGTGTGTGTGATGTTATATGAATACAGTACTCTTGGACAGTCCTTGGAAATACACAATGTGTGGTTTGGTTGAATCCGGCCCACAGCACTTAAGCATATCATATATTTCTCAAAATGAATGTACTTTTTATTGTGTCTATAGTGTAATAACTTTTATATAATAATCTCTTTAGCTTGAAACTGAAGAACTTACTCAGGAGCAGGAGGACACTGTCTCAAATCTATCCATGTCGTGGGATCTTCCAGCAGTCACAAAAACTAATAGGAGATGGCTACAGAACAAACTGTTGGTCCATGCTGTAAGTTCATGCTACTAGACACATTTTTTCTTCAGTTAAATGAGTTTTTACTTGCAGTGTTGAGGGGTGGAATTTGGCAAGCTATTACATATGAACACCAAATTGTTACCACATCATTTGTAAGGCCTTTAAATAAGTGAGCAATTAAAAAATGACTTTGTGCAGTTAAATGTGACCATTTCTATCCATGCCTCTCCTGATGAAAAGTTCTATTTTGTGTTGGCTATGTCATATAGGTCATTGGAAGGGCCAAGCGTCAAATAAAGCAGCTAAGAAAGGGTCTGAAAGACGTGATGGTATGGCCCTTCCTGATATCTAGACCTGACGTTGTTCCACTGCTTTTCCCCAGAACAGGTGAAATGCTCTACACTCCCCAGGTGATTTCTTTTTCCTCAGTTTTGTATTATGATTATCATGAGTATTTTTCGTCATTTGTAAAACTTTTGTAATGTTTTGTTTTGTAACCAACTGGGAGAATTTCCTGTGTAAAATTATGCAAATCTATATATGTCCTGTCATCTGCATTTATGCAACCAATTAACTTTGTTGAATGTTTTCCTCCTCAGCTGCTCCTTGAGAAAATAATTTGGCCTGTTGGGGACAGTGATGATGATGATGATGATGATGAATTTGATGTTGAGACCACATGTCGCATTACTGGTTTTCTGCGCCTGTTCATCGAAACAGGTATGGTTGTGTTAATCCTTAACTAGTCTGTTGTGCTTATCACAGGTGCATTATGCAGTTTTATAGAAAATGCATGCATATGTAGAGCAAATGGAATGTTTGGACTACAGTTGTTTCTGATGAATCTGTGAATTTTGTTTGTTGACTTTTAGCTTCACCAAGGAAACTGGCTGAGCTGCTAAAGTTCTGGGTGGGGTGGGAGTTGCTGCCATGCGAACTCAAAGTGGAGCTGTCCAGAGGATCCTTTCCTACATCCACCACATGCTTTGAAACTTTGAAGCTGCCAGTTCATTTTAAGACCTACACAGATTTTGAGGCTGCTATTGTGGCTTCCATAAATAGCACAAACACTGGATTTGGACTAGTTTAACACAACTTCCCCTTAGAATCATGACTGCAAAGCACCAATGTGACTGCAGATTTTCATTCCAACCAATCCCAAGCTCAGGTGATCAGTTGTTTGAAGTGTGACTTATTGATTATTAATAAAACCCAGTCTGCTGCTGGCTGTTTAAAATAAAAGCCTGAAGCCACACCAGTCTTTTCAAATAAGATTGGACACACCGGCATTTTTTTATATACCCGTACGTCTGAAGTTCAAACCGCAGTTATTTGTTTGTGTACTGTATTTAGTCCGGTTACTTTTTGTTTCACACTGCAGTTAGTGACTGAGCGCACTAAACAACTTTACTGCACACTATCATCATCACCAAGGTGAACAGAGTCCTCCTATACCCTATACTCAACACTGATTGATGTGTAGAATGTTATCAGTTAAGCAGTGTTACCGTTCCAGGTGTTGTACTAAATCCAACTGCAGGCCCATCCTGCAGCAGAATGAGGGTAGCAGAATCCCCTCTAATTACTTTTATTTCTGTTCCTAAAAAGGGAGGGGTGATTACAGAACAGCAGTTCTTTTTCTACTGCTGTTATTGAATGCATTATATCATGTCTCAACTTCTTCTTATTAGTCCAAAAGCACAAAACATCTGTTTTTTTCACACTGCAGATGGATTCAACCATGGTCCAGTTGTTCTGGCCCTAGACCACCTCTTTAGGTTGGACCAAACTTTGGTCATTTGGGCCAGACCTTGGTTAATGGCACCCTTTGAGCACCTAGTAATTTGGCTCGGATCAAATTGATAAGTCCTTAGTCTGGACCAACAAGATTAGGCTTGCAAAAGGAAGATATTAACCCATGTTTAGAATCAATCAGGCTGTTTAACAAAGTAGTTTATTTTAGTTCCAGAAAACAAAGAATTATGTCAAAGTTCATGCTGTTAAAACACAATGTTTATCGTTTTGCTTTTTATTAACTGTTGTTGAAAATGCAATGCATGTTGTTCTAGAGGTGCTACAAGAATAAATTATAGCAAATTATTTCAGTCTCCTATGATTCTTGACAAAATCTGAACAGTCTCTAAGTACATGCCAATTGTGCAAGCCAAAGGCCCCCCTGGAACTGGCAAAGAAGCAAGTTCATCGTCAGTGAGCTCACGGAGCAGCTGGATCTCTGGAACAGATACAGTGTTGTCAAGAAGGGTGTGAGGCCCATTCCAGTCAATCCCATAGTCTTCATTAACCTGTGAAATACATTAGACTAATGAACTAGTAATTTTCCAGCAACAAATATAAGCAAATGTTTGACATGCACACACAATGTTTCATTACATTAAAATATTGGCTTTTCCATTAATAGATACCTCGGTTGAGTCTTCTGTGGGGATTTGCTCTCTGTATCTTCTCCAGATTTGTTGTGGTGACTGACCCCTTTCAGTTCTAAGGCCATGGAAGTTCCAAGCATCTCTGAAAGACTTGAGATGCCTCTGTATTTGTGGTAGGAAGATCCAATGCAAGGCAAATAGATGGAGTTCATTGTCAGGGTGAAGTGCTGAATGGTCTTCCAGAGAGACAAAGATCTGGTAGAAGAGGTCTAGAGCATGCTCATAAACATCCCTCCACAACCTCTCAATTCTGTATGAAAGACATAACATAGATTATATATCTTCTCTTGTACAATCAATTAACACTGACATAAGACAAGTGAAATTAATATTTACCGTTGATTATGAACACTTCTGCCGGTGATGTGGGAGTTTCTGTTGGTACCTCTACTCCTGATCATAAATTCTGCAACGTCTACATTCTCCCCACCTTTATCCGATCGTACCCTTGATGGCAATCCATACTCATCCACAGCTGTGAGAAAGCTCTGCAGGACTGTGCTTGCTCTGTTATTGCCAGCCACAGTAAGGTAAACCACCAAGCGACTGAATCCATCCACCCCTCCATGAACCACAAACCTCCATCTGTATGAAAGAGACAATTTTGAACAGGCCATTTAACTCACAAATTTGTGTCCCTATCTGCACATAGATTATTCTTTCTGCCATTAATACTTTATACCTTATGAGCTTATGGTGGCCGTCAATGTGCCATAAGTAATTTGGGCCAGGCACAGAATACTGCCGCCGTCTTAGTGTATGCAACCGCAGACGTCTCATGCACACACCCTCTGCATCAATTCCGCGAAAAGAGTCTCTCAACCTTGAGACTGAAAAGAAATATAGATGAAAAACACACACACACAACACAGGAAAAAATTAAGAGACCATTACAAGTTATGTGTGTGAGTACAATGAACATTACTGTCTCATTCTATACACTATTGACAACATTTCTCCAAAATAAAAAATTGGAATTTAGAGCATTTTCTCTAAATTACATATAAAACATAAAATTGAGGAAAAAGATGCAATGCTTTCAGAGCTCAAATAATGTAAAGAAAACAAGTTCATTTTAACTTTGTAAAGGTTCACTAAGCAATATTTGGTGTATTAAGTAACCCTGATTTTAAATCGCAGCTTTTATGCATCTTGTGACATGATCTCACCCCTCTTAAAAAATCCAGCTATATGACCAGCTGGACATACAATGAAAACATACTATAGGCTGGTTGGCTAGCTTGCTAACTAGCTCTTTACTAGCATGGGTTATGTTTTTCTGGATGACCAGCTGGTCGTGAGCTGGATTTTTTAGTAGGACAGTATTTTACACTGCTTTTGGGTGACCTTTGGGCCAGCACATAAAAACACTGCAGTGCTCTCTTCTTTACACAGCTGTCCTTTTTTTTTTTTTAGCCTTGGCTATATTTCTCTACACACTTACTTGGAACACGTACACCTCTGGCTTTCAGAAGACCATGCGCTAGCTTGTAGCCCGTGTTTGGGTGGCTTCTGTGGACATCAGTTACAATGTGGTCCAGCTCTTCATTAGTGAGCGGTGAATAGAGGTCTGTCTTTCTGCAGCCAAGAAAATCATTGAGCAATGTCATATATGGTAGGAATGGGAGATCTAATCTTAAATGCTTAATGTAAAATATATTGCTTTTCAATTGTACAGGTTAATTTTTACAGCAGTAGATAGTACAAATAAAGAGTAATAAAATAATCAGGTTTGGTGTTCTTAGTTCATTGTTTTAGTACATTAAAGTTGACAGAGGTAGTTACATCAGGGTAACTTTAATCAGTACAGTTTTTTTCATCTTGTAAAAGAGTAGGTTGGATTATACCACCAGATGTTTATTACAAAATGCAGAAATTGAAAAAAACTGAATAAAAATATATTTTTTCATGTATATCTGCTCGTCAGGAGCAGAAAGATAATTTGAAACCCCAAATTTAATATATCAAATGGAAAACATTAAATAATTAAGTTTTACACCCAATTTTCTATTTTTAAATAGAAAAATTCAAACTGAACAAATGATTGGTTACCCACCTTATTCCGTTCCGTTCCATGTGTCTCCTGATGGTCCTCTCAGACACTCCATACATCTCTGCGATTTCAGGAGCTGTTATTCCACAGAGAACATGGTGCTCCAGCATTCCGCTGGGGATGTGAAAGGCTGGGCGACCTGGGCCTGCTATAGTTTGCTGTGATTGGATGGAGAAGCGCTGGAGCACTTCTTCAAAGTTTGCAGTTACCCTGTAGTCTATATTTTGATTAGAGAGAGCAGAAAGTAGCCCTACCACCTCTATAAAGTCGTGTATTTGATCAGTGACCAAGTCTGTTGCTGTAGCCCCTGATTCAATTTCCTCAGCTAGCCGTAAAATATTTCTAACCAACTCCCGAGAAATGTCCTGCAGATCCATGACGAGGGCCGCCATACTGAGGAAAACAATCACTGCAGGCCGGAGCAATCGGTCTGCATCGATCGGAGTTAGGCCCGCCCACTGAGTTTGATGGCTAATGTTGACAGATTTAATTATTTCATTGTGCACCGGCGCCTGCATGAAATAATTAAATAAATACATAAATAAATAATTAAATTATTTAATTTAAACATTTAATGAAATATAAATATCACAATCAACTAACGAAAAATTAATTACATTAAATGATTTATGCTTCGTTTTCATATTTTAATAAATAAATTAACAATTTAATAAATTAACTTGCATTTAAAATATTTATTTAACGTTTTAATCAATTATTTGTCTGTTCATTTATTTATATAATATTGTCACAAATAACCCTCCATAGGTTAGTAGTATAGTGGGGTATCTCAGATCAGCTCAGTTCAGTTCTGTTCACACTCTCCGTTTTGCTGGCGGAATAAATGTTCAGTAGGAACCGAAAATCAGAGCAGCGATTTCAAGCCGGACATATGAGAATCTGTTTCTGATTGGTAGTCGCCGCCGTGCATCGCTGCTCATTTGTCGACACCCGCCTTTGTTGATACCCTTCTGATACTAATAAATTTCTTTATTTATGAAGGACCAAAATTAGTAAAATAAAAAAATAAATTAATTAATAAAAACGTAAGTAACTCACTCAATAAAACTAATATGGTGATTTAAACAGTAAATAATAATTAGAATTCATATAAAAAATAAATATATATACCTAAAAAATAATTGTTATTTATGGGTTTAATTTCTCTTTTCAGTCTCTTGTTTATTTATTTACATAACTATTTATTTCTGTATTTATTTATTTCCTGATTTATTTCTGTATTTATTTATTTCCTGATTTATTTATTTCTGTATTTATTTATTTCCTGATTTATTTATTTCTGTATTTATTTATTTCCTGATTTATTTCTGTATTTATTTATTTCCTGATTTATTTATTTCTGTATTTATTTATTTCCTGATTTATTTATTTCTGTATTTATTTATTTCCTGATTTATTTCTGTATTTATTTATTTCCTGATTTATTTATTTCTGTATTTATTTATTTCCTGATTTATTTATTTCTGTATTTATTTATTTCCTGATTTATTTATTTCTGTATGTATTTATTTCCCTATGTATTTATTCTGCTTTCATTTATTTCCCAACTTATTTATTTCCCAATTTATTTATTTCTGTTTTTACTTTTCCTTATATGATAATGAAGGGGCTGTCCAGCAATGATGTCACAGTGTCTTAGCATTCCTATTGGTTGATCGATTTCAGATTGATGGTACATGTCTTTCCCCTTTTGGCGGTAACTTTGGTAACGTAGAAGATTATTATAAAACACGCCCCTTCATTATCATATAAGGACGAGGAAGTAGCAGTGGTGTTAGTGGTAATATTACTATTATAAACATTTAAACATAACTACAATTTAATTGATCATTTCCTCTTTTTTTCCATATGTACAGGAAGCTACAAACGAGCTCATGCAAAGTACATGTTGTTTTGGCTCTGTTCTGCATCACAAAGGAAAATAAATTGAAAATAATTGTTTTCTCCCAAAAGAATTATGAATAAAAAAAGGGGCCAGCTGGACACTGTATTAAATAAAAACGGACTGAACTGCGGGCATCAACTAAAAAAAACGGTGCATTTTTTTTTATTGTTTCCTCAAGTTCTGTAAAAAAAAACAGCTTTACCTCCACCACTACATTTTAAGGATCTATTTCTGTTTTATTTTTTTTTGCCTGTTTGTTTTTTGCTCGTTCTGAGACAGAAGGCTTTACCTCCTCCACTAATACAAACTGTGAATTTTTTTTAATTATTATATGTTTAATATTTTTATCATATTTTAAATATTTATACCAGATATTTAACATATTACAAAAAACAGCTTATGATGCATTATAATTACAATGAATAATGCATAATAATTATGACTATAGTGTGTATTTATTACATGATTATAACGACTTATGGATGCATTATAACGTGTTATGAATATGTTTATAGGGTCTAATAGACGTGATAAATATATATTTTCTCTGTTTAGACTCTTCAAGAGTCCAAAGGTGTGAACTACAGTGAAGTTGTGGAGATCCTGTTCTCACAGTTTCCTGATGGAGAAAACCTCCAAGATTCTGGTCCTGATCGCTGCAGAACCTGTGCTGTGGTGGGAAACTCTGGCAACCTGGAAGGATCTCGTTATGGACCATTAATAGATGCTCACGATTTCGTCATAAGGTACTGATAAAGATGTAAAAAAAAGCATTTATTTGATTAAAAGCTTAAAAATTGTTACAAGGACGAAGGTTTTGTGCAGCTTGATTTAAGCATATCAGTGTGTCTTTGCTATCATAACGACAGGAAAAGTACACCATGTACAGAACAAGGAGGATATGGGTAATATTAGTCTTTAGAGATGTAAAGATATATATTACAAAAGTTAAAAATCAATGCAAATATGCCACAACTAATATCGATTGAGATGTAAACCGCTTGACTAGAATCTCATCTGTTTGAATGGGGTGAGACGAAAATACGGGAAATTAGAAGGATTTACCATTTCAGAAACGGTAACACTTTCTATGAATGTCATCTTTATCAGACGCTATAACCACATTCATAACATATAATAATGCATTCATAAGGCATTATAAACATGGCTATAAATGTTTATAAAAATGCATAACCCATTATAGCCATGTTTGTTAAGCATTATGACTTACAGCTGTGCTGTGCTTATAATATATATATATATATATTTAAATAGTATATCTCTATCATTAATAATCTACTCCTACAATGAAAGTCTGGCACTTTACTTAGAGCGCACAAAGACCTGTTATAATGCCTTATGAATACATTATAATGTGTTATAAGTATGTTTATAGAGTCTTATAAAGATGACATAAAGTGTTACCTCAGAAACATATCTGGTAACACTTTTTTATGAATGTCATCTCTATAAGACTCTATAAACATACTCATAACACGTTATAATGCATTCATAAGGCATTATAAGCATGGCCATACATATTTATGAAAATGTATAATTTATCATAGCCATGTTTATTATGCATCATGAACTGTGATTATAATGCATTAATAGTTGTGTTTCTAACATGTTATACATCAATACCAAGAAACTCAGTCCCAGCTTGTAGACTTGTATCATGACTAAAAAAGCTTCCAGCTTATAAACACACCCTAAATAATCCTATAAATATATTTTAACCACTTATAAATTATTCCTGTCTTGAATATAATATAAATTATAGTCAATTATAATGTATTATAACAGGTCTTTGTGCGCTCTAAGTAAAGTGCCAGACTTTCATTGTAGGACTAGATTATTAATGATAGATATACTGTAGATATACTATTTTAACGTATATATTATAAGCAGAGCTTATAATGTATTATGGTAACAAGTCATAATGCTTAATAAACATGGCTATAATGGGTTATGTATTTTTATAAATATTTATAGCCATGTTTATAATGCCTTATGATTGCATTTATAATATGTTATGAATGTGGTTATAGTGTATAATAATGATGACATTCATAGAAAGTGTTACCACATATTTTAACATATAAAAAAAAAACTCATGAACAGTTTTTAGTGTCTGATTGCACAAAAAAAGGGATTTTCTGGTGTTATAAAAATATATATATTATTATTATTATACTACAAGAACAGCTTACACTGCAAAAAACTAAAACTTACCAAGTGAAATGATCAAGTTTTAAAGCAATAAATCTTATTTCTTGCTCTTTTAAGAATTATAGTCTTACGGTACGCGTCCACTGGCACTTTTCTTCAACGCAGGTCGCCGTGCCGGATCTCTTGGCTCGCCGCGTGTGGGCGTGTCCGTAACGTTTTTGAATTCAAATGAAGCAACAGATGTAGTCAATCATAAGTTTAATATTTTACCTTTTTAGTCAACTTCACTGTGATCTATAGTTGTATAAATCCATATTCCGCCATTTTAAGCCTCTCTTCTGTGTTTAAAAGGCGCCTGTTCTGTGTGTGTGAGGCTCGTCTGTGTGTGGTGTGGCAGCCTGCTGTTCCCTGATTGGCTGGACGCAGCGCGGCGGCCGGATTCATTTGAATAAAGTTGAGATCTGTTCAACTTTCCTGCCGGAGGGGGGGGCTGCGCTCAACGCAACGCAACCCAGTATGCACCGCGGCATGCGGCGGCTCTCTCCATTAAAATGAATGGGATGCGTCGGGGCTTAAGTGCCAGTGGACGCGTACCGTTACTAAGCATTGTGTAAATGTAAGATTGTTTTACTTATTTTAAGAATAATTATCTTATTCAGTCTTACTTAGAATTTTCACCTTATTTTAAGTCCTTTGAAATCAAAATAAACACAAAAAATCACCAGTCAAGTTGTTCTGATACTTGTGTAGCAATTTAAGCTAAAAAATAAAATATTTTTGCTTGTTTGAAGTCTTACTTCACTCATTATGAGGCTTTGTCATTGCTTATTTTGTTTAATTTAAGCATTTATGTCTCAATTTAAATACATTTTATCTAGTTTTTGCCAATGGTTTTTTTGCAGTGTATGATGCATATTATAATCACAATTCATAATTCATTAATAATAATCATGGTTATAATGTGTTACATACATACATTTTAATAAATATTTATAACATGTTTGTAGTGCCTTATAAATGCATTATAACATTATATTATAAATATGTTTATAGAGTCTGATAGACATGAAAAATACATATAATAGATATTAGATATTATATAATACATACGTTCCTAATATTCATTTTAATGTTAATGTAAAAGTTGGGTTTGTGCACTGCTGCGTGTACACGCATACACTGCAAAAAAATCCATTGGCAAAAACTAGACAAAATATATGCAAATTAAGACAAATATATCTATATTAAGCAAAAAATCTGCCAATAGGGTAAGCAAATTTTTCTTGGTAATATTTTTTTACAAAAAGCAATTGCAAAGTCTCAAAATGAGTGAAGAAACACCTAAATCAAGCAAAAAAGTCACTGTTTTTGGGCACAAGAATCAAAATAACTTGATTGCTGCCTGGTTGAGCTTATTTTGAGTTCAAATTACTTAAAATAAGGTACAAATTCTAAGTAAGAATGATTAAGATAATTATCCCTAAAATAAGCAAAATAATCTAACACTTACACACAATGCTTAGTAACACAAAAAGTCTTATCAGAGAAGAATAAGATGAGATTTAATGCATTAAATTTAGAAAAATTCACTTGCTAAGATTTAGTTTTTTTACAGTTTTCATTTTATAAATGCATTATAACATGTTATAAATACGTTTATAGCGTCTAATAGAGATGAAAAATACATTTTCTAATATTCTGTTTATTGTTGTATGTAAAAGTTGGGTTTATGCACTGCTGTGTGTTCATGCATTGAGCCCATGGGGTGCCCCTGTGTTGCCAAGATAGCAATGAACGTCTGACTGATGGCGTCTGTCTAGGTTGTATTCAGTCAGTGGAGCAACTGTGTTTTCCGTTGCCAAGATAGAGAGATAGCAATACACCAGAAATTTACCTGAACACACCTTATTTCCAGACCACCACCCATCAGTGTAGATACATATATTCCGAAGTACTGTTTCTATTTAAACGATACTAGCAAAAGGCATGGGGTGCATGTGAGTCCAATACATTAACCATCTAGCTTCAATCTGAATTACTCTACTGTTGCATCAGCATGAAAAAATAAACATAATCTGTACCGCAGGATGAATGAAGGTCCTACTGAAGGCTATGAGAAAGATGTTGGTTCAAAGACCACCCACCGGGCCATCTACCCCGAGAGCGCTGTAGAAATGGATAACTCCACCCACCTCCTTCTGGTACCATTTAAAATCCTGGATCTGCAGTGGCTCATCAGCATCTTTACCACCAAACATATAAAACGGTGAGATCATACCGTACACACACCTGACGACACATTTTTATTATCAATAAACAAGAACTCCTGGTCTATTTCTGTCTGTGTGATTGTCTGCAAACAATGAAGCATAAAACACCCATCAGCTTATACAACCCATAAGCCATGCATTTTCTGTTTTATCCTTATTATAAAATACTATAAAAATAAACTAGCATGCTCCAAAACTACCAAAGTCATTATAGTATCAGTAGATAGTATTGCATGTGGTTTTATAGATCTAGAATAGATGGATATTAAAAGGCAAAGTAACATAAAGGTAAAAAAAAAGTACAATATGGATTTAGTAGAGCTGTTAATAGTTATATTTCTCAATTAGTGTGTATTTAAGAATATTTTTATTCATTTTCTGATGCAAAGAATTTCAATTCTCATCATTTGTACCTTTGTGTCTTTTGTTCTTGTTCTATAGCACCTATAAACCAGTGAAAAACACAATACGAGCAAACATAGACAAGGTAAAAACACACTCTACTATACTTTTAAGGGACCACTTCAGTTTCTGAATCAGTTTCTCTGATTTTGCTATTTATAGGTTTATGTTTGAGTAAAATGAACACTGTTGATTTATTCTGTAAACTACAGACAACATTTCTCCCAAATTCCAAATAAAATATTGTCATTTAGAGCATTTATTTACAGAAAATAAGATACAGAGCTTTCAGACCTCAAATAATGCAAAGAAAACAAGTTCATATTCATAATCAAGCTTTAAGAGTTCAGAAATCAATATTTGGTGTTATAAACCTGGTGGTTTTTAATCACAGTTTTCTTGCATCTTGGCATCATGTTCTCCTCCACCAGTCTTACACACTGCTTTTGGATAACGTGATGCTGCTTTACTCCTGGTGCAAAAATTCAAGCAGTTCAGTTTGGTTTGATGGCTTGTGATCATCCATCTTCCTCTTGATTATATTCCAGAGGTTTTTAATTTAGTAAAATCAAAGAAACTCATCATTTTTAAATGGGCTCTTATTATTTTCCAGAGCTGTGTAATCACTAAGCACTTTATTAAGAATACTACATGTATCTTGACATGGTCTTCTGCTGTTGTAGCCAATCAAATCCTCTTTTCTGTTCTCCACAATTGTACATGGTGGTTAGTATCTGAGCTACTGTAGCCTTTTTGTCAGCTCCAACCAGTCTGACCATTCTCTATTGATCTACCTCATTAACCCTCTACAGGATAAGGTTAACCCTTAGGCAACCAACCAAACCAATGATCAGATTTTCAACTTTTACAGATTTTTATAACTTTCCATACCGTACCTTATTTTTATGTATGTACAGTATGTATGTATGTAACATTGTATTTAGTCCTTAATACCATGTTACATAGCATATCTACGTCCAATACAATTAGGCATACAGATGGCTCATAAATTAAAAACAAAAAATCTGACTATAATCTTACATTCTTGTGTTTTTTTTTTATTATAAAACAGTGTTTTTTTATTTGTTGCCTTGTGCAGTTAGACCACTTATGTTAAGATTAATCATATCAAAGCAGTGGTTTGTATATACATCCCAGTTGGCACACAACCTACCTTCAACGTTGAAATTTGGTTGAAATATGACTAAAGTAATGTCTGTTGTTGTTTCAATGTTAAATCAATGTTGAATCACATTTAATCTTAACCCTTGTGTGGTGTTCATATTTTTGTTACTCGTTTACTTTGTTACTTGTATTTAATTCAGCAAAATTAAGCAATTTTACATTAAAATGCTTTACACATGCTTGCTTCACCTAAATTGCAAGCAATATAAACAGCTTACATGGTTAATATTCACCCTTTACCTTTCTTATTTTACATTTCTTTTAAAAAGTGCTTCTTTTTTTATTAGTTTTTTAATAAAATGTAAAAGAAAATGAATTAAACTCAAGATATGAGTAGAAAATTTGTTTAGTTTCAAATTTACAAATGAAGCAATGTTTATTAGCCCTTGGCCAAACATACTGTATGTAATATAAATGTGTGTGTGTGTGTGTGTGGGGGGGGGGGGTGTACAGTGTGTGTTTATCGAAAATGTGTTTTGATATATGTTTTTCACAAAAAATGAGCCAATGCCAATGAGTTTGAGTTAGAAAAAATATTTTTTTAGTATCATTTGATGAAAAATGAAAACGGGTCCCACAGACCCGAACACCACACAAGGGTTAAAAGGTTTTGCAAATGTTAAAATTTTGATGTTGAATCAACATAATGTCCTCAACCTTCTGCCTTTTAAATTAGCATTTCACATTTAATCAACATATAATTTCTAAAAACGGTTGGATGGAGGAATGAAAAAGTTTCAAAATCAACATTGCTTCAACGTTGATTCAATGTTGAAATGCCAGCTGGGACAGTTAGCTCCCTAGCTGAAACTTGCTAAACTAGCGTCTCTAAATTAGCAGTTTACAAAGTTAACATTGGCTGACTTTGACTCTAAAACTTTCATACCGTTTGTAACGTACCGCTAATTAAAATGCTACTCTTTTCATTCAAAATGTTGATTTCCAACTTAAACCAATAATGAAACAACCTGCCGATGCGCTTTGTGCGTAAATAACACTAAATTTCAGGCTCATTACCACCCCACACCACTAGATGGCAATAATGGAAACAATGGCACCTCCTTTGACCTTCTCAGTGATTTATAATGTGACCATTATCTGAAGCTTCTGGCATATTTCTGTATAACTGCATGCACTGCGCGTCTTCTATACAACTAACTGAGTTAAAAACAATTGTAAAATATATGTATTTTATATTAGCATTTCTGCTAATCTTTCCTTTAAAACTGTTCTCTGTTTCTTTTTTTGTTGTTTGTTGTTGAAGGTGATGATCTTGCACCCTGAGTTTATCAAATATGTGTATACAAAATGGCTGCAGAAACAGGGCAAATATCCCTCCACCGGCTTCCTGATGCTTGTGTTTTCTCTACATATCTGTGATCAGGTAGGAAGTATTGCCAATTTCCACACATTTCCACAATATTAAAAACCTTAACCTTAAGAAGAAAGGCAAGGAAAAGGGGTGGTCAAAACAAAAAAAAAGTTCTGCAACAAGAAAACAAACTAACTAAAACAGGGTTTTTTTATACAGTGGATGCCAGGTGAAAGCAATGTCAGAAATCAGGTGAGCCAGAATGCTGAAGCGTCATGTGATCCGGCATGTCTGGCTGCAGGTGTATTCTGGGAAGTGGAGTTTTTGGTTTGTGAAGTAGAGTCCGTGGCAGGCAGACAATGTCAGGACTGGAAAAAAAAAAAAAAAAAAAAAAAAAAAAAACTAATATTAAATATTTTAAACTAATACTGCTTTAGACTTAACACTTTGAACTCTAGGCTGTTTTGGTGTGTTTTATCCTCTGTGATTTTATTCCTGTCCAGAACAAGCATGTACGTGTTTTTCTCAGACGTCCTCTGAAAAAAATATATAGGCTGAATTATCTACTGTTTTTCGCTGAACTCCGTGGTCCTCCGGTAATTTTAGTCCCGTCCTGATGCACATCTCTGAGTTTCATTCCCTCAGGTTTAATAAAATAGCTATTTGTCCACTGCCGAGCATCGTAATCACACTTTGTGCACGCGTTTCCACAGAGATTCATGCTAAAAACACAACAGCGAGTGGAAATACAAAGCGACCGAGAAACGACCTAAAAACTGGCTGGTCCACTGTTTTTTTTTTCAATTGCATTCTTGATAAAAGAGTTTTATCTCTGAGTAGAAGTGTGAAATATTTTTCACAGACCAACTGAGAAACTAATCCCATCCAGATAGAGCTTTAGATTTCAGTAGAGTTAGTGGAAATGTCAGTTTGTTTAAAACTTTACGAAAACATTATTTAATCAAATTAAATATCTCTCTTAAATCTCCCTCTCTCTTTATCTTTCTCTCTTTCTCTCTATTTCTTTCTTTCTCTTTCTCTTTTTTCTCAGGTAAACGTATTTGGATTTGGTGCCAGAAAAGACGGAAGCTGGCACCACTACTTTGATAAAAGATATGGTATTTTTCATAATACACCAGAACACAAGGGAAGTGTTGAATTCGACATTATTGAAGAACTCCATCTTTTAAATAAGATCCACCTTTATAAAGGAAATTAGAATAAAATCAGGTAAATCATTAGTTGTTCTAATTATAATAATGAAGTTTTGTTCATTTAAGTTTGGACTGTTCTGTATTGTAGGTCAATGCTAACGTCATCCAAACTATGAAGAAAAAATATATGGTTCTATTAATATAGTGTTAAACAAACCAGAATATGTTTTACATTTTACATTCTTATTGTCTTACATTATCTACATTCAAGTATCACCTCTTGCTTAGATAGAGATTTTATAGAGTTTTGAACATCTCTGCTGGATTTTCTCAGTCAGTTTTATGAGGTAGAGTCTCCTGGAATTCAGACTTTCAGTTAACAGCTGTGCTGAACTCATCAAGAGTTAATTACTTGAATTTCTTGTCTCTTAATAAAGTGTTTGAGAGCATCAGTTAAAGTAAAGTAGTGAAGAGGTAGAGTTACAGGTATACAGTGAATAGTGAATATTTGAGTAATGTTCTAATCCAGGTTATGAGAAGCAACAACTACTCAACTAAGTAAAGAAAAAAAATATTTTCAGAAATGAAGGTCTGTCAATCTAGAAAGATTTTTGAAATTATCGATAAGTGCAGTCACTGCAAAGACCATCTACAATGTTATAATGCTGATGAAACTGGCTCTCATCAGGACCACTCCAGGAAAGGAAGAGCAAGAGTTTCCTCTGTTGTACAAAATACGTTAAGCAGAGTTACCAGCCTCAGAAACTGTAATTTACTAAATGCTTCACAGAGTATTTTGGTTTGTTTAACACTTTTAATTACTACATGATTCTGTATGTGTCCCTTCATAATCTGAATCACTTCACTATTCATTTATAATGTAGAATTTTCTGTAAGGGTCAATTTAGGAGGCATGATAATGATGCATTGGCTTAATTTCTCTCTCTTTTACTCTCCACACAGATGACTGTTTAGATACCATCTCTAAATTATGACCATCAGCATTGTGTACCATCTTCAGAAACCATTTGCAACGAATTTGACTTGAACCTTGAAGTATCATTTTTTTACATTCTTGTATATATACAATACAGGCCAAATGTTTGGACACACCTTCTCTTTTTCAATGCGTTTTCTTTATTTTCATGACTATTTACATTGTAGATTCTCACTGAAGCATCAAAACTATGAATGAACACATGTGGAGTTTTATGAACTAAACAAAAAATGAGCTGAACCTCCACAGCCACTGCTGTGTTCCAGCAATATGACTATACTTGCACAGACCTCAATATAACCTGCAACTCTCCTACTATAAAAGGCAAGAGGGAAATTCTGGAAGCAGCGTGGTTCTTATAGATGATATCAGAAGGTATCAGTTAATATGAGAATAGGAAATACAAGTTAAATTATTTTAACTGATCCAACCACTATCTTCGCAGGATGTGTGTATAAAGGGTTTTGTAAAAAATATATCCAGCAAAGCAGGTTCATTCCACCCCCTACCAGTATCCACTGTTGGGAATTCAAGTGCACTGTCTGATGCTTTACTAGTTAGACTTCTTTTTCTGAACTCCTTTTATTAGATTTTGAGTTATTTCATAAGAAACATAACAATATCTTAGTGTTAATTTACCCTCTTTGTTTCTTCTTAATGATGATTTTTCACTCCAACACTCCTGTACTTGTGTATAGGGGACTAAACGTGAA